>NC_142695.1:26507558-26816199 GCF_029641045.1 Salvia hispanica
ACCATATCCATTACATCATGGCCAATAGCCCCTGACAGAGTGTGAAGCTCTGCCAAGGCAGTGTGGCACACCTAATTATCAAGCCAATAACCCCTAATAGAGCATATTGCTCTATCTAAGCAGTGTGGCTAACCTCATCATCAAGACAATAGCTCTTGATAGAGCATATTGCTCTATCTAAGCAGTGTGGCATACCTCATCATCAAGCCAATAGCCTCTGATAGAGCACATCACTATATCTAGGCAGTGTGGCATTCCTCATTATTAAGCCAATAGCCCCTGATAGAGTATATCACTCTATCTAGGCAGTGTGCCCCTTGCACAGCGGAAGACTTGTACAAAATGAAAATACATCAGATACAAATCTATTTGACCGATTATGCGATTAATCAATTCACATGTTAAACAGATAATTGCATGCTAGAACGCAAATAATTCATGCTTAAAGAAATATAAATCCTAAACATGATTTCTACGGTTTAGTGTTATCGATTTGATTCTCCAAAGAATCATTATTTGCTCGCGCCTTCTCCACGATGATAATCTTGAGAACTAGACCACGGATCTTCTCTCTGGTTCCCGAACCGTATCTCGATATCAGGGTGGGCTGATCTCATCAAAATACTAGGACTCGAATAAAGAAGACAGAAAATTCCCACGGAGGAGGAGCTGAAATTCTCATGGAGGAGAAAATAAAAAAAAATCGTTTGCTTCTGTAGAGAGAAAGGAACGAAAATTTCATAATGAAAATTAATTATTTTGTCTCCTTTATTCTCCTATTTATATTAATTTCCTTTTGGGCCCAGACATGGATCTATGGAAGGTTTTGAATATTGGCTCACCCCAATTAGCTTTTTACTAATTAAATTGAACCCACAATTTAATACAAGCTTATATTGAAATATTACGAGCAGCTACTATAGAAGTAATATTGACCTCCCCATCCAAATCCAAAATTAAAAGTAATTCGGGTTTCCGTTATTTATCTTATTTATTTCCCGCGCTTAAGATATAAATGTCCATTAAACCTTGTTTTCTGAATAAAACTCCAACTGGCCAGTTTTCTGAATAATAAAACCTTGTTCGAGCTCCTCTTGAGGAAATTATAAAAGGAGACTCACCTCGCGCACGATTCAACATAATAGCAATCCTAACACCGCTAGATATTAATCACCACTGCCCAATATATCAGGATTATTGGGTTGCGCAAAACCCGCACCATTTGATAAGTCAAAGTAGTGCATAATCAATACCGTATGCTCAATGCTAACATATGTAGATGAAGAAATAGTATTTTATTAAGACCTAGTCTTTCAGTAGATAGCATAAAAACACATCTTGCTATTAGATCCGTTCAGTGCTATACCACACCAATGTCATCTTATTTCAGTAAGACTTAGAAATATGCGGACTGACATTGCAACCTTTCACGATATGTAGCCAAATCCTATCTAGGTTGTGAAATTCTTCTTTTTCTTTTGCAAAGCATTGCATAGATCTGACCGTGTTACTTTAAAGTGGACGACGCCCACAACCGGTCTACTAAGCAAAAGACTTAGACTTTGTTTACTTCTTATGCATTTAAATGTTTGTAAAACATCTTATAAATGCACAACCAAACAAAATGTAATAATAATAGTGATTCTATTCGTGCGAGATTGCTCGAATAATACTGAATCGGGTTAAAAGTGGATTATAGAGTTTTACGTATACAAGCAAGATTCTATTCGCGCGAAACTTGCTCGAAACATGCTTTTCAGTATACCAAACCTAACAATCTCCCACTTATACTCAAAACATGCTTTCGAGTATACCCACTGCCAAAAACTCTCCCACTTATACTCAAAGTAGGTCTTTGTACTAGATATATCGAACTACCATTCATTTCACTAAGTGAAAGAAAAATCTGCTTGGTTGTTCTCTGATAATATCTTTTTCACCATAATGTCTTTGCTGCGCACTTGATCTTTAATTAATTTCATCCCCATATGTGTTTGCTTAGCTTAATAAACTCGTGTGTCCCTTGAGTTAGCCTTCACTAGAGTAGTAAAAAAATAATACTCATAGGCATACTCAAACTTACGATTAAAGCTATTAGGAAGATATTCCTAAGGTAAACACATATTCAGAGGATGACTTACTCGATCACTGATTAGTCATAAAACTAAGACAGTGTAACCCCAAGGACATTACATGAATGACTGGTAAACTAGAATATAGTTACTAGTCTTTCTCAAGCACTAGGGTATATTCATTACCTCAATCAAAATCCTTTGCCATGGTTAATATGATATATACTTGCTATGCATTAGCACAACTAATATCAAACTTAGTACACATTATAGCATACATGAGACAACTATCTCCGAAACTAGTCTCATAATTCTTGATCTCACTAAGCGTCAAACGACACTTGACTAGAACAAGACAATTCCATTTTGAGAGGTATAAACCTTTTCATGGAATTTCTAATGCTTAAATGTTCCAAGCAATGTGTAGATATAGGATTCCTAAGAGAATCTCAACATTCTTTCTAGCATCTTAAAAGGACTTAGATGCTAAGAATGTAATTAGTTTCTCTTAAATCATTTATCTTAAACTGGGTAGACAACCAGCTTCCTACGCCAGATGTCAATCTTAGTTGTTTGCAACTTTTGTAGATTTCATCATCGTAGAGTACCAATAATACCATATGTAATGCACTTTCAACTTCTATGGGCAAAAGTCAAATCCTAGACATTTGAGAATTTTGATAAAACACATACTCTGATTTAGATGCATGCCTAACACCACGAAGGTCTTTATAAACTTTCAATCATGTGTTTCTTACCCTTTATTACATACCTATTAGGATGTTCCTTGTAGATGATTTTTTCAAGACTTCGTTAATAGAAAGCTGTCTTGATAATCATAATACATTCATTCTAATTTATGTAAGTTCCGATAGACAGTAGGAAAAAATCAATCCTGGCACAACGACAGACGAGAAGGTGTTTCTTTTTGGGCATAACCCATTGTCATTGTCTAGCCATTTGAGATCCACATTTACACTTGCAAAGATACTTGCTCCCACAAACAAAGATGATTATCCAAAATAACCAATGCTACATTGTAGTTAAAGGGATTATGTTCAAGTTAATCTAAGACTGAGTCTTATGACACTCTTAGACCCATGAACTGGTTGTGTTCCACAGGAATGCTCCCACTACGACATGGTTCCTACAATCTTATGCACTGAAGTAGATTTTATTAGTGCAAAAAGTTTCTAATGGTGTGACTTCTTGGTAATTTGGATAATATGATATCTCTCTCTTGATGCAGATTCGATTGTTACCTCTTCTTGATCCATCATAGGATCGACGTTGCTAGCTGCACCACCTAGAGATCCTTGGTTTATCGACCACGAATCTTCCAACCTATTCCTTTGTCCTTGATTATTCATCCGTGTGGGCGGATCTTGAACAACCAAATAAAAGTGATATGAGATTTAGGGAAAACCAACACAAACACGAAATTTCCTTAATCTAATCCTATGAATTAGGATAGAACAAGAACAAACAAGAACCCTAATCTCCCACGTGCTAGGGCTCAAAAATCGAGACCAAGAGGGAGAGAAAGAGGCGCCGCCTATGGCGGCTAGGGTTAGGGTTTAGAGTGTGTTGTCATGGGTTGTGTGTACTAGGGTTTCCCATCTCTACACTATTTATAAGTTGGACTAATTAGGCTAGGATGGGGATCCATGGAATGAAATAGATGTTGGGCTCACCCATTAGATAAATTTTTAATTAAATCAAAAGACCCATGATTTAATATATTATCAATGGAATATTATTTTGTTCCACTAAAGAATAATATTGCACTCCCATTTAAATCACCAAATTACAAATAACTTGGGTTCATTTTATTTTATAATATTTCCATTTAAGATTATCTTGATCCGTCAATTTAATTCTTTTGTCTGCTATGTGACTTGAATTTAATTAATTCTCCAAAGAGTTTTCTAGTTTGAAACTTTATTTATTATTCGTGGAATAAATTCCCACTGCGCAGTTTTTCTGAATAATAAATTCATTTTTCAAACACCTCTTGGGGATCACCCCTTAGGGATTTAATCATACCACACTGGGTATGCGAATTCTAGGAAATAATATTCCAATACCTTCGTGTTATTCAATTACTACCACCCAAGATATCATGAACTTGAGTTACGTACAAACTCTCACATATTGATAAATCAAAGTGGCGTCTGATTGAATAAACAATGTTGATATTAATATTATAGACTAGAAAATACTAAACTCTCTGAAATATATTCTTACAGTAGATAGCAATAAAGAATACATTTCGTATTAGATCATTTCAGTGCTTTATCACACCGGTGTTACTAATCTCTTCTTAGGTAAGAGAGAATTATCACAAACACCGCAACCATACCAATAGGTAGCCAAACCCTATCTAGGTTGTGAATATGTTTTTCTTCTTACTAGATCTGGTCAAGTCCCCTACTGGTGAACACATGGAAGCCATCGTATTCCCCTACTTTAACCATCTTAGTATGAAGCCTTAGACTTGTTTATTATATTTCAATAATCAATCATTATATTATACTCCCTCCGTCCACGATTAAGAGTCCCATTTCTAAATGGCGCGGATTTTAAGAAATGTTAAGAAAAGTGGGTGGAAAAAAATTAGTGGAATAGGGGTCCCACTTGTATATATTAGTTTTAAATGATATGTGAGTGGAATGAGTTAGTGGAATGTGGGGTCTTTTTACCATTTATGGTAATTATGAACCGGGACTCTTATTCGTGGACGGACCAAAATGGAAAAACGGGACTCTTATTCGTGGACGGAGGGAGTATTATTTATTCTGATAATTAGGTAAACAAGTGGATGTGGCATTTCTTATATACATGCATGAGCTGACTGTACAAAGGCATGTACGCTCGGAGCATCTTTAAGTATACAAACCCTAACACATTATACCTTGAGATGTGCTAGACTAGAGACACTCTTGTTTTGTAAAAGGTACCGATGTTGGTAGTTTCTTTAATGCTAATCCCATCAATGATAAGATTTTAATGAGTACAACTGATCACTTAATCAAACTTGTCTTAGAAAGACTTCGATTCATTCTTACATAACTATCCCATTCATTAGAAGAATGCATGGATTCGTCAATGGAGATTAGACTCCCACTACTGATCATAACCCTTTGCTCGTCTCCTTATGGTGTAAACCATTAAGACTTGCTAGTCTTTCTATGTCGTACTTCTGTAAGTATTCTGAATCTTTTGAATAATCAATTGATTCTAATTTATAGTGCATCAAACAGACATACTTGACTTTCAAGCTATTTAACAAACAAATTTTTAAAATCTTGATATTCTAGATCAGTTTGAACAATAGCTAAGTATTTTCTTGGCCTTAAGATTAAGAGCCATAAATACTTTATTATTCATTGTTTAAGAAGTTGATGTGTTGTTTAATACTCAATCTTGTTACATTTATATTGATTCAATACTATGATGTCATAAACATCAATCATAAAATAATAATTGAGCATAAATAGCTCTCACTGCAACAAATGCCTAACTGGATCAAGATCTCTTACTTAGAAGTTGCATTTTCATGTAAGTCATTGTCCTTCTTTAAAAGAGGTCAATCCAACTTACAAAGCATCCTACTCGCTTTAAACAAACTTTAATGACAATTCAGGCTATCCCATTGCCATATCTAGTCTTTTGTACAAATGAACTAGGACTAAGGAAAAATGCAGCCTTTATGAATTTGTCATCTATCATGTTACTTTTCTCTTATAGTAATATAACGACTAATATTCTGAAAGTTTTCTACTTTTCAGTTAAACCTTTCTAGTAGTCACTTCTTATTACTTTAGGCGATGACTTGAGTCAGAAAACTATTTGAGTGATCAAAAGATTCCTCAAAACATTCCTTCCCTTTAGGATATTCCAATTGAATCATCTAGACAGATTCTGTTAATATCCATCTTTCATCGTCACTAGCCAAGACTTGTCGTGCTACTTAAAAGAAAATAGCTTGACCTTATTCCTCAAAGAGCTTGTCAAGTACATGCATAATGCATTCTCGAACATTTTTCGTGGAATTATGTCGAGGAAATGGAGGACATGAATCAGTGAGTATAAACTCAATGTTTTCAGCGTTGAGAATCTTATCCATTTTCGTTTCCGGTCTACATAATTTTGGCATTCGAGTTTACTTTCTTTAAGGATTGCAGACAAAAATTGAATGACATCATGAAGATTTGGCAAATAAACTTATTATCACATACTTATGCTCAATACATAATCACAAATAACCACAAAACAATTATGTATCTTGCAACTGTAAAATCGAAAACAGGTACCCTCCATAAGAGGTCAATACTCATTCACAACTTTAACATTTTTACTGGTCACAACACCGACAAATAGTCCAGAGACCACATAATGGCATGGCCACCTAATGTTGCCTAAGCACGACCATTAGATTTCGCATTACATAATTTTGTTTCTACAACACACTCCCATAACAACGCTCTTGTGTTGATAACAAAATCAAGCTATCTCCTAAATTCTGTTTGAACTTCTAAAAAACTGTAATTTCTTAGGATTATTGTTCCCACATAATGGGTGGCGATAATATTAGAAACTACTTTCTAGTTCACACTATTTATATTTGAGAAGTCTGCCCATATGAACTTGCTATTTCGTAGGATTATTGTCCCCATATGAACTGGCTTCATAAATTTTCAAATCAACTGATGGAGACCGCATATAACGCACTTGTTGTAATCATCACATGGATATTTTATATGGTTTTTGCATAATTATCACATAAGCAGATAAAGCAGATAATCCACTTAAAATAGATAAACACCAAATAAACAGATAAATACATTTAATGCATGACATTTAAACACACAGGATAATTAAAGACAATTTATTTAATCTAGTCAAGGGAGAAAAAAATTAAATAATTAAGTTTTATCTTGGATAATAATAATCTATATCCAGTTAGAATTTATCAAGATAGAGTTAACTATCTAAATCCACTTAGGATTGTTCTAGATTTTATTTCGATAAAATCAAATCTTACAATTCAAGATAACGTTGATCTAGGATTATCATTATTTAAATCGTACTTGGATATTACTAGATAGAAATAGTTCATCACAATCCATAAGATAAAAATAAAATCCTATCAACCAAGATTAATACAAATCTTGATTCTATTTAGAATACACATCCAGAACATATCAAACATTACTTAAGATTTCTTAGATAAATAAATTTAACTAAATCCAATTAAATAAGGATTTTCTTATATATCATTAACATCCTAATCTATCTAGGACATAAATCTAAAAAATAAGGATAACTTAGATTAATACTTATTTTAATCCATCTAAGATTTGTCTTAATAGAATTAAATCTATTCAAATTCATAGGATAAAATAAATTAATATTAATATTAATCCTAATTCATCTAGGATTTATCTTGGAATAAATCCATATAAATCCATAGAATACGATAATATTATATTATAATTATTCAAATTTATCCAAGATTTATCTAGGAATAAAATATTCTATTATCACTATCCAAATCCATCTAGAATTTATCGATGAATAAATTCATATAAACTCATAGGATAAGAATAAAATAATATTTTCATTATTTAAATCCAACTAGGATGTGTCTAGGGATAAATCCACATTAATCCATAGGATATAGATAAAAATTAGATTGTCATTATCCAAATTTAACTATGATTCATCAGGACCTACAAATCCATAAAACAAGGATAAAATCTATAATTAATCCATGATTTAATACAAAATCAAATCTAATATAATATATAAAATCCACAATATATATTCAAATCTAATTTCCAAAATAATCTTGAATACTTTTCGAAATTAATTTTAAGGGTTAGAAACCCTAATCTAAATTTGGAAAGAATCTTGACCGAACCTTACCTGGCTCGGCTGGACTCCCACTGAATCCATAGCCGCTGCCTCGTTTCCGGCAGATCGTATTCGCTTCTCTAGTCCGGGAACTTCCCACAAAGGGCTCCCACTCGCACCACAGCAGCTCCTGCCTGCGTGACGACATCGCTGATGTTGCTGCTGCGTCGTCTTCGTCACCGCTGCACGCTGTAGCTGCTGTTTGCGTGAACTCCGACGCTGCTGCACTCCGGAGTCATCAGACAGTCACTGAACGTTGCATCTTCTCCGGCGCTGCCGCTGTTGCTGCGTCGTCGCTGGTGCGATGTCGCCTTCGCAGCGGCTGCGAAAACAGCCTCCTCCGAGCTCGGAAACTGCCCATGGAGGGCTCCCACTCAAAAAGATGTCGCCGCCGGAAAACTGCTGTCTCGCTGGCAGATCGCCGCTGCTTTCGGTGCAGCTGCGTCGCTGCTTGACTCCGGGCAGTTCTCATGTTCACGCAGATATAGTGAGTACAACTTGAACGAATTAATTAACAATTATAAATTATTTAAAACAATTCATCACGTAATGAAACTAATGACTATGAACAAATCATAATTAGTAATCATTCCAAACAGCAAATAAACACACAACAGATTCCTCAAGTATATCTTGGCGACGTGCAGCCACTGGCGCGAGCGCCGACTGCAGGTCCTTGCCATACTTCGTTGTTTATAGAACATGCAATCGAAATAAAACAACGAACACACCAAGAGGAAAACAAGCGATCAAACAATTCACATAACATGAAATGAATCCACATAAGTAGAGCTAAAAATTGGCTCTGATACCAATTAATCCCCAGCGGAAGACTTGTACAAAACAAAAATAAATCAGATACAGATCTATTTGACCGATTATGCGATTAATCAATTTACATGTTAAATAGATAATTGCATGCTAGAATGCAAATAATTTATGCTTAAAGAAATATATAAATCCTAAACATGATTTCTACGGTTTAGGGTTACCGATTTGATTCTCCAAGAATCGTCGATTGCTCACGCCTTCTCCACGATGATAATCTTGAGAACTAGACCAAGAATCTTTTCTCTGGTTCCCGAACCGTATCTCGATATCAGGGTGGGCTGATCTCATCAAAATACTAAGACTCGAATAAAGAAGACAGAAAATTCTCACGGAGGAGGAGCTGAAATTCTCACGGAGGAGAAAATAAAAAAAATCATTTCCTTCTGTAGAGAGAAAGGAACGAAAATTTCATAATGAAAATTAATTATTCTGTCTCCTTTATTCTCCTATTTATATTAATTTCCTTTTGGGCCCAGACAGGGATTTATGGAAGGCTTTGAATATGGGCTCACCCCAATTAGCTTTTTACTAATTAAATTGAATCCACAATTTAATACAAGCTTATATTGTAATATTACGAGCAGCTACTACAGAAGTAATATTGACCTCCCCATCCAAATCCGAAATTAAAAGTAATCCGGATTTCCGTTATTTATCTTATTTATTTCCCGCGCTTAAGATATAAATGTCCATTAATTAGTTAGTGTCTACTATGGATTTAATCAGTTAATATCTTATTAACTCTAAGAGTAGACTTAGCAAGAAACATTTATTTATTATTCATAGAGTAATAAAACTCCAACTGACTAGTTTTCTGAATAATAAAACCTTGTTCGAGCTCCTCTTGGGGACATTATCAAAGGAGACTCACCTCGCGCACGATTCAACATAATAGCAATCCTAGCACCGCTAGATATTAATCATCACTGCCCAATATATCAGGATTATTGGGTTGCGAAAAACCCGCACCATTTCATAAGTCAAAGTAGTGCATAATCGATACCGTATGCTCAATGCTAACATATGTAGATTAAGAAATAGTATTTTATCAAGACCTAGTCTTTCAGTAGATAGCATAAAAACACGTCTTGCTATTAGATCCGTTCAGTGCTATACCACACCAATGTCATCTTATTTCAGTAAGACTTAGAAATATGCGGACTGACATTGCAACCTTTCACGATATGTAGCCAAAGCCTATCTAGGTTGTGAAATTCTTCTTTTTCTTTTGCAAAGCATTGCATAGATCTGGCCGTGTTACCTTAAAGTGAACGACGCCCACAACCGGTCTACTAAGCAAAAGACATAGACTTTGTTTGCTTCTTATATATTTAAATGTTTATAAAACATCTTATAAATGCACAAGCAAACACAATGTAATAATATACTGATTTTATTCGTACGAAACTGCTCGAATAATATTGAATCGGGTTTATAGTGGATTGTAGAGTTTTTGCATACAAAAGCAAGATTCTATTCTCGCGAACTTGCTCGAAACATGTTTTTCTGTATACCAACTCTAACAATATCCCAACCGCCAATAGCCCCTGATAGAGTGTATAACCCTACCTAGGCATTGTGGCACAAACCAAATCATCCCTACCAATAGTCCCTAAGTAAATGCATAATTCTTTACAGACAATGTAACATATCATGTACTAACAATGCATAAAATTTCCTCATTTCACTGCACAATCCATAATCCACATATTAGTTGTTAAATTATCATTTACTAATTTAATAATCACGTGAAGCACCTACTAATCCGTACGAAAATCATGTATCTGGAACGGAGCTTAACAAGGCTCGAAAATTATTAAGTCTTCTCCTTGCCTTCGTCCGACTTGCCCGGACCACCTGTTCCTTAAGCTTTTATCATAGATTTCATAAGTATCAAATATACACCTATAGCCATGCCATTATTGTAACAGCCCGCCCTCCTAGGGTACAATAAATGCGGCGGCTGCTACCCAAAACCGACTCCAAAGAAGTAAACATAGGCTAGGGTTTCATTTAAAGAGTACTGACCAAAAGAATTGAAAGAGATATCAGAGTATTAAAAGCAACAACTTAACCTAGAATATTAAAGGAAGAAAAATATCACAAATGGCGATCAAAATATCTAGTGAGCACGGCTCATTATCCCAGACGAAATCACAAGAAAAGACTAAGGCTTCAAACCGAAGGCAAGATGCAAATATTCCAAAAAGAAATTCTAAAGTATATCAAAAATTCAGCGGAAAACGACCAAGAGAAAGTATAGCTATGTATGAAGACACAACTACGCTTGAAGTTCAACATATCCTTTTTAATTCATTAATCTGCTCAACACCTGCCACCACTCGTCGTCATTCAACCTGCACATAAGGAGAACACATGCAGGGTTAAGTATTTTGAAATACTCAGTGAGCTCGTTGCCAAAAAAATTTATAAGTTATGCCACCCTTACCAAGTGAACTCGAGTTTTAAGCAGTTATAAAAGGAATATCACGAGTATCACAAAATATATTTTCATAGACTGGCCAGTCAAAATAACCTCCCATTTTCTCATCAATTAACAATCATTCCATGGTGCGACGAAAGTGTGGCCACACTTTTGGCCCACGAGACCGGCCGACTAGCAAGGACGGCTCTCGATCCCATTGTGTACATAGCCTAGTAGGGCTTGCGGTCCATACTCAGACCCGAATTCGTATAAGCATATCCAACAATCACATTAAAACAAACATAGGCATGGCATAACAGTTAAACCACCCTTATAACACCGAATAACATTTTGACAAAATAAAAGAGAGTTTTAAGAGTAAAGCCCACCTCGATTGCTTAGTTTTCAAGTAGTTTCGCTTTTCCGTTATCCGGCTTCGCAACCAAAGTTTCACCTTATAATCACACAGGCACATATCACAAATTAGGTTCAATACTACTCTTACTCATGCATGTCTCATTACTTTTCCCTCTTCCCAACGATTCATCCTATCATTACTAATTAATCAAGATCATGTTCATCGCACAAGATTATTTAACCATCAAACACACACTACACAACACAATAACCCACACACACACACGCGGTGCACACACACACACGCCACACACACATACAAATGTCCCCACATCCCTTTTTATCCCTCTTTCACTCAACTAAGATGCATGAGGGTTCAAGAAGACCGATTAATCGGTTGGAAGAAGAAAAAGAAGAGGTAGAAGAAGAACAAACATAACTCTTAAACAAAAATACCTCTTTAGCGAAAAACAATCGGTAGAAAACAAGTATTAGCCTTGATTCTTCAAAGTTCTTGGATTAAACTTCAATTTCTTCTCAAAGGATGAAGGATTAATGGAGTAATGTAGAAGAAAAATTGAGAGAGTGTGTGTGAGGGAGAGGGCCGAAAATATGGGGGCTAGGGTTGGGGTTTTGGTTCTTATTTATAGAGTTCCACAAGATCTTTAGGTAATTAGAATAGAATATTTGGTAAGATCCCATTCTCCCAATTAAATAAATAAATAAAATAATATTGTGAAGTAGGGAAGAAGAATTAACAAAAATAGGCTAGGCATCTAGCATGGTATTTTCGAAAATTAGGCCTTCCAAAAAGCCAAGATTTTGTTTTGGTATTTTTCCATATAGAATAAAATATCATGGAGCAAAATAAAAATAAGGAAAATCCTCCATGAAGCAAGGTAAGGGGCGATTTCTATGCCTTTTAAATAAGGCATGGATTTCTTGAATATTGACTAAAATAAGGTAAGGCAAGATCTCTTAAAGTATGGAAAGATTTGGTAGAATAATTAAATTCTAGGTATGGAAGGAAATCAAGTAAGGAATCAAATAAAATAAAACAATTCCTTCCTTCCCAATTATAGTGATTTTCGAAAATCACTAGAAGAATAAGGACGCTCGATTTTTCCATCTCTAAACAAGGAAATAATTGGCTCTTGGAATTTAATTTGGATAAATATCCCAAGGATTAAATAAATTCTGGAAAAATAGAAATTCTTTCTCCAAGGGGTCTAGGGTTCGAAAATTACAAGAATTAGGATGATAAGTATTTATGGAAATTTTCTCTAATATTCTCACTCACCCATAAACAATTAAATTGCCACATAGTCTCATAACTTAATATATCACATGCCACATCATTAAATTAAATAGGTTTGACTTTTCAAACTTTCAACACAAACCCTAACTCAAATCGACCATATCAACTCATGAAATAAAAGCATTCACGACTCCACGTCATCAAATAATTAATTCTAGGGCTTTAATTTAGGGTTCTAAATTCCGGGATGTTACATCCTACCACACTTAAAAGAAATTTTGTCCCGAAATTTGGTACCTTTTACGGAAAGAGTTCCGGGTAAAGCTCTATCATCTTATCCTCACGCTCCCACGTGGCTTCCTCGGGCCCGTGGTTTCTCCATTGAATTTTCACGAAGGCAGTGGTTTTATTCCTCAAGGTTTGGACCTTTCGATCCAAGATCATCTGGGGTTGCTCCTCGTAGCTCAGATCCGGGCTTACAGCAATATCCTCGTAACGAATCACATGCTTCGGATCGAACACATACTTTCGCAATTGCGACACATGAAAAACGTTGTGCACATTCCCAAGGCTGGGCGGCAGCGCTAAACGATAAGCTACGGGTCCTACTCCTTCTAGAATTTCGTACGGCCCGATAAAACGCTGTTTTAGTTTGCCCTTGACTCCAAAACGCGCTATCCCTTTCGACGGGGATACTTTGAGGAAAACATTATCACCAGCGTGGAACTGTAAGTTCGTCCATCGAACGTCGGCGTACGACTTCAGTCTGTCCTGAGCTTCCTTCATTCGCGCACGAATTTTTCGAACGATTCCGACCATCTCTTCGACTGCGTCAAGTCCAAGTGCTCTTCGTTCGCCAACTTCATCCCAGTAGAGCGGAGATCTACACTTTCTCCCATAAAGTGCTTCATATGGTGCCATGCCGATCGTCGCTTGAAAGCTGTTGTTGTAGGCGAACTCGATCAAAGGGAGTGCGGTCTCCCAACTTCCGCCTCTGTCGAGCACCACGGCTCTTAGCATATCCTCGAGAGTTTGTATCGTTCTTTCGGATTGTCCATCGGATTGTGGGTGGAAAGCGGTACTAAAGTTTAAGCGTGTTCCAAGCTCGCGTTGTAGACTAATCTAAATTTTCGAGGTAAACTTCGGGTCACGATCAGACGTAATCGTCACTGGGACTCCATGTAGTCGCACGATCTCTTGGATGTAGATCCGAGCTAGCCTATCCGATCCATGGGTTACGGGGATTGGTAAGAAATGCGCACTCTTGGTAAGTCGATCGATGATCACCCAAATCGCGGTGTTCCCTTTAAGGGTTTTCGGCAACGCAGTCACGAAATTCATAGCGATGTGCTCCCACTTCCACTCGGGTATCTCAAGCGGTTGTAGCTTCCCGTACGGTCGTTGGTATAAGGCTTTCACCTGTTGGCAGGCTAAGTAACGTTCCACGAAAGCTGCGACATCTCTCTTCATGCCGTTCCACCAAAAGGACTTTTTCAGATCCTGGTACATCTTCGTGCTCCCGGGGTGAGCAGTGTATGGGGTTTCGTGAGCTTCATTCATGATCTTGTTCCTAAGACTCTCGTTGTTCGGCACGCACAGTCTCCCTTCAAAGGTGAGAGCATTATCGGAAGCCTCGCTAAACTGTCCGGACTCACCGGTTCTTACTTCGACTCGAATCTCCTCCAATTTCTCATCTAGCCGTTGAGCTGCAACGATCCTCGTCCTTAGATCAGGTTCTACTACTAACGCGGCGATTCGGCCTTTCACGGTATCGGGTGTTCTAACTACTTCTATCCGCAACTTACTCAACTCTCGCACTAAACTTTCCTCTTCTGTTAGAAAAACAGCGAGTTGCGAATGGTCTCTACGGCTTAAAGCGTCTGCTACTACGTTTGCCTTGCCGGGGTGGTAGTTGATACCACAATCGTAGTCCTTCACTAGCTCGAGCCATCTCCGTTGTTGCATGTTCAGATCCTTCTGCTCGAAGAAGTACTTTAAACTCTTATGGTCCGTAAAGATTTCACACCTAACTCCGTTGAGATGGTGCCTCCAAATCTTTAGGGCGTGCACTACTACGGCTAACTCTAAATCGTGGGTAGGGTAGTTCAACTCGTGCGGTTTCAACTGTCGCGACGCGTAAGAGATCACCTTGTTGTTCTGCATCAACACGCATCCTAATCCGACTTTCGAAGCGTCGGTGTAAACTACGTAGTCGACTCCAAGCTCTGGCACGGCTAACACTGGTGCGGTGGTCATTTCTCCTTCAAAAGTTGGAAGCTTGCTTCACACTCCGGCGTCCAGTTCACCTTGATTCCTTTCTTGAGGTGCTGGGTCATCGGTCTCACTATCTTGGAGAATCCTTCTATGAACCTTCGGTAGTATCCTGCCAAACCTAGGAAACTCCGAATCTCGTTCTGCGTCGATGGCGACTTCCACTGTTGTACAGCCTCGACCTTAGCGGGGTCCACTCGGATTCCCTCTGCTGACACGATGTGCCCTAAGAAGTTGACTTCCTTCAGCCAGAATTCACACTTGCTGAATTTGGCGTACAACTTCTCCTTCCTCAACGTCTCCAGCGCGATCCGTAGGTGTTCCGCGTGCTCCTTTTCGTCCTTCGAGTAGACTAAGATGTCATCTATGAACACTAAGACGAACGTATCTAGGTACGGGTTAAAAACGCGGTTCATCAAATCCATAAACAAGGCTGGGGCGTTCGTCAGACCGAACGGCATCACTACGAACTCATAGTGACCATATCTGGTACGGAATGCGGTTTTAGGGATATCCTCCTTTCGTACTTTCAGTTGGTGGTATCCGGACATCAAATCCATCTTAGAGAACACTCTGGCTTCTCGGAGTTGGTCGAACAGGTCATCTATCCTCGGCAAAGGGTATTTGTTCTTGAGGGTCAATTTGTTCAACTCTCTATAGTCGATACACATTCTCATTGACCCATCTTTCTTCTTAACGAAGAGCACCGGTGCGCCCCATGGCGAAACACTGGGCCTAACGAAACCTACGTCCATGAGCTCTTGCAGCTGAATCTTTAACTCCTCTAACTCCTTAGGTGCCATGCGGTACGGCGCCTTCGATATGGGGGCGGCTCCAGGTTCGAGATCGATCATATATTCTAACTGCCTATCTGGCGGCGGTCCAGGTAACTCCTCGGGAAAAACATCGGGAAAATCTCGTACGACAGCAACGTCTTCAAGCCTTGCTTCCTCTTTCTCTTCTCCGTGGAGATAGACAAGATAGGCCGGGCGTCCTTTCCTCATCATGGCGGTGGCTTGTAACGCAGAGACTACAGCGATTCGTTGGTTCATCGAGATTCTGTAGTACACGGCGGGTTCCATACCCGGGGTTTGTAGGGTTATTAGCCTCTCTTTACAACGGATCGTTGCAAAGTTCGCAGTTAACCAATCCATTCCTAGGATCACGTCAACGTCTCTCATCGTCATAACTCGCAGGTCGTGAGCAACTAACTGAAGTTCTCCTAGTACGATTTCTACGTTTAAGCAAAAACGAGAGATCTCAACCAGTCCTCCTACTGGTGAGGACACCATCATCCTATGTTCAGACTTCCTAGTAAGTAAGCTTAAGATATGCACACACAACTCAGAGATGAACGAATGAGATGCGCCCGTGTCAAACAAAACAACAATAGGGGTATCAAGGATTTCGCCTATACCTGCCAGGTTTCCACTCTCGGGCTTTCCTTGCTCGGTCTTGGGCTGCTTCTGCTCTATAGCGTATGCTCTAGCCGGGGCTGGAAGTCTTGGGCGGACAGGCTGCTGCAGCCGCAGTTGCTGATTCGGGTTTGCTCCCGAGCTCGTAGGTGGCGCTCTCGGCTGCTGACGGAAACCCTGATGGTTCTGCCTTGGTCCGTTTCCCTTGCTCGGACACTCCCTCGAGAAGTGCCTATTTCCTCCACAGTTGAAGCATCTATTCGAGTTCGGTCCTCTACACTGCCCGAAATGGTACTTGGCGCAAACGTTACACTGAGGTGGTCTGGCACGGGGGTCGCTCCTTGGATTGAACGAAGTCTGTCCTCCTCCGTTGGGGCGGTATCGCTTATTGTCATGGTGGATCCTACTCTCCTCCCATCTCCTCTTGTCATGGTTAGGACGTGGCGGGGGTAATGTCATTGCGGTGTTCCCCGCACTCTTCTCCTTTGGCATTGCTGCCTCTACATCCAGTGCGAGGGCTAGCGCCTCGGCGTACGTTAGGGTTCCGCGGACTGCCAATGCCATCCTAATCTCGTGCCTAAGGCCCTCACGAAACTTATCAGCCAGCTTCTCATCGGTATCGGTCTGTTCCGGCACATAGCGGATCATGTCACAAAGTGCACGGTCATACTCGGTTACAGACAGACGTCCTTGGGTGAGGTTGTGAAACTCGGCTGCTTTCGCCTTGCGGTAGCTCTTGGGTACGTACTTATCGTAAACTTCTGTCTTGAACTCCTCCCAAGTCATCCCGTCTATGCGATCCTGGGGCATGGTCTTTAACTTAGTATCCCACCAGAAATCGGCGGATCCAGTCAGCTGATGTGTCACGCAGATCATCTTCTCCGCATCGTTGCACACTAAGGTTCAGAAGATGCGCTCTAAGGCTCGTATCCAAGTTTCAGCTTTCGCAGGTTCACCCATCCCGTCAAAGGTAGGAGGCTTTTGGTCCAGGAAAAGTTTCACGACTTCCCTATCCACTTGAGGAGGTGGTGGTGGAGGTGGTGACGGCGGTCTTGGTTGCGTCACGCTTTGCTCTTCCGAAGCATGGGAAGATGGTTCCTCGTTCCTCACGTTGCGTCTAGGCGGCATTCTGATTTATCACACTCGAACGGTTAGCGCACTTACTTAACATTTCAAGGTAGCGATAGGGTACTTTGAAAGAAAAGATTTTAAACTCATTCACAAGCAAGGTCCAAAGAAAGACCACACAATAGCAGTTGTTAGGAAAACAGAGAACATAATAAGGTTGCACCATAAGGTGGAAAAACACTCGGAAGATAAGGATAAAAAGAGTGAAGACGGCTTCATTGCCATGTAATAGAATGAAAGGTGCGAATTCCCCATAAAATTTCAAAAATGATCCCAAAAGGTCTTGGTACAAAGAATGGAAAAGAGCGATTCAATCGCGGAAGGAAAATAACAACATAAAAAGAAGTTCTTAGAAATTCAAAACGTGGGGAAAAGAAAACAAAGTCGCTATTCGAGCACTAGCCACTTCTGCCCTCGTCCTCTTCGGATTCTCCCGACTCTCCGACACTTTCGGCGCTCGAACTCTCTCCTTTCTCAAATGATCCCATCTCCTCGTCCTTCTTCTCGTTGCTTAGGGGCGAAGGAATCGAGGTAAGCATCTCTTTGGCCTCTCTTATGATCCTCCGAGGGGCCGAAACACGCATCCTAAGGGTCCTTCTACGGGGAACGCGAGCAACATGCGGTTCCTCGTCATCGCGATACTTCATCTGGCGTGCTGCTCCTGGCGAGTACCTTTGCGTTGGCGGATGGAGTGGAGGTCCGTCAACGGCGGCAGACATGGCCGGAAGTAAGACTCCTATTAGGCCGACGAAGTCTCCTTGAGGCGTGTACTTGGGCGGGCTAAACCAAGTGTAGGATACTGAGGCTTGAGCGGTCCACTCGCTCCAAGGGGAAGGCAGTATATGGATAAGTCGCATGATTCCCTCGTGATGGGTAGTCCCGTACGCGTAGGCGTCAAGCCAATGACCATAGAAGTCGGTGACGAAGTTCAGAAGGAACTGCTCTCCGTCCCATTCTAGCTCTCTATAGCGCTCCACCGGAAAGTTCCTATTCTTAGCGTAACGGCGACGCATAAGGGCGTGATAGGGTTGGACCATCTACAAAAGGGGAAAAGGAACAAGTCAGCACCATCACAAACGTGGAAAAGAATAGATAGTGCGTGATCTCAAATGGTGCTGCGAAAGTGTATAAGAGTCAAAAGATGGTGGTTCAAAACGTCGCGTCCAAGGTTCTCATTCTTAAGACGACTATTCGTGCGTTCTCTATTCGCGTTTCGTCGAATCTCCACATACACTAACGGCCTTATACTAGTTCTTTCACGTTTCTACTGTTGGTACAAGCGTTGTGATCGTAGCTAAACATGCTAGGTCCAAAAGTCCAAATCTAAGCATAGCAACATTTCAACATAGTCTCACGTGATCACATTCGCATTTCACAAATTTTCACAAGTTCTCATGTGTCATTCAGCAAATCATTCAAGAAGCATCGCTTCGCATTCATAATATTTCTAGCACATAGAGCATGCTTTTCACAAGTTCTCATATTCAACAAATCATTATTCAGAAAGCGTCACTTCTCATTCACAACATTTCCAAAAGCATCAAGTTTCAAGCACAAGTCACAAAATATCTAGTACCTCTTTCTTTGCGGTTGAACGAGACGAGCTGCGGTGTTGAGCCTTCCACATTTGGTTCATTTATACAAAAGATTATAAAGACAACCTAAAGTTTGAAAAAGACTCTTGGGTCCAGAGCGGAAAGAACTGAGGCTCTGATACCAACTGTAACAGCCCGCCCTCCTAGGGTACAATAAATGCGGCGGCTGCTACCCAAAACCGACTCCAAAGAAGTAAACATAGGCTAGGGTTTCATTTAAAGAGTACTGACCAAAAGAATTGAAAGAGATATCAGAGTATTAAAAGCAACAACTTAACCTAGAAGATTAAAGGAAGAAAAATATCATAAATGGCGATCAAGGATGCTACTAGGCCCCTTAGACAGTGTAAGGCGTGCGATGAGTTGTGCCATCACGACTCTAGAAATTGTCCAATGCTTAAAGAGTTTGAAACGGAGAATGAGCTGCGTAAGGGAAAGAGGAAATGTTGACTTATTTTCATTATAACAGCATTATTTTTCTTTGTCCAATGCTCAGAGTTTTAAGTATATTTCTTCCGACTTTGAACAAGGCTTTTTAAATGTTTGCTCATTATAAAAGGTTTTTTGTGCATTACTGTTATGTATCTTTTACATTATTTGAATTTAGTACTTGCTACTTTTTCAGAATTATTACAGTAGCCTGGCATTTTGGAGAAATAGTATTTTCAATACTGTGAATAGCCGAGCATTATATGCATATTTTCATACATTATGAATGTATATTTACTACATTTTTGTGTTATATGCATTGGTATGTCAGTTCATAACTATTCCGTAAAAGTGCATAATGAATCAATTTATTTACATTATTTGTTGACTTAAATGCATCGAGTATGGAGTTTGCTATGACACATTAAGATGTTCGATAGTGTTGATATACATTATTTCCTATATATTGTACATTATTAAGCAATAAATTGACATTATTAAGCTATTTGAAGCCATTACCAGTTTTGTGCAGCAAACATTTAGTACCAAGATATCCAAAACCTTCCAAATCATCTACTTCAGGGATATCCAAAAAATTCCAACTGATAGTTCAGGGATACCCAAAACGTTTAGTACCAAGATACCCATAACTTTGCAAGATATCCAAAACATTCGAACCCACATATGTGTTGTTCACCCTTACATCGTAAAAAAACATCTAATTCATATCCAAATAAAAAACCATCTAGTTCACTCTATCCCATAATTCTCGACCCACTTTTCAAAGCTGAATTTAGGCGGCCTATCCATCCAATGCTTCGTGGCTTGTGTTTGGTTGGTCCCAGTCTTCGAGTTGTGTGGAGAAGTTAGCAGAGCCGTTGCATACTTCATTCGCAACATTTCCAGGCTCTTCGTTCCTTTGGCAGTTAGACCGCATTGCCAATCCTTGTCCCTCTCTCCGAAGTACGTCTCCGTATGCCTCATCACATACACCCGCGTGTCCACGGTGCCGCTGTTGTTCCTCCACGGCATTGTCACAACATGCGCATTACACTTTTTGACCTGTGCCACCATTTTTGAAACCTTGGACTTCGTAAGTGCTGTTGCAAAGAACTTTTTCTATACCCAAAGAAGATAAAATTGATCAATGGCATATAATGTACAATTTTTGGTTTATAATGCAGAAGTTATATAGTGTAATGCATATTACCAGCACAGAGGGTGTGTCCCCATATTTTTCACCAAATGTCCCGTGTGTTTCAGCCAAGGTGTGATCAATGATGTTCATCTTGGAATCTCCAAGATCAAAACAAACCACGCACTGATGGGACGCCCCCCAAACTGGAAAGAAGAACTGCACAACAGAAGGAGCATTACAACACATATTATTCTCTCCAGTACATCTAAAAAACGACTACATTATTTTACTATAACTCACCATTTCATACTTGTCCCACTGATAGCTGCCCGTTCCAATTGTTTCCTCCAACACCCTGGTCCAGAACGTATCAAACTTGAAATCTTCCGTCCATTCCGGTTGTGCGTCCACCATTGACTGAATCTGTAGTTTGTTTGTGTTAACCGTTACAAACTTTAAGTTATTATAATAACTTGACAGAAACATGGAGAGAAAGGTTGTACACTCACGCATGGTCTTGTTGAGAAGAAAATCCTGGAAACTGTCTCCGGCGCCTTGTTCCTTTCCATTGTATTTAGGTAAGAGCTCCACGTATCGATAACATCGGGGCTCACTGGCTTGATGACGCTAAAGATTGCATCTCGATCAGTACAGTACTCTTAAAGTTGTCATGGTAGACAACTGAATCCTTGTACAGTTAAAACAATTTCACATGTCCCAAAAATAAGAATATCAAAAGTATAAAATTTACTTGTTCTTATCCGCTGTGCTAAGAAACCAGTAGTAGAGCTACTTGTCGACCGTGTGTGGCTTTGCTGTCACTCTAACTGCCTCGTTGAATGGAGACCGGGCAGCCAGACTAGGCTTCTTCATTCGTCCTATTCCCATTTGGAAAAAAATATAAACACATACAATGCAATTAGTAGGTGTATTACTTTAGTCTTTGAATTAACTACACTATTTTTTACCTCATCCGCATTCGAATCTTGTATGATGTGTTTCCCTCTCGCTTTTTCTTGCTGACCAACCTTTCCACCACCTTGTTTTGGATCTACAAGTTGTAGTGGCTCATTTGTTCGCTCAACACCAATCACTACGCCCTTACGTGGTGCAGCAGTCTGTACCTTTAAACGAGGAAAAATACTACAATCAACATAATAATGCAGAAAATTATGGCTTCATTTAGATATTCAACCTCTTGCCGAATGTCCATCTGTTTGCCCATTGCTGCCTTTGAAGCTCCCTCCCTAGCTGGCTGTTTTCTCTTGGCTGCCGGAACCTCAGCGCATTTCCCTTTGGTTGTCTGGGTTTTTTAAAAAAATAATTAAACAAAATGAACTGAATAATGCATACATACATATATATAATGTCCAGATTTACTTTAAATAATGTAACAATATTATTACACAATGCAAGTTATGATTGGGATATATTTACCTTGACGGTGTCCCCTACGGCTGCACTCTTTGATTTGTCTTTATTTTTCTCGGCTTTACTCTTTGCCGCTGCATCCTCCCTATCCTTCCCATCATCTTCACCACTGCTTCTAGGCACCTGCAAACAATGGAACACAAATGAAAAGGTGTAATATTGTTACTAAATAATAACACTTAAGCATTTAGTTTCTTAGTACATACCTCAGTCGCTGCTAAGCTGGAAGGTTTCTCAGGCTGGCCACCACCATCATTTGCTGCTTTGTTATCAGGGATATCACTGCCAACTTCCTTTTGCACGGGCATGTCCTCACCCTGGTCAGCAGTGCCCACCGGCTCATCTTGGGCTCTATTATCATTGGTTCTTGTCCCTGAACCACCCGCCCCGTCTGTTGTCTGGGTTTGCTTTGTAGCAAATGGGTCAGGACATTCAAATCCGTCTGGCACAAAGGATGGCCTATCGAAGCCTCTTGCAATAGTCTTCTTCTTGTCGTATGCCGCCATCATCTTTTCCATCTCATCAATCCACTCTTGACTGTACCCCTCTTCATCCTCCCTCGCTTGAGTCAAATGTGTAACAATCTCTTCTTGCTCAACCACATGTTCCTCCTCCAACCCCAACAACTTCTTCCCAATTTGACTGCCTACTCTTACGCAGTCATCCTCCATCATTTCAATGGGAATCATCTTGAAATCAGCTACCCACGTCGAAATCGCGTAGCCTAAGAGAGTGCTTGACTTGATAAACTTATCTCTTATACGCTTAGCTCTATTCCTGCTGGGTCCTCCACCACCTCCTCTGTTCACAGCTTCCAATATCCTAGCTTCCTTTTCCACAAAATACTTCTCTTTATCTATCCGGTCCTCCAATCTCCCAGTACCGAATTGGTCGCGCTCAGCCTCCTCTCTTTGTTTTAAGTTTTCCATCGTCCAGCCTTTTGCTGTTGGCCAGGCCCGGCTGACTCGCCTCCGGATGTGAACCACGCGGTCCACATACGCCAACTGATAAACACAGAGTTATTAAAGGTCAATAATCCAATATTTTGTATGCTTAATGCATGAATAAATTATTTTTAATGCAAGAAATGAGGGACAGTAATGCATAAGTCAAACAAAATATGAAATATGCACATATGAACAATTTCAATAATGCACGTTCTTATTTGCTATTAATGCATGTAAATTCATTTTTATTGCAGAAAGGGTTTCACTGAAAGGATTTCACTTACCAATAAAAAGTGCATAGGCCCGGTGAAATATACAGTTTCATCTCTCTTCCAAGTAGGATAGGTGGCCTCCAACACTGATAAGACGTAGCCGCACCAGTTGAGATTCCTAATCTCATCAACGTCGTCGATGAAATGTAGAATCTTCGGCTTCAAATTACCGTCTCTCGGCGTCTCAATTACTGCATTCTCTAACATGAACATGAACATCTTTCTGAAATGTGGACCACCGTTCACCTCCTCCTTAATCAGCTTCGCAACGTCGCCCGCTGTCATTTTGTAACGGCTCTTTCCACAACGTTCTGCAGCGTAGTCGTTGAACTGGAATTAATTTTGCTTATCAACTGGCCTTGAGATTGGTGTTGGCCCTCTTGGAAAACCTAGCGTCAGATGGACATCTTCCTCGTCGATGGTCAAGCCTCCACCCCCACACAAAGGTATCTCGCAGCGTGCGAGATTAAATGAGTTGAGAACCCAATAGGCGATGTACCCGGGAATCTCGTTGATGTTGTAGTGTAGCATGGCACCGAATCCAAATTCTTCTACTGCTTCCTTTTGCCGTGGGGTAAGACCTTTCAAACAGTTAACGAATTATGTGGTGCTCCGGGTGTATAAGTAGTCAACCTTTTTCCCTCGTGCCTTCCTCTTTTCCCCTTCTTCATTTGAGGTACTAGCCTCTGCCGTCTGCTGTTCCTTAAGTCTCTACCTAAACTTTTGTGCTATTGCTAGAGGTAGAACATCATCCACAACCTCATCTATATCAAACCTGGGATGTTTGGTAGCTGCAGAAAGGAATAAGTAAACAATTTACGTTAATGCATAATAATAACTGACTAATGTACATAGCGGACTGTATAATAATGTTAATGTACCGTATAATAAAGCAGAAAATGTACTTAAAAATGTAACAAAAATGTATACAACTTCTGCAAACATTAATTTAGCTATGGAATACAGCTGTAATGCAAAAAAACATGACCAAAATGCACCAAAACTATTAAACTATGCATGAAACTTTTCTCTAGCCGCACTGTAGGACAATAATGATGAAATCCAAACAAATAATTCAGAAAATTTAATGAATAATGTTTAAAAATTTGCAACCAACATCAATAATGTTGATATCTAACCGAATAATGTAGATAAATAACTGAATAATGCAAAAAAAAGGTAAACCACTTCTAGCAGCATTAACTCAGAGATGGAATACAGTTCAAATGTAAAAAAACAGGAACAAAATGCAAAAAAAATGTTGAATAATGCAAAATTTATGGATAAAAATTCACAATTCTAACCAAAATGTCCAATACTGCTGGAACCATATCTCACTAAATAATGCACAAAATGATATGAGTAATGTAAACAAAATGGACCCAAATTTAGGAAAGAACATAGCATATATATGCAATAGACTTTAAATGCACAAATAAAGGCTAAAAATGTACAAATACTGTTAAATAATGCATCAAACTGGACTAAAACAAACCTACTAGTTCTTATACCTCACTACTCAGTAGTGGACACCTCCAACCACATGATCAATACTACTAAACACAGATATCAGTAATGGTGCAGACCAACCCAATAATGCAGACATTGAAATGACTAACGTAACAAAAATGGACACCACTTTAAGCAAGGATATAACAGAGTTGAACTAGACTTGTAATACACAAATAAAGGCTAACAATGTACAAATACTGATAAATAATGCATCGAACTGGACTATAAGAAACCCACTAGTTCTTAAAACTCACGACTTATCAGTGGACACCTCCAACCACATGACCCCTTCTACTAAACACATACATCAATAATGGTCAATTCCAACCAAATTATGCAGAAAACTCACTGAATAATGTAACAAAACCGGACACCACTTAGGCAAGCATAATACAGAGAGACAATAGACTTGTAATGCAAAAAATAAATCCAACAAATGTATAGAAAACGTTCAATAATGTACCAAAATAAGGAAAAGCACACAATCAGTTTCTTAAAAATGGTGCAGCGGTCTCACCTTCGGTCTGCGTCGGCTGGCTTTTGAAGGGGCGACCTCTCTTCGACATAGCAAATCTAACAGATACAACAACAACAACAGATACCGCACCAAATTAGTCTACAGAACCAACAAAATCAACCTCTTAGTTCTGGAGTCGTGTATTAAAAACAATATCACCAATTTCAGATCGAATTCATCCCCAAAACTTAACATCGGAACACATACCACTAAGAAACCAACAATAACATTCCAAAATTGGATAGCCCAACATCTAATACTCACAATTTCACAATTTAACTAAGAAATCGCACTAAAAAAAAAGAACTTTAGAAGCGTGCCGTAGATGAAACACGGATATGAACAGTGGACCAAGGGCTCTCACGAACTGAAACCGGAACTTCGGGACTCGGAATCATCGACAGACGTAGCTTTTCACGGTGAGAATCGAAGTCGCGGTAGAGCTAGGGTTTTCAGGGGCGGTGGCTAGGGTTTGACAGATCTTGAAGATGAGGAGAAGGTGTTTGGTCATGGCTTGGTCAAATTCCCGCTTAATTATCGGGGATTTTGAAGATGAGGAGAAGTTGTTTGGTCAAATTCCCGCTTAATTATCGGACCATCCGTTTTCGAACGTGTTCCAAACATTATATGTTTACTATTATACCCTGGTAATGCACGAATTAAACCAATAATGCAAGACGGGATTAAATTCGATTTTTTAATCTTGACCGTCCACTGCCAATATCCAATGGATGATATTAAAAAGGAAATAGTATCTAAAGGGGTGAAAGTAGCTTAATGCTCCCCTATATATGGATGTATTCATATCTTTTTTCCATCTTTTGTTCTTTTTCCTTCTCAATCTCCACCATCCATTTTCAAGATCTAAGGGCCAAAAATAGGGCCTGATTTAATTCTCTTTAATCATTAAAAAAATAGAAAAGGGCGTTTAGGGTATTCACATTCACGTCGGTTATGAAAAGTGCTTGATTCTCTCCATCCTAAAATATTGCAATGGTTTTATTCAAAGATTACAGAAATATATCTTCTCTTTCACCGATTATTCTCCCATCAATCGTCGCTTTTGCAATTTCTGGTTCTAAACTATCTGGCGAAATTTGCGTAGTTTTAAATCTCGTTAAAAATATATTTTGTTGGAGCCTCCCGCTAATTTCTTCTATAATGGAAGAAGGTTGTTCTTCGTCAATGGAAGAAGGTAATCTTTTGATAAACTTAATGTACATTTATTACTGTATAATGTAAAGTATTGAATAAATAATGCACGTTTTATTTGGTCTCGGCTAGGGTTTAGAAATCGAGGCGGCCATGGTGTTGTTTAATTAGATAAACTTAGTGTAAATTTAGTACAGTGTAATTTAAACAATCAAATCGCTAGATTTTGGTTTCACGTTCTACGATGTATATGCCCGTGTTGTTGGTTTTGATAAGCACAAATCACAAATGAGGAAAATAGATGGTGTTACTACTTGGTATAATGTTGTATGCAACAAGGAAGGCAGCAAGAAGTCGATCGAGGATGACCAAGCGAATGCACGGTCTGGTTTTTCGATCAAACGCCGATGGTTATCCAAGCGGTGTGGTTGTAAAGCGAGTATACCATTCAAGTTCTTCTCCGAAAGATGAGTTCCAGGTTATATTATCGAGGATTTCAACGAGGTTCATAACCATTATATGGTTGAGTCAGAGCATCAGCATTTTATGTCACTCAATTGAAAGTTGGAGGACGTACATCACCAATTTATTCTTGATTGTTCGAAGGCTAATATAGGCCCCACACTTACGTTCAATGTGTTGAAGGAAATACTCGGTGGTTTTCAGCTCGTTGGTTGCAATGTTGGGGATATCAGGAATGTTTCTCGAGACATCAAAGCATACACACATGGTATTGACGTACAAATGGTGTTGGATGATATGGCTAAGAAGATGGAGCTGTCCGAGGCATTCACATATGAGTACAAGGTTAATGCTAGTAATTATCTAGTTGCTCTGCTTTGGTGCGATGATTTGATGAAGAGGAATTACCATATGTTCGGTGGTATTGTGGCTTTTGACTCCACCTATAACACAAATAGGTATACCTGACGTACATTATAACAGTTGGATATGTACATTATTCTCTGTATATCTATGTATTATTTATGCATTATATCTTTCGAAGTATGAATTATATGTGCTTCTGATACGCAACTATTGTATGATCTTCACGCCATTCACAGGAAAGGACAATCATGGACAACCAGTAACTTTTGTTGTTGGTTTGGTAAGCAACGAGAACACAGGTGCTTTTGCATGGTTATTGAAACATTCCGTTGAATGCATGGGTGTTGCTCCAAAGATGATCGTAACAGATCAAGATTTGGGTATGAGATCGGCTATTGAAGAGATTCTTGTCGAGCAACACGCCACAGATGGTGTATGTGGCATATTATGCATAAGTTGGCCTTCAAAGTTCCAAGTAGGTTATTGAGGGACGAAGATTTCTAGAAAGAGTTCAATGCATGTGTGTGGTCAGACCTGCTTGAACCCGACGAGTTCGAAGAAGAGTGGAATGGAGTAGTTGAGCGTTATGGTCTGGAAGAACATAGTTGGTTCAAGATGTTGTACGAGTATAGGCAATTATGGATACATGCGTACTTCAGAGATTTCCCACTGGGGTCGATGATTAGGACCACCTCGATATCTAAGTCGGAGAACAGCTTCTATAAAAACTTTTTGAAGCCACGCAACAACATTGCCGAATTCTACTTGAATTTCAACCAAGTAGTGGAATTTCAACAGAATATTAGAACAAAGTTGGACTACCAAGACGCTACTCCCCTGCCTATATTGGGCACTACCTTGCCGTTCGAGAAACATGCTTCTACTATGTACACAGATAGTATCTTGAAGAAAATACAAGAGGAAATTGTTGAGGGTAATGACAGATGCCGCGTTTTGGGGTTATCATCTACAGACATGATTGACACCTACAAACTTGGAGACAACCTTCGCAATTTGTACTTTGTGAGACATGATAAGACTGACGAGTCATACTAGTGCGATTGCAAACTGTTCGGTAGGCAGGGCTATCGGTGCAGTCATATATTCTTTTTGTTCAGGTACAATGAAGTTAAAAAGATTCCGGATAAATACTGTGCAAGTAGATGGATGAAGACTCCGTTAGCCAAGGCTGTCTGATAAGTCGTATTCTAAGCCTTGGTTACTGGTCAGTATGTCGTGATTTGCATGTATTATCTGCAAAATAGTTGCATAACTGTGCAGTATAAAGGGGACCAAGTCAGTAGGAGACAGTTCGGACGACGCAGGTGAAAAGAGCGGTAGAAGAGTGCAATACTGATCAGGATGCATGCCAGAGAAAAGGCTCGAGATGCAGAAGAAGGATAGCTGGGATGATCAACCATAAACAAGGGCAGGAAAGTCAATTCACGAAGGAAGTCTACCCTAAAACCAAGGGCAAGCCTCCCTATAAAAGAAGCCACTTGGAAAGAGAAAAGAAGTTCACAGCCCTCGGTTCTCATTCTCCACTACACTTAGTTAGAAGTCTCTCGAAGATCAGTTCCTTCAGCATTATCCACATTCTTCTCCTTCCTCGCCACAACCATGGTTACGTGAAGTCCAGACGTCTACCGGAGAGTCATCATCCGCCGTTCCAGCCACTTTGTTTCATAACAGTAGCAGTTTCATCGCTCGGAGTGGCATAAACAATCTTTAATCGTTTTCCTAGTTTAATTTTTACTAGCTTTCTTTGTTGGATCTGTTGCAAACTTGAATCTTGTTTCCTTTTGAAGTATTTCGTTAAGATCCAAACGTTTTAATTATGAAGTTTGTTTTTCGCATATCTCTTTGGTTTGAATCTGCTTCATTTTGCCTAGAAAAGTTAGATCTAGTTACCGCTTTTATTTTCTAAGTGCTTACGCATGTTTTCGCTTGAGTAGGCTAAATCTGGAGTTGTTAATCGAAATTTCAAGTTTCATGTTTCAGTTTAAGTTTTCGTGTTAGCCACCTTGCATGTTAGCCAGTAGGAGTAATCTGCAGTCATTTGCCGTTAATCTTCAAGTTTAAGATTTTTAATTGATGGATCTTGTGTTTGATGTTTAGAATCTGAGTTTATCCATGGAGTTTGTGTTCATATAATTTTTGTTAATACTTGTTGAAGAAGAAAACATCGCAATCCACTTTTGCTTTTTAGTTACTTTTTACTTTTGTCCTTTACTTTAAGTTTGTACCCTCCAGACCCTGTCAGAGTTGCCACCCAGCCACCAAATATACCCTCTTGTTCTATATTTCCTCATTTAGTAACTGTCTACTTTCCACATGTCTCTGAGATACCTTGTACCCTATTTTCACGCACACAACCACATGTCAGTCACTTTCACGCCCACTAGTCAGTAGAGTACCATCTTTAATTTTCGTCTAGGTAGAATCTTAACCCAGAAGCGTAGTAGCCAACCAAAACCTCCCAGATTATCACCGCAATTATACGAACGTGTCCATCTCTGTGGGATTCGACCCTTACCTCCATTACACTAGCCAGTAGAAGTGGGTTGAGGAATATATTTGATACCAGGTTCCGATCGTCGTGCCAACGACTCAGCTAGGTTGGGATTTTTATCCTGTTTAGTTGAACGCACCCTTAATTTAACACAACACCGAAAACTTGCACTATCAAAATTGCGCCGTTGCCGGAAATGGATGGCGTTTATATATGCTATTGTATGTGATATTTTGGTGTATATATTGTTCATAGTTTTTCCTTTTCTTTTTTTATTTCAGTTTATGAGAAGTAACTCGGCTCCTGGCTAGTGGAGACCAAGGATACTTCATCGAGGAACGATACTCGTAACCACTCGTTCTGGCCTGTCGACAACATTGTCTGACCTACGCACGAGTAGCGACAAGGAGAAAGAAGACGTAGAATTCCAACTCCTGGAGCTTCTACCCCAACCATTAAGAGCACCAGTGAGAATGGCTGATCAAGTTGAGGACGATCCAGAGCTCGCAACGCTGAATGCGCATGCCGACGGACATCCCCCCGCAAGCCATAGTGTTCACCCCAGGCCAAATAGTGTGTGATGTTAAACTCCATGTTATTGCAATTTTGCCAACATACTGTGGGAAGAGTTACGAGGGACCCTACGAGTTCCTTAATGAGTTCTGCAAAATCTGTAAGGCGCAAAGGAGACCAGCAGGAGCAAGCGAGGATGACTACAGATTGAAAGCCCTACCGTTTTTCCTGAAAGGAGAGGCCAACACCTGGTTCATGCGCCTACCAGGCAACTCCATCAACACATGGGCCGATTTCAAGTCAGCTTTCCCTTCTTCAAAGACAAGCGCATTGAAGAGGAAGATATCATGTATAAGGCAAGAGTACAATGAGACCCTAAGCGAGTACTGGGAGAAATACATGAGTCTTCTGGAATCATGCCCGAACCATCGCATGAAGGAAATAGAGGTGCACCACACCTTTTATGAATGAATGAAAGGTCTAGCGAATTCGTCATCCGAAGGAGATTTCACACAACTGAGGGTCAGCGAGGCAAAGAAGGTCTTGCGCAAACTGTTGAATGCAAAGAAGACGTACGACCACGCAATGGATGAGTACAACATAGAGAGAGTGGCAAGTGCTTCGGCTACTGACCAGGAAGAGGGGATGGATCTAAAAATGGAAGAAATGAAGAAGGAGTTGCTAGCGTAATCAAACAGAATACACCACCGCCTTCTCCAACTGATGGCAATCAAGCTCCAGAGCTGCCCTACGATCAGCCAACCGATCAGCCTAATGTGGATCAAGCCAACGCCGCAAGATTCTACAACTCAAATGGGAATTGGATTCCATGGAAGCAGCGAGACGCACCATGGAGGGACCACCCGAATTTTCAATAGGGAGATGGGAATCAGAATCAGAACCAGGGCCAAGGTCAGAATCAAACCAACCCTCACCAGAACTAAATATTCAACCGTGGCCCAACAAATCCTGACCACTAGTCTAACTGGGCAGGAAGGAACCAGCAACCTCAGAACCAAAACCCTCAAAACCAAAATCCGAAACTACCAGAACAAAAACCAGTCCCATAACCAAAACCAAAATCAGTTCCAAGGCCAGAACCAGAACCAAAACAACCAAGACCAGTACAACCCTCCTGCCCAGTATAACCAATACCCACCGAACCAAAACCAACAAAATTTCCAGAACTACCACCAGAATCACCCCGCCCCCCCAGTATAACTAACACCAAGGACCCAATCTGTCTCATTACCCCAACAGGTCAAGGAGGTCTATGGAAGATATGATAGGAGAAATGCTCGTTGCACAGTGATTTGCAGTCCAATAATGAAGTAGTGCAGGGGATGCAAAGTGCCCAGAAGGAGCATAGAGCAAACATGGATATGATTATCAACCAGTTAGCCCAGCTCGCAAACTCGATGGGTGAAATGAAAGGGAACTCAGGGAAACTCCCATCTACAGTCCACGTACTTGAAAAGGCAAACGTGAGTAAAATCACATTGAGGTCTGGAACTGCTTATGATGAACCTCAACTCAAGAAGCCAATTGGGGAGTCCAGTAGGACGAAGGTATTGAGCGATACCATCTCAGTGGAAGCTTAACAGGCCTCTGCCTCAGATGGAGGAACCAATTTTCTTAGACAAAGAGCCCACTGATGAAGAAAAGATGAAAGAAGCACCGCCTGGGAACGAGTGTCTTGAAGAAACAATACCCATACCGGAGCCTCGAACCCAGGAGGCACCCAAGGAAAATCATAAAAGGATTGCTGAAGAAGCGAAGGGGGAGAAACCGTTTCCTATCGATCTTTGGGAAGCTGGATGTTACCATACCATTACTCCAAGCCGTGAGACTACTCCCGCTGGGGAAGTTCATCAAGGAATTCATAGCCGGGAAGGCCCAGGATGATGAAAAAATCATGGTGGAAGGGATAGCGTCAGCTATTGTGCAGGAGGAACTACCACCCAAGAGAGCCGACCCAAGTATGTTCACTTTATTTACCCATAACAATTGGAGATGTAAAAATCGAGCATGCAATGTGTGATCTGGGAGAATCTATCAATGTTATGCCTTTATCCACTTATAACCGGTTGAAGGGGGTAAAGTTGTCAAACACTAGGGTGTTGATCCAACTGGCTGATAGGTCATGTATAAACCCTGAGGGTGTGTTAGAAAATGTGTTGGTAAGGGTGCATGATTTTACTTACCCTGTTGATTTCTATGTGATTAAGATGAGTGAACCTGAAGCTAGGGAGTCTAGCGGGATACTGTTAGGGAGACCAAGACAATCGCGGATATGGCTGAGGGGAAAATATGCATTGACTTTAATGGTGAAAAATTTGTTTTTGATGTCAATGAAGCCATGAAAAAGCCGATAGATTCTGAAAATCTATGCTATGTTGATATTATTGACCCCCTAGTCCAAGATTTTCTTGGATGTGTATGCACAAGCTGATGTAGAAGCAGCTGCATGGTGTGAGTTGATCAGTAACCGGGGGTTAAATGACGAGGAGATCGAAGGAGCGATTAAGGAATTTTGTCAGATGTCGGAAATAGCGGGAGCCACAGGGGCTTTACTAACAGCCAGTATGGAGGAGATTTCAGATGGTGAACTAGAGCAAGAGGGGGATTCTGCAAAAAACCCTTTGCCACAGACACACTACCCCCATGGTGAACTAAAGAAGCTGCCAGCAAACCTAAAGTACGCCTACCTCGGGGAGGAAGACTCATTCCATGTGATCATCAATAGCGGGCTGACTGAAGAGCAAGAGGCAAGGCTACTGACTGTGCTGAGTAAAAACAAAAAGGCGATTGGATGGAGCCTTACGGATTTGGTGGGGATAAGTCCAGATGTCTGCATGCCCCATATTAGGTTGGAGGAAGGAGCCAAGGCACATCGTTATTCGCAGAGGAAGGTAAACCCCAACATGCAAGGGGAGATACTAAAGGTGATCTTGAAGTTGCTCTCGGTAGGAATTATATATTTGGTACCAGATAGCGAATGAGTCAGCCCGATCCATCTGGTCCCGGGATCCAGGTGGTTCAGAATGAAAGGAATGAGCTAGTGCCCACCAGACTGGTCACTGGTTGGCGAATGTGTATAGACTACTGCAAACTCAACACAACAACTATGAAAGGCCACTTCCCCCTGTCATTCATCGATCAGATGCTGGAGCGACTGGCTGGGAGGAAGTATTTACGTGATCCCCGAGGACCAGGATAAGACCACTTTCACCTGCCCGTTTGGCACCTATGTGTACAGACGCATGCCCTTCGGCTTATGCAACGCCCTGAGTACATTCCAACGATGCATGATGAGCATATTCTCAGATTTGATAGAAGATTGCATAGAGATCTTCATAGATGATTTCACGGTCTACGGAGACTCTTTCGACTCGTGCTTACAAAATTTGGATGTCGTTTTAGAAAGATGCCAAGCAAAGAGTCGGGTTTTGAATTTCGAAAATTGCCATTTTATGGTTACAGAATGAATCATCTTAGTGCACGGGGTGTTAGAAAGAGGGATCCAGGTGGATCAAGCTAAGGTGGGCGTCATGTCCAAGCTACCTTTTCCTACTGACCAGAAGGGGATAAGAGGTTTTCTAGGGCATGCTGGGTTTTATCGAAGATTTATCAAGGATTTCGCCAAGATCGCCCAACCTCTCACCAGACTCCTTCAGAATGAAGTAGAGTTCATCTTCGACGAGCATTGCAAGGCTGCCTTTAACCTTCTCAAGGAAAAGTTGATATCTGCACTAATCATCCAGGCTCCTAACTGGGTTCACCCCTTCGAGGTGATGTGCGATGCTAGTGACTATGCAGTGGGAGTCGTACTAGGTCAGAAGATTGAAGGGAAGAGGTACGTGATATTCTATGCGTCCAAGACTTTGAATCAAGCACAACGAATTATGACACCACTGAGAAAGAAATGTTGGATGTTGTGTATTCATTCGAGAAGTTCAGGCAATACTTGTTATGATCCAAGGTCATCGTCTATACTGACCATGCGGCCATTAAGTATCTCATTGCAAAGAAGGAATCAAAACCCCGACTGATCCGATGGGTACTCCTATTGCAAGAATTTGATTGGGAGGTAGAAGACAAGAAGGGAGTCGAGAACAAGGTAGCAGACCATTTGAGCAGAATAGTGCAAGAGGGAAATAGCGAGGATGTGCAAGATCGATTCCTAGAGGAACACTTGTGTGAAGTGATCTTTTCCGCAAGGAAAATTGATTGGGAAGAAGTAATGAAGCTTACTGGTCAGGATGTAACGACCATGGGTAAAGAGAAGGTAGGGCAAGAACCCTAGTTTGCGGACTTGGCCAACTACCAAGTAATGGGAGAGCTTCCAGGAGTGCCAAACATTACAAAGGCTCAGAGAATGAAGATAGGAGGTGTGTTCCTGACTGGGAACAACGAGGTGTACGGATACACTGTCACTCCTTGGCATGTGGAGGGCACTTCTGACCTAGGAAAACTGCAAGGAAGGTGTTGGACAACGGATTCTACTGGCCAACTTTAAACAGAGATGCATACGAGTTTTGCAAAAGTTGTGACCTTTGCCGACTGACCGGTGGGATCTCCGCAAGAGATGAAATGCCACAAGTCTCAGTGATTGTTTGTGAAGTATTCAACGTTTGGGGCATGGATTTCATGGGTCCTCTCCCTTCATCTTACAGAAATTCCTACATCCTGGTGAAAGTTGACTATGTATCAAAGTGGATCGAAGCCAAGGCCACAAGCACTTGTGAGTCCAAGGAGGTTGCTAAGTTCCTCAAAAGTCATATATTCAGCCGATTCGGAATACCAAGGGCGATCATATCCGATCAAGGAACTCATTTTTGCAACCGTACAGTTGAAGCCTTGATGAAAATGTACGGGGTCCATCACCGACTATCTAGTCCCTACCACCCGCAAGCCAATTGGCAAGCGGAGATCTCTAATAGAGAGATAAAGAGCGTCCTGGAGAAGACATTCAACCCTTCCAGGATGGATTGGAGCACAAGGTTGGAAGATGCTTTGTGGGCGTACCGAACAGCTTACAAGACGCCTATAAGAATGTCCCTGTACCGCATTATCTTTGGAAAGATGTGTCACTTACCAGTGGGAATAGAACACTGCGCATACTGGGCAGTTCAGCAAGTTAACATGGATACTAGAGCCTGTGAGTAGGAAAGGAAGATGCAGCTACAGGAGCTGGAAGAAATCAGATTGGAGTCATTGAACTCAGCCATGTGGTACAACGAAAAAACTAAGATGTGGAACGACAAGAATCTGAGGACCAAGGATCTCCAAGTTGGCCAGAAAGTACTACTCTTCCAGTCGAGATTGAAGCTAATTCCTGGGAAACTCAAGTCAAAATGGACAGGACCTTACATCATCACCGCACTTCGTTCTAATGGAGCGGTCAAGATTTCAGGGAGTATCCCTAACTCTGAACCTTTTGTCATAAATGGGCATAGGCTGAAAATATATAGGAAAATGTGGAGATGTGTGTAGTGGAAGAAATTCCACTACATTTTAATATCGCCTAATGATCAGTAGGATATGGGTTTGGAATTCCACCTGGCCAACTCTATATGGTTTGTGCTGATTGACCAGGTAGAATTTCAAATACCCTCAATAATGATGTAAATATTGTTAATACATAGTGATTTAATTTTAATAGAAGCAAGTAGGAAAACATTAAAAATCCCAAAAATATTTTCGGACCTTAAATATTACTCCCTCCGTTCCATAGTAATAGAGTCATTTTACCATTTTGGTACGTTCTATAGTAATAGAGTCATTTCTCTTTTTAGTAAAAGTCAACACATTTTTCCACACCTACTTTACTCTCTCTTACTTTTTTCCCTATTCATCTCTCTACCTTTTTCATTTTCCACTTTATTCTCTCATTACTCAAATCACCTAACACAATTTTTTTCTTAATCTCCGTGCCGAAAAGTTTTTCCTCCATTACTATGGAACGGAGGGAGTAATTTGGAGTACGTACTGACCACGAGAATACCAATTTGGTGAACCTCTGAATTATATTTAAGAGTCCCTTTCTCACTTTATTTCCATATTTAGTTAATTTAAGTAGGGGTTTGAATTTTGGCATGTGGTGCAGCTTTGCAAGGCAAGGACAGTGACTGGGAGGTCACGTGGAGTAGACACGTGACAGGAGACGTCCAATCAGCTGCGAGAATCTCTCAACCGCCTCTTCCCCCCTCCCCCCAACAGTCGCAACTGGAACCGTCTATAAACGGTCAAAACCTTCAACTGCCACCCCTCTATAAAAACCCCCACCACCTATTTCCCTTCACTTAAAAAACCCTTACCTGCATTCTCTTACCCAGAAAACAACCACCCCGATAACCACCGTCAACCGCCACCAGAACTGAAAACCACCATTTCCAAACCATGGGAAAAAAGAAGGTAACCCACAAGCAACCCTCTACCACCGGCGAGAAACATTCGGAAGACCCGACGACCATGGAGCCGCGGCCGCCAAACCCGCAGCAGTCTCGACCAGCGCCACCACCGCAAATTCCGGCAATGGTCCCGTTAGACGCACTGGCGACTTATCCCAGGCAGCAAGACCCAAAAAGAGACTAGACGGCAACTTTGGCGGGATTTGGCCAAATCGGAGGAATGTCGGCGATACCAACCCCTAACCCAGAAATTCCGACCACCGTTAACCTGCCTACCACCGTCCCAACTTCCTCAGCCCCCACTTCCGAAAAATCCTCTCCAACGGCAACCGCACAGTCGGAATCCGCAACCCCTTTCCCAATTCCCCTTTCCTCCTACCAAGATCCTTACATGGGAGAGACAGAAGAGAGAGAAACGAAAAGGAAGGCGAAGTAGAGGGAAGCGAAAAGGAGGGTGACAAATCGGAAGAATCACCTGCACAAAGCCCTGCCCCAAGGAGGAGCAGGAGGAACGTTCAATAAGGTACCCCGTCGACCAGTTAGTTTTCTTTTTATTTCTGTTTTTTTTTTATTACTTTTGTTGTGTAGGTAGAATTATATGTTTAGTTTATGTGAGCAAACCCCATTCACAACACTTAGCCTATCCAATAGTCTAAGTGTGAGAAGTAAAGGGTTGCTACCTTTGACGCATGTGTTTATGTTTGTGTGTTTCTATCATATGCATGCTAACTCACACTTACCCTACTGCGTAGTCTAAGTGTGAGAAGTTTATATGTTTATTTGTCATGTTTTGTTGAGTCTACGTATGTATCTGAAACTCTCCCACTTAGCCTATTTCATAGTCTAAGTGAGAGAAGTTTTTAGATATAGTATGTATTGTGTTGTGTATGTACATCTGTCATACTAGCCATTCCCATTTTTCACTTCACAGCCCGTATTTGGGGCAGACACTTGTGAAGAGAGAGGGGGGAGCAAATGGCCAGTATGACACATCTATATGTTTTATTTGAGCTGCATGTTAGTGTTTTTAGGATTTGTTTAGGTCTAGGATTTATGTGTGTTTCATGAATGGGCTTAAAAGTCAACTGCCTCAAACTGACGGTGAGGGGAATTGAGAGAGATAAGGCATGCTGGGAAACAGAAACCACCCCCCCAGTAGCTCCTAGTCAGTATAGATGATGCAAGTACAGACACGAAAGTGGAACCCATCCTTTAGGTCAGACACGAAAGCCCTCTTAAATGGTGAGTTAGAAGTCTAAAGTGGAACTACTTTCCACTAAAAACATATAAAAAAGAAGAGTGGCTGCCACATGATGTCCAGGGAAGCTGACCGCGTGTAGCAAACCCTGAAGGCAGCGGGAAACCTCCCTCGAAAAAAAAAAAAAAAACCCTACCCTTTAGAACCCCATTTTCTAACCTGATCTACACCCCGAAATAACCCACCAGCCACTGGGACTGTGTGTGTGCAATGCATAAGGCAAGAAGGCAACTGGCCAGGAGGACATACAAGAAGAACCAGCTGAAGAAGAAAAAATCAAAGAGAAAGGAGAAAGTCGACCGGAAAAATTCCAGGTCCGAAAAAAAATTATAAGAAGGAATAAGGGTGGCAAAGCCACAGAAAAAATAACGAAGAAAATGGTCGGAAATACTTGACCACAAAAAAAGGGGAAGAAGGAATAACGGTGGCGAAGCCACAGAGAAGCCACTGACCAGTTGGATGCTAGTATCATAAATTCACCAGCCAAAGAGAAGCACCAGCCAGAAGCCCAAATGCACACAGTTCCCCCACATCAAAATAAAGTAGTTCCACCCCAAACGGATTGCCACACTTTTCAGCACAATGTATATTGTTCCAAAATATTCCACGCCACAAATCCGCTATTCCCCCTTCTAACATGAGTAATAAAAAAAAACATCTAGTTCATATCAACATAAATATCGTTTCCAATCACCCTTCAAACTATCACTCGATCCCTTAATTCTCGACCCATTTTTCGAAGCTAAACTTTGAAGGTTTATCCATCCATTGCTTGGTGGCTTGAGTTTGGTTGGTTCTAGTTTTGGAGTTATGCGGAGAAGTAAGAAAAGCCGTTGAAAACTTAATTCGCAACATTTCCAGGCTCTTTGTTACATTGGCGCTTAGTCCGCACTCCCAATTTTTCTCTCTCTTTCCAAAGTGCGTCTCCATATGCCTCATCACATAGACCCCCGTGTCCATGGTGCCGTTGTTGTTCCTCCAAGGCATTGTCACGACATGTGTATTACATTTTCTGACCTGTGCCGCCATTTTTGGAACTTTGGACTTCGTAAGTGATGCTGCGAAGAAATTTTTCTACACCAAAAAAAAGAGCAAAACTTTAACAATTGCATATAATGTACAATTTATCGTATATAATGCACAGTGGATGCAGTTCCATATTAAATACCAGCACGGAGGGTGTGTTCCCTTATTTTTCGCCGAATGAGCCGTGTGTTTCAGCCAAGCTATGGTCAATGATGTTCATCTTGCCATCGGGAAGATCAAAACAGATCACGTACTGATGGGTCGTTCCCCAAACTGGAAAGAAGAACTGCACAACGAAAGGTGCATTACAAGACATAATATTATGTCCATAATATGAGAACATCAAGTACATTATTATACTATAACTCACCATGTCATATTTGTCCCATTGAAAGCTCTCCGTTCCAAGCGCTTCCTCCAACAGCCTTCTCCAAAACGTATCGAACTGGAATTCTTTTGTCCATTCAGGTTGTGCGTCGACCATTGATTGTATCTGTAGTTTATTTGTGGAAGTAGTTATGAACTGTTACTTATTAGAGTACCTTGACAGAAACAGTAAAACATTGTTCACTCACGCATGGTTTTGTTAGAGTTTGTATACTAGAAATCACCTTTCGAGTGATTGAATACTGTTAAAACTCTTATTTTATTTTCCAAAGGAATAAACAGATTATTTTTGTCATAATGTTGTTATGTTTTACATTTAATGGATATTTATTACATATTTAAATGTATAAGTAACTTAACAAAGTCTAAGTCTTTGTTTTAGTAGACCGGTTGTGGGCGTCGTTCATTTTAAGGTAACACGGTCAGTTCTAAACAAAGAAAAAGAATAATTTCACAACCTAGATAGGCTTAGACTACCTATCGTGAAAGGTTGCAATGTCAGTCCGATTATTTCTAAGCCTTACTGAAATAAGATGACATTGGTGTGGTATAGCACTGAATGGATCTAACAGCGAGACAGTCTTTATGCTATCTACTGAAAGACGAGGTCTCGTAAATTATTTCTCAATCAATGTACGTTAGCATTGAGCATACGGTATTGATTATGCACTACTTTGACTTACCAAATGGTGCGGGTTTTTCGCAACCCAATAAGCCTGGTATATTGGGTAGTGGTGATTAATATCTAGCGGTGCTAGGATTGCTATTATATTGAATCGTGCGCGAGGTGAGTCTCGTTTGATAACATCCTCAAGAGAAGCTTGAAATAAGGTTTTATTATTCGGAACCTAGCTAGTTGGAATTTAATTACTCTATGCTGAGTCCTCTCTTGGAATAAATAAGATATTAATTAATTAAGTCCATAGCAGACGATAATTAATTAATGGATGTTTCTATCTTAAGCGCGGGAAATAAATATCAAGTAATGGAAACCCGAAGTACTTATAATTTCGGATTTGGATGGGGAGTGCAATATTACTTCTGTAGTGGCTGCTCGTAATATTCCAATTTTAAGCTTATATTAAATTGGGTTTAATTTAATTAGTAAAAAGCTAATTGGAGGAGCCCATATCCAAAACCTTCCATAGATCCCTGTCTGGGCCCAATATGTGACTTATTATAAATAAGAGAATAAAGGAGACATAAAATATACTTAATTATACTCAAAATTTTCGCCCCCCCCCCCCCCCTATTCCTAGGAGTGGTCGAATTTTTCTCCTTTGTGGGATAGGATTTCTGTCTTCTTTATTTAAGTCCTAGTATACTGGTGAGATCAGCCCACCCAGATAGAATATCTGTGGTTTTGTACTAAAGATCTTCACGTGGAGAAGGCGCTAGCCATCTTCGATTCTTTGGAGAATCATCAAGGTATAATGGCTAAACCCTAGAAAAGCATGTTTTAGGTTTCAATTAATTTAAAGCATGTTTTATTTGAGTTATGAGCATGATACATGTGATAATTACGCGAATAGAATTTGTCTAAATAATCTGCTAAATAGATCAGAATTATTATGTAATTGATTTATGTGAGTGCTTCCGCTGCCAACCCCTTCAATTGGTATCAGAGCCAGACTTTGGCTCTGATTATTTGGATTTAAATTTCACAAAATTCATGTATGCATGCGTTTTTGTGTTCGAAGCATGTTCTTGTTTTTAGTTGTTATTCTTATATGCATGATGAACTCAAGAACTATCGAAACAAAAAACTCGCACGACATGCGATCCAATTAGGGTTGTCGAGCAAGTGGGAGAGAACAGAGGGTGATCGTCCGGCGACACACGGACTAGAGTGGTCTCATGTGCGCCGCCGGCGCGACCACCGGAACAGACGAACTCCAACAAATCGCGGCCGATAGAGTGGGAGGGTGGCTGCGATCATGAGGCGACGTGAATACGAGCTTGGGCTCGTCCACGCCGCCGGCAAGACCGCAACGATTTCTCCGTGGTGCTTACCCTAACCCTAGTCGACTTTTGACTGATCATCGTCAATCCAAGAACTGCGACGCCGCTTCCGGTGTTAGCAGGGTGGGGCGAGGACGATCGACGCCGGAGGAAGATCACCGGTGCTGCGCGACGACGACGGAGGGAGTAGCGGCGCGTTCGCGCCGCAGTGGGAGAAAACGGGAGCAGCCGCGCCGAGCGCGGGCTGCCGGCGGTGGCTGGACGGCGAAATCACCGTTCCGGCGGGTCAACCCCGGCGCTTATCTTCGTCGTTCATTGTAAGTGCCAACCTCGTATGATGAGATAACGATGAAATATTATTTTTTAATGATTATTTGATTCCTAAATTAAAAGATATCATTAAAATATTATTATTTAATGGAAATAAAATATTTTGGGAAGATTTCCCTAGATTTTAGGAATATTTAGATTATTGACCATATCTATGGATATTTTTAATCCTAGATGATATGGACAGGAATAATTTAATAGTTTCCTAATTATACTATTATATATCTAGAATCCTAATAAGGAATTAATTTAAGTTTATTTATTCATGTCTGTCAAAGATATAAATAATTAATTATTTTAGATAAATCTTATAGAAGACATGAATATGGATTAAGCTTTAGTAATTAATATATTATCCTTTAATAAGATGTATAAAAGATTATATAAGATTTAATTATTCAGTCAATTAAATACCAACAGAATTTAATTAAGCCTTTAATCTGCTCTAAGGCTAAGGATAATTAATGAAAAACCATAACTTAAATATCTAAGCGATAATTACGAACTAAGTTTGTATATGGTCTCCATCGATTGGTCCACAACTTATGAAGCTAATTTCTGAATCTTATCGCCACCCATGCTAACGGGACAATAATCCTATGAAATAGCGAGTTCGTATAGGTGTACTTCTCAATTGTAGATAGTATGGATTAGACAGTAGTTTCCAATATTATCGCCACCCATGCTGTGGGGAAAATAATCCTAAGAAATTACAAGTTTCAGAAGTCAAAACAGAATTTACGAGATAGATTGGTCTTGTTATCAACGCATGAGCATTGTTATGGGAGTGTGTTGTAGAAAAGAGATACTGTAATGCTAAATCTGATGGTCGTGCTTATGCAACATTTGGCGGCCATGCCGTACTACAGTCTCTAGACTATTCGTCGGTGTTGTGACCAGTAAATATGTTAAAATTTTAATGCTTATTGACCTCTGCTTGAGGGTACAAAATTTTAATTTTATAGTTGTGAGAATTTGAAAAGTTTTATGGTTAATCTACTCAATTTCATCACATAAGTTTATGATAAATAGTAAATATTATGTTTTGCAGTGCAAACTAAATAGTCAACATGTCACTCAATCCTCTTTCTGCAATTCTTAAAGAAAACAAACTCGAGGGCCAAAATTACATAAAATGGAAACAAAATTTGGACATCGTTCTCACGGCCGATGAGTACAAGTTTGTGCTCACTACTCCACGGCCCCCAGTGCTGGCGGCTAATGCCGCGCAGGCAGCGCGAGATGCCCATAGACGGTGGCATAAGGCGAATGAGATGGCTAAGTGTTATATGTTGGCCTCCATGTCAACAGTGCTTAGACATCAGCATGCCGCCATGGCAACTGCCACCGAGATTATGGAAAATCTCACAAATCTCTTTGGTACTCAGAATCGAACAGCTAAGTCTCAAGCTTTTCGGAGTATCATGTGCAAGACTACGAAGGAAGGCTAGTCTGTGCGGGACCATGTCCTCGAGATGATGAGCCACCTCAATCAAATTGAGGTTTTGGGAGGTGTCATTGATGCCGAGTCCCAAGTTACTATCATCCTTCAGAGTCTGCCCCCTAGCTTTCAGCCGTTCAAGCTCAACTTTGAGATGAACAAGAGAAATTACACCTTGGCTGAGTTGTTGACTGAACTTCAGTCGGCAGAGGATCTCATGAACCAAGCTAAGGCTGCGATGGTCAGTTCGTCACATCGTTCCTCTGGCCCCAGGCCTAGCACAGGAAAGAAGAAAGTGACAAACCAGGTTGCACCTAAGGAAGCTAAGGGAAAGAGAAAGAGGAGGTCGGGAAATAAGCAAACCGGAAAGTGTTTCAAGTGTGGAGAGAAGGGGCATTGGAAGCCAGACTGCCCTAAAAAGGGCAAGGCTACAGGTATGCACCAAGCTCTAGTTGTTGAGTCATGTTTGGCTTCGACTTCATCTCATACTTGGGTTATAGACACTGGAGCTACAGATCATATTTGTTTTGATCCTGACTTAATGCAGGTGACAAGACGGCTATATGATGGAGAGATCGAAGTCCAGCTGGGCGACGCTACTAAAGTGGCGGCCGTAGCAGTGGGAGACGTTTATTTGCATTTTAGTAGTGATAGATTTTTGGTTATGAAGAATGTTTTGTTGATAGAAACGAGATACTGTAATGCTAAATCTGATGGTCGTGCTTAGGCAACATTTGGCGGCCATGCCGTGTTGCGGTCCCTGTATGGGCCCAATATGTGACTTAATATCAATAGAAGAATAAAGGAGACATAAAATATACTTAATTTCTTCCAAAACTTTTGTCCCCCTCTCTACATAGAAAATGGGCGATTTTCTCTCCTCCGTGGGGAAGGTTTTCCGTCTTCTTTATTTAAGTCCTAATATACTGGTGAGATCAGCCCTCCCTGATATCAGTTTACAGTCCGAGAACCAGACAAAAGATCTGTGGTTTAGTAATGAAGATCTTCACGTGGAGAAGGCGCTGACTATCTTCAATTCTTTGGAGAATCATCAAGGTAAAGTAGCTAAACCGTAGAAAAGCAGGTGTTAGGTTTTAATTAATTTAAAGCATGATTTATTTGAGTTATGAGCATAATACATGTGATAATTGCGCGAATAGAATTTGTCTAAATAATCTGCTAAATAGAATAGGATTATTATGTAATCGATTTATGTGTACGCTTCCGCTGCCAACCCCTTCACAGGTATCATTTTGAAATCATCTACCCACGCCGAAATGGCGTAGCCCAGGAGCGTGCTTGACTTGACAAACTTATCTCTTATATGTTTAGCTCTATGCATGCTGGGTGCTGCACCACCTCCTCTGTTCAAATTTTCCAACCTCCTTGCTTCCTCATCCATCAAATACTTCACTTTATCAACAGGGCCCTCCAACCTCCTAGTACTGAACTGGTCACGCTCAGCATCCTCCCGTTGTTTGAGGGTTTCTGCTGTCCAACCTTTTATTGTTAGCCAGGCACGACTGACTCGCCTCCGTATGTGAACCACGCGGTCCACATACGCACACTGACCATGAACACAGTTTGCCAAAGGTCAGTAATGTATCGAATTGTAAACATAATGCATTCACAATGTCAGTATAATGCAGCAGATCAAAAACAATAATGCATACTTTAACTGAAAAATGAAACATGATAAAACATAAAACATATTCAATAATGTATGTTGTTCTTTGTAAGTAATGAATGTAAATAATCTTATAATGCAGTAATTGTTTCACTCACCAATAAAAAATGGATAGGCCCCGTAAAATATACGGTTTCACCTCTGGCCCATGTACGATACGTGGCCTCCAAGACGGATAAGACGTACCCGCACCAATTGAAATTCCTAATCTCGTCAACGTCGTTGATGAAATGTAGAATCTTGGGCTTTAGATTACCGTCCGCCGGCGTCTCTATCAATACATTTTCTAGCATGATCATGAACAGGCGCTTGAAATCTGGTCCACCATTCACCTCCTCCGTGACCATCTTGGCAATGTCTCCAGCCGTCATTTTGTAACGACACTTACCACACCGATCCGCAACGTAGTGGTTGAACTGGAAGTCGGTTTGTTTATCAACTAGCCTTGAGATTGGTGTGGGGCCTCTTGGAAAACCTAGCGTCAAATGGACGTCCTCCTCATCAAGTCAAGCTCCCACCCCACACAACGGTATCTGGCACCCAGTTAGATTAAATGATTTGAGTACCCAGTATGCAATGTAACATGGGATCTCCTTGATGTTGAAGTGGAGTATAGCGTCGAATCCAAGGTCATACATGACTACCTTCGGCCTTGGAGTGAGGCCTTCTAAATAGTTGAGGAATTCTGTAGTGCTCCGGCAGTATAAGTGGTCCACTTTTTTCCCTCTCTTCTTCCTCTTATCCGCTTCTTGATTTGAGATACTAGCCTCGGCCGAATTCTGTTCATTCAGTCTTTCACAAAATTTTTGTGCAATTGCTAGTGGAAGAACATCATCCACTGCCTCGTCTATAGCCAACCTTGGCTGCTTGGATGCTGGAGAAAAAAAACAGTATTGAATGCCATTAATGCACAACAATAACTGTATAATGTACAAAACTGATCTTGTAATAATGTAGACTAACCATATAATAATGCATAATTTTAAACAAATAATGTGTATGTTGATGTACAGTCAATGTAGAACTTAGACATTACATCAACAATGTAATACACAAACCAAATAATGCAATGATTAATCAGAAATCAATGACAATAAATTGGACGATAACGTACAATAAAGCTTAATTAACGCAACATATATAACCACAGGTACTACAACACAAGCACTAATAATGTAATAATTCGTCTATAGAATGAATAAATAATATCAATGCAATTGAAATCATCCATTTAGATTACACACAACCAACAAATAATGGTTCCTCTCATTGTGCACCAAGCGTTTAATATGCACACCAATTCATGAAACACACAACAGTGACAATAATGCATCCTTTATCAACGGATATAGAGTTATAATGCATGATTTCTCATCCATAATGTAGCAAACACAACAAAAAATGCATCAGAACACGAGAAACACTTATGAAACCTTCTGTCTGTGTTGGTTGACTCTTGAATGGTCTTCCTCGCTTCGTCATTGATGTTTTACAGTACACAACAACGAAATCAGTTAAATTCCTACATCCAGTTAGAGCAAAATCAGATTTATTACACAATAATCAACCAAATCGTAAATAATGGAAAGAATCGACCACACACTGAACACAACTTCGAAAATTGCTAGAAACCAAACAACACCGAACAAACTCGACAATATCCAGAAACCAAAACAAACATAATCGGACATTTACCACAAACAACTTAACAACACACTATAATATTAACTAATTGACCGAATCCTAGTTCACACGCATACTATTTTTTTTATTCAAGAAAAATTGATCAATAAAATTCATCCATTATTCTAAGAATGAAGTCAATTGATGACTATACGGTCCAAAAATTGTCAAAAATCGACGCTTACTAGAGTTTTTACCCAAAAATCGGAACTTCAAAAACCAACCTTCAGAAACAAAAATCGGAAGTTCAGACAATCAATTGTCGCGCGCGAAACTAGATATCGGTACTTCAAACCTGTGAATCAGCGACCTACGATGCTTTTTGTGGTGAGAAAGGGTGAAAATCGTAGGTTAGAGCGGTGGCTAGGGTTTTCAGCAATTTAGAAACGGTGGAGAATGGTGTTGATTGTGGGTTGATGGGATGGAATGAGAGAGAGGGGGTAGACGATAGGTTTCATAAAATCCCACTTAATTATCGGACCTTCCATTTTGAAACACGTCACAGACAATATTTTTTTACTCTTATACCCTTATAATGCACATATTAGTACAAATAATGCAACACGGGATCAGTTTACCCAATTTAATGAAGTCCATCCATTCCCTCAATCTAGTGGATGAGATTAAGAAGGAAATGCCTCATACTTGTTTTGATCATCTCCCTATATATATATATAAATGCAGCCCAAATCTTGGCTTTAGGATTAGAAGATCTAATGGTCTATAATTAACCAAAAACACGTAAGGTCATAATTAAACAATTTTAGGTCATATTAAGATCATTTTAGGTCATGCTTTGTTAGCATGACCTAAACATAAACTAACTATGACCTAAAATTGCCCTACGCATGATATATATATATATATGGGGTTTTAGTCTATGAAAACTAGATTTCAATACATAACGCAGAACAATATCATACGTAGGGCATTTTTACGTCATAGTTAGTTTATATTTAGGTCATGCTAACAAAGCATGACCTAAAATGATCTTAACATGACATTAAACCCAAATCTTGTAATATGTCCTAAAACTGCTTAATTATGACCTTCCATGTTTTTGGTTGATTATTGACCATTAGATCACTTAATCTTAAGGCCAAGATTTGGGCTGCATTTCTGGATATAAATGTATACTTGTTTTGATGATCTCCCTATATATATATATATATACATATATATATATATATAGGGGAGCATTAGGGTCATATTGCATCCTTAGTGTCTATTTCCTTCTTAATATCATCCCTTAGATTATATAAATGGACGGTTAAGATTAAATTTCGGGAATTAATCCCGTGTTACATTATTGGTACCGTTTTGTGCATTATAAGGGTAGAATAGTAATCATATAATGGCTGGAACACATTTCAAAACGGAAGGTCCGATAATTAAGTGGGCTTTTTATAGACCTTCCATCTGCCTACACTCTCTCTCACTCCATCCCATCAAACCACGATCAAAAAAATTCTCTTCCTTTTCACACCGATTCAAAACCCTAGCCGCCGCTGAAAAACCATTGAAAAAACTGCGACCTCGATTCTCACCGGGAAAAGCGATGTGGGTATTCCATTTTTGAAGTATATTGTTGGTTTCCGAGTTGTATTTGGTTTGTTGTTATATTTTGGGGTTGAAGTCGTCTTGAATTCGTCGATTTTGCTGTATACCTAAGAGTTTAGGTTTAGTTTTTTGGGTGGGTTCTGTTGACGAATTAACTGTGATGTTGGTGTATAATATACTATGGTTCCTGTTGTGTCTCTCAGTTTCGGGATGTCGAAAAGAGGACGCCTCTTCAAAAGCCAGCCCATGCAGAACGAAGGTGAGAATGCTGCTCCAATTTACAAAGATGATAGTATCTTGTCCCTTTTTTTGATGCATTATTCAATGTTTTATGTACATTGATGTGCATATTTTTTGCATTAGAATGCTATTCCATCTCTGTTTGATTGTTGCTTGAAGTGTTGTCCATTTCTGTCACATTATTCTGTTAATTTGCTGCATTATTTGTTTGGCTTTCAACATTATTGATGCTTGTGTTTAGTATTAGTGCTTATTTGGTTGGAATTGACCATTACTACTTAGTAGATTCTAAGGATTAGTACATTGCTTGTAGTCACGATTGGTTAAATCTGATGCATTATGTAAGCGTCGTTGTACATTGTAGTTCTGTTTATTGCGTGGGACGTGTGTTTAATTGGAAAATTGTTGTGTGATGTATTTTGACAGGTTCTTGCAATCAACACACGTGTTTGTGTTTAGTTTTTTGCATTATATGGTTTGTGTAGGTCATTGTTGATGTATTTGGTGATGTATTTAGTAATGTATAAGTTGTACATTTACTGGATATCATAAATACACATTATTAGGTAAAATTAGGCATTATTATATGCTCTATTAACATTATTATAAGTTCAGCTATGTACATTATACAGTTTTTGTTATGCTTTACTGGAATTCAATATTGTTTTTTTTTTCAGCATACAAGCATCCAAGGCTGGATATAGACGAGGCAGTGGATGATGTTCTTCCACTGGCCATAGCACAAAAGTTTAGGGAGAGAGGCTAGTACCTCAAATGAAGAAGCGGATAAGAGGAAGCAAAGAGGGAAAAAAGTTGACCAAAAAAATTTGAAAGGTCTTACCCCACGGCAGAAGGAAGCCATGCAAGAACTTGGTTTCGGCGCCATGCTACACTACAACATCAAGGAGATCCCAGGGTACATCGCCTATTGGGTACTCAAATCATTTAATCATGCTCGCTGCCAGATACCTTTGTGTGGGGGTGGGAGCTTGACCCTTGATGAGGAAGACGTCCATTTGACGCTAGGTATTCCAAGAGGGGCTACACCAATCTCAAGGCCAGTTGATAAACAAACCGACTTCCAGTTCAACGACTACGTTGCAGAATGGTGTGGTAAGAGTCGTTACAAAATGAACTCGGGCGACGTTGCGAAGCTGATTACGCAGGAGGTGAACGGTGGTCCAGATTTCAGGCGCATGTTCATGTTCATGTTAGAAAATGCAGTAATAGAGACGCTGGCAGACGGTAATATGAAGCCAAAGATTCTACATTTCATCAACGACGTTGATGAGATTAGGAATCTCAATTGGTGCGGGTACGTCTTATCAGTCTTGGAGGCCACGTATCCTACATGGGAGAGAGGTGAAACTGTATATTTCTCTGGGCCTATCCACTTTTTATTTGTGAGTGAAACAATTACTTCCAAAGAACAACATGCATTATTGGATGTGTTTCATATCTGATCATGTTTCATATTTCAGTTAAAGTATGCATTACTGTTTTTGATTTCTTGAATTATATAGAATTTGTGCATGCATTATGCATACAATAGGTTGCATTATTGACTTTTTGGCAAATCTGTTGTTTTTGTCAGTGTGCGTATATGGACCGCGTGGTTCACGTACGGAGGTGAGTCAGCCGTGCCTGGCCAACAATAAAAGGCTGGACGACGGAAACCCTAAAACAAAGGAAGGATGCTGAGCGTGACCAGTTCGGTACTGGGAGGTTGGAGGACCCAGTTGATAACGAGAAGTTTTTGGTGGACGAGGAAGCAAGGAGGTTGGAAGATTTGAACAGAGGAGGCGGTGCAGGACCCAGCACGAATAGAGCTAAACGTATAAGAGATAAGTTTGTCAAGTCAAGCAAACTCCTGGGCTATGCCATTTCAACGTGGGTAGATGATTTCAAAATGATTCCTATTGAGTTAATGGAGGATGACTGCGTCCGAGTAGGCAGTCAAATTGGCCAGCAGTTGTTGGGTTTGGAGTAGGACAATGTGGTTCAAGAAGAAGAAATTGTTACACGTTTGGCGCAAGCGAGGGAAGACGAAGAGCAGTATAGTCTAGAGTGGATTGACGAGATGGAAAAAATGATGGCGGTCTATGACAAGAAGAAGACGATTGCAAGAGGCTTCGATAGGCCATCATTGGTGCTGGAGGGATTTGAATGTCCTCACCCGTTTGCCACACAGCAAACACAAAGGACTGACGGGGCTGGTGGTTCAGGGATAAGCAATAATGATGATACACCCAAAGATGAGCCACTTGGAGCTGCTGACCAGGGATGGGACATCCCCATGCACGAGCCAATTGGCAGTGATATCCCTGATATCACAGCAGGAGATGCTAGTGGAGGTGGGTTTGAAAAACCTTCCAGCTTGCATAGGTCAGGAGCAGCAACTGAGGTATGCACTAAAAAACTAAAGGCTTAAGTGTTATTAATTATTAACATTAATAGACCTTTTCATTTTTGTTCCATTGTGTGCAGGTGTCTAAAAGCATTGTTGAAGATGTTGTTGGGAAGGATAGGGAGGATGCAGCGGCCAAGAGTAGAGCCGAGACAAATAAAGCCCCATCAAAGAGTGCAGCCGCAGAGGATACCGTCAAGGTAAATACGTCTCAAGCATTACTTTCTGATAAGGCTCGTTTCATGCATTGGTTTTGGGTAAAAATGTTGTGCATTTGGGGCGCTAATATGTGTTTATGAGTTCAGGTGCATAGTAAATCTGCTGGACCTAGGAGTTGTTGTTACCTGACCTGGCAGATGCAAAAGAGATGGAATTGAAGTAAAAATTAGAAGTCGTCGTTCGGACCTGGGAGAATTAAAAGTTGGCGACAGGAACAGAATGGAGCATGAGCAGATGATTTTAAAGCAGTCTTATTCAAGGGCAGAAGCGTCTAATTACCAGAGGGATACCCTAGGGATCAGAGCCTCACATATATAAAGAGCTCAACCTTGAAGAACAAGACAACCACTTCTACACAATTTTAGTTGAAGCTCTTGTTCCATTCCTTAGTTCCACACTTCAAATTTCTCATTTCACTTGCTGCGCACTTGGAGATGGAGTGATTCTGGCTACCGTGGTTCTCATCGTCGTTTTGCTGCTGTGTAACACCGCCTTGTGAAGGCGAAGAAACAATATTTACTTTGCTTTGTTTAGTTTGTTCTCGGTTTCAAGTACTTGTTGGTTTATAAGTTTCGTAACTCTAGTTCTTGTTTTGATCTACTTCGTTCGAACCTATTTCTCTTTATTATGGAAGTTTATGTTGGTTTCTGTTGGATATCTCTGAGTTGATGTTTATTTCTTGCTTTTTACTTTCGTTCTTGTTTATTGTTGGATGTTTGGAGCTGAGATCTGTTGGTTTGTAGATGGAGGTTGTGGATTTGCGTATGAATCGTGGTGTATTTGAGTTGGAGTTTCGTGTATCTAGTGTTTGCTGTTTACGTTGTGCATGATTATGGCTATTTACTTTCTGTTTCTGCATCCTTTAGGTCCAGTAGCGTAGATCTGGTAGTTTAGGCTTTAATTTCTCGTTTTAAGTTTAGATCTGAAGCTTGCTCTGTTTTCATGGTGTTTAACACTCTGTTTTATCTGCTATTCTCGTTTGATTCCCGAAGAAGATGAAGTTGTTGGTAGTTAGAACCAGATCTGCTTTTGTTAGTACTTTCTGCACATGTACTTTGCTTTTTCTGGTTGTCCCCTAGACCCTGTCAGTACCATCTGCATTGTCTTTTTACTTTTCTGCATGCTTTTCCAGACCCTGGTAGTTTAAGGAAACTTGTCCCCACTTTTCGCTTTATACTTGTCTGTCCAAATTAGGAAAGTCCGCATAGTTAAGTTAACTCCAGTTGTCTTAGAACTTTAAAATATCTCATTTCTCTAAGTCATGCATGTTTCGTACGTCTTCATTTCTTAGACCCAGTAGGTAGAGTAAAGTTTTTCCTATCTCTCAGACCCAGTAGTTTTAAGTTCTCGACCCACAAAATTGTGTGGCAGCAGCCAGCCCCCTTTTCCCAAAACATCCTCAAATGCAGTTTCGTAACACCTTCGTCCTCGTGGGATCGATCATTTACTTCCATGTGCTAATTGTAGTATAGTGGGTTGAGGTTTTGAAGAAATAGAGTGCATCCAACCACCCCTGTCTGATAGTTTCATGATCTTCTAGCCTTTGAAATCTAATCGAATCCTATGGACCTGTTAGATCGAGAGATATCACACACCGTACTGCACGTATCTCTAAGACTCTTCACTTGCGTTGTGTACTAATATTGTTACATTATTGACATTATATCGTTATATTATATGTCTGCCTGGCTGCATTATATAGATCATTTTTTTAAGTCATATTTTTTTTTTAAAACAGACAACCAAAGGGAGACGCGCTGAGGTTCCGGCTACCAAGAGAAAACAGCCCGTTAGGGAGGGAGCTTCTAAGGGAGCGACTGGCAAACAGTTGGACAATCCACAGGAGATTGAATATCTGAATTAAATCATCAATTGGTACATTATTATGTAGATGTCATGCATTGTTTGGTTGTTGTTTTTTTTGTTAAAGTTACATACTGCAGCACCGCGTAAGGGCATAGTGATTGGTGTTGTGCAAACAAAGCAACCATTAAAACTTGTAGATGCAAAAGGTAGGAGTGGAAAAGATAAGGCCATTGAAAAGGTTGTTGATCAAGGAAAAGGGAGAGGAAAACACATCAAACAGGATTCGGATGCGGATGAGGTATCGAATAGCTTAGTTAATTCCAGCATTAAAGTAATAGATATGTGAATTGTAACATTTAGGGTTGGTGATGACTTTTCTGTACTTTAATCTTTTTTTTTTTTTGAAGGCAACAACTCGAGTGAAGAAACCAAGTCTGGCTGCCCGGTCTCCTTCAATGAGAGAACGGTTAGAGTGACAGCAAAGCCACACAAAGTGCACAAGCAGCTCTACTATTGGGTTCTGTTGTCTACCAAGACACATTTAAGAATACTGTGCAGTTCGAGTTTCAATCTTTAGCGCCATTCAAGCCAGTGAGCCCCGATGTTATCGATACGTGGAGCTCTTACCTGAATACAATGGAAAAGAGCAAGGCACCAGAGACGGTTTCCAGGTTGTTCTTCTCTACAAAACCATGCGTGAGTGTACAATGTTTTAATGTTTCTGTCAAGGTACTGTAATAAGTAACAGATTGTAACTACTAACACAAATAAACTACAGATACAATCAATGGTTGACGCACAACCCGAATGGACAGAAGAATTCCAGTTCGATACGTTCTGGACAAGGCCGTTGGAGGAAACATTTGGAACGGGCAGCTTTCAATGGGACAAATATGACATGGTGAGTTGTAGTATAATAATGTACTTGATGTTCAGTCGTAATGGACATAATATTATGTGTTGTAATGCACCTTTCGTTGTGCAGTTCTTCTTCCCAGTTGGGGGACGAACCATCAGTACGTGGTCTATTTCGATATTCCCGATTGCAAGATGATCATCATTGACCACAACTTGGCTGAAACACACGGCTCCTTTAGAGAAAAATATGGGGACACACCCTCCATGCTGGTATTTAATATGGAACTGCATCCACTCAGCATTATATACGACAAATTGTACATTATATGCAATTGTTTTTTTGGGTGTAGAAAAAGTTCTTCGCAACATCACTTACGAAGTCCAAGGTTCCAAAAATGGCGGCACAGGTCAAAAAATGTAATGCGCATGTCGTGACAATGCCTTGGAGGAACAACAGTGGCACCATGGACACAGGGGTCTATGTGATGAGGCGTGTAGAGACGTACTTTGGAATGTTTTGGAACAATAATGTAGAACAGAAGTAGTGAAATTTATAATTTTTTACAACAAACTAAAAATATAATGGATGTAATTAAACAAATAATGTAAATAATATGTTTAATAATGAACTTTCATGGGATACTATTGCGCAGACAGTCCAGTGGGTATGACCCAATAATGTACTATTTCTTGAATAATAATGGATGATACTATTTCAGTAATGCATGATTATATATTTTAATGTAAATAGAGTTTCTACAAAATGCTCGTGTTTTCTAATAAGGGTGAAAAATAACTAAGTACTAAAAATAAATAATGTAACATTTACTTTGTAGTAATGCACAAATACCAATTAAAAATGAGCAAGCAGTAACAAAAACCAGTTAACAGTCGTAAGACATCGACTACAATAATAAGCCTAAACCGAAATAAAAAACAATAATGTTGTGAGACGTGTCTATACTTTAGATCCATTCAATGCTATACCACACCAGTGTCATTAGTCATTCTCAAGGTAAAGACGACTTTCGGATGGACATTGCAACCTTTCACGATAGGTAGCCAAAGCCTATCTAGGTTGTGAAAAAGTTTTACTTCTTCAAGGTACCGGTTGGGTCACCTACTATGATGACCTGTTCCATGACCCAACCTTCAACGTAGAAGACTTAGACTGATTTTACTTTCCGGCGCTTTAATTGTATAATTTAATATATAGTTAAATACGGTCAATACCTGATAAGGCTAATTTCATGTATCGGTTATATGATGAAAAGTCATCATTTACTGGGTCTAACACATTGTTTAAGCCAGGTGTGTGAAGGAAATTCACCAGGTCCAGGAAGAATTGAAGGAAGTGGACTAGCGATGAAAGAAGGCAAAAAATGAGCAGAATCGAGGAAGAAAATGGCTAGACGGGGGTAGTCCGAAGCTGAGGGCAAAGAAGACAATTCACACAAAAAGCCTCTACTGGACCCACTTTCACGCTTATATTAGGAGGAGCATGCAACACACATGATATAGATATAGCTCTCAGCTCACACACACACACTTGGGAAATGGGAATCTGGGGTAGAATAGGGGTCTAATCTTCGGAAAATCTGTGCAACACCGTCCTCAAGGAGGGCGAAGATACAATCATTTACTTTCCAGCGTTTATGTTTTGATTTCTGTCGAACTTCACCGTTTCGAAGTCGATTTGTTCGTTTTGCTACTTGTTGTTTATCTATGAATTTTATTTCATGTTATGATGGTGTTGATTCTGTGATGATTTATGTTGATTCTGTGTTTTGAGGAGTTTGTTCCGGAGGTTGATTGTTATTCACTTTATTGGATGCTTGCATACTTAATATGGGGAATATGAGTTGATCTGTGGTTGTTGTTGTTGATCTGTGGAGAATTGGTGAATCTGGAGTTATAGAGATGATTCTGACCGGAGTTTGTCTCGGATGCTTGGATTCGGAGTGGATTTAGCATCCGAAGTGTGGATCTGAACAGGGGAATTGAATTATACATGGATTTTGAACTTCTGCTTTCGTTTTTGTTTTACTTCATCTAGGAGATAGAGATCTGAGTTTTTGTTGTGTTTCTCGGCATTTTCTGACGTCCGATCTGTTGGTCGCCGTTGAGTTACTATCATTGTTCTGTTTTCATCATGTTTAAGTTAAATTTCGATTATGCTTTGCGTTTTGTAGGTAGTTAGGCTTATAATTGGTTATTTTGCAGCTTTTTGGTCGTACAATTCTATTTTCGGAAAAATGGTCCCCAGTGCATGCATCGAGTCTGTCTAGCTAGATTAGGTAGTAGTATTACTAGATCTAGGAAGTTGGTTTGAAGATAGTGATGATATAATGTCAATCTGTGTTATGTGGATGTTTTCCTGTTTCTAGATCTAGAGATAGTTCAATTTCTTTTCCTCTGTCTAGTATAAGTTCCTTGACCCAAATTTGCGTGGCAGCAGCCAAACCACCCAAAAGCCCTTTAAATGCATGATTTCGCATCTGTCCTCGTGGGATCGATCCCTACTTCCCTATACTAATTCACGTATATGCGGGTTGAGGGTTTTGAAGTGATATACTGTGTGTCCAGCGGCCGAGATCTTTCAGCGTTCCGCGAGTTCCTAGACCTTGTGATCTAGTGGATTCTCTGGACCCAAGAAGCTTGATATTCCATATTGTGCACGCAGCTAAAAATATCGAGAGTTCAAATGGCGCCGTTGCCGGGGATGGATGGCGTTTGTTTCAATTGTGTTTAGATGGTTTTTGGTGTATATAGTTTAATTTCTTTCTGCTTCGTTGTTGTTGTTTCCAGTTTATGAACGCGGGCCCCCGTTTCGGAAGTTGGGTTAACTCATCTGTGTCAGGAAACGCCAGATACAAGTGGCAGGTCAAGGAGTCTACATCCACTGTCACCACTAGATCAGGGTTAAGAACGTGAGATCCATTTCCGTTTGATTTAGAAAGTGAAGAGGAGTGGAATTCGTCAGGCGAAGAAGATCAAAAGTCATCATCAGAAACAGAGTATTTGGAAGCAGAGGAGGAGACAGTTGGTGATATGGCGAACGTGGTAGATCTAGATCCAGAGATTGGCTCGCTGACTGCGCATCTAGACGGTGAGCCAGTCCAAGCCATTGTTACCAACCAGAGGCAGAGGTCCATCGACATTAAGACCAACGTGCTAGGGGTCTTACCAACATTCTCTAGACGAAGGAACGAATGCCCGTATGAGTTCTTGAACAAATTCGGAAAACTGTGTGGCATTCAGAAAAGGCCCAACGATACGACTGAGGAGGATTATCGCCTGAGAGCAATTCCGTTCGCTTTGAAGGGGGAAGCCAACACATGGTTGTTAAGGTTACCTCCAGACTCGATCCGAACCTAGAGGGATTTCAAGCTGGAATTTCTGGATTACTTTTTCCCTTCGAACAAGACGAACGCTCTGAAGAAGGAAATCCAGGAGTGCAAGCAAGAGTATGATGAGTTTCTGAGCTCTTACTGGTCCCGGTTCAAGGGATTGTTGGATGCTTGTCCGAACCACAGGATGATCGAGGCAGAGACTTACTATCTGTTTTACGAAGGAGCGAACCCTGAATCAAAAGATTTGATGAATTCCTCGAGCGGGGGAAATTTTACCAAGAATAAAGCAAGTGAAGCCAGAGAAACCTTGGGGAGATTGATCGAGGCGAAGAAGGCCTATGATAACCCGCGGAGCATTAGGAGAAGGGGATCGGCCAATGCAGTGACAGAGCAAGACGATAAGAAAGTGGAGGTCAGGATAGATAAATTGGAGAAAGCACTTTTAAATGCAATTGAGAAGTGCAACCCTCATGCCCCTCAAGAAAATGAGAAATCCCCGGGTACAGAGGAAAGACAACTTCAACCTTATTACGGTCAACCCTGTGAAGGAGAGTACCAAGCCTAGGCGAATTCGATGGCGAGCTGGAATCCGGATGGAAGTTGGAATCAGGGACGGCAAAGGGACTCCCCATGGAGAACCCACCCTAATTTTAGATGGGCTGACAACGATCCAAGTCAACCGCCTCCACTGCAGATCACAAATTATTGACACCCTCCAGAGAGGCAGTCCAACTGGTCAGGAAGGAATCAGGAGGGGCAGCAGCAATTGGGATACATGACTCAGGATCATACTAATTGGGCAAGCAGAAATCAAAACAATCCAGGGAGCTCCTATGTGCCACCACACCAAAGGAATAGCCAAGGAAATTACCAGAATTCCCAACCTAACCACCAAGGGAATCAAGGATCTAGCAACCAGTGCAATAACCACCAAGGGAATCAAGGGAATTATCGGCAGAACCAGGGGCAGAGGTTGAATTCGAATCAATCCAACTCCAAACCACAAAGGAGTCTGGATGACATGGTCCATGACTTAGTGAATTCGCAGCAGTTCATGCAGAATAACCTGCATTCCAACAATGACGTGGTGCACAAGCTGCAAGACGCTCAGTTGGAACACAAAGCAGCCATGGAAATGATGGCAAAGCAGCTGTCCCAGATTGCGGTTTCTTTGAATTAGATGCGGGGAAATGAAGAAAAACTCCCTGCTACAGTCAAGCCACCTGACCGAGCAAATATTAGTCAGATCACCTTGAGATCCGGGCGGGGTTATGAAGGACCGGCGATGGAGATCGATGAAGACACACCCGCACAGGCAAGTAAAGGGAAGGAGAGCCAAGTGTTTCACAAGGACAGCTCTAGACCCAGAGAAGTTCATATTAAGGATGACATCCAGTAGGGAGATTTAGGGAGATCTTTACCTCAAGCAGCTGATCCATTCTTCCTAGATCCAGAACCCGAGTTAGAAAGTAAGGGAGTGAGTAGGGAAACTGGCGGAACCCCAGCTAGGAGTTCCACAAATGCGGTGAAGCGAGCGAAGCCATTTCCATACCGAGGGGAAGCCAAGAAAAAGAGGGATGATACAGAGGACCTCATGGAAATTTTTAGCAAGCTGGAAATCAACCTGCCTTTCTTGGAAGCCCTGAAGATGCCTGCCTTTAGCAAGTTCATCAAGGAATTCATAGCTGAGAAGACAATGCCGAACGGAAAGATTGTGATTGGGGAAAATGTATCCGCTGTGATACAAAAACGAAGGATGCCTTCAAAATGCACAGATCCAGGTATGTTCACACTACCCATTTCTCTAGGGAACATTAGAGTTGAGCATGCCATGTGTGATCTAGGGGCATCTATAAATGTTTTACCACTTTCAATCTACAAGAAACTGACAAGAGTTAGGATGGTCGATACCAAGGTGGTAATCCAGTTAGCGGATAGGACTTGCATCTGTCCTGAAGGTGTGTTAGAAAATGTCATAGTTAAGGTGCATGATTTTCAATATCCTGCTGATTTCTATGTTATCAAAATGAATGATAATGAGTTTTTGCTGAGTCTAGTGGCGTGCTCTTAGGGAGACCGTTCTTACGTACAACAAAGACCATTATCGACGTCTTTGATGGAACGATTTGTCTGGACTATAATGGGGAAAAATATACATTTAGCATAGATAAGGGAATGAAAAGGCCATTAGATGTTGAAAACTTGTATGCTATAGATGTTATTAACCCCCTGGTCCAAGAATATCTTGACACTGAATTGATGCAGGAACAAATTGACAACTCAGAGTTGAGCCATTTAATCGACCGAGAAGTTGTAGGGTGGTGTGCAGGCAATGAACACAATGGAATTGACAGATGAGGAGCTAGTAGAAGCCATCATGGAGTTTTGCAAGAATCTCAAGTCAGCTAGATCAACAGGATCAGCCCATGTGGCCAGTTTGGAAAATTCTCCATGCTCTGGGAAGGAGACATTACCTGATGTTGCAGAGAAAAATCCCTTGCCCCAGGAGACGAATAACACCAAGAAGGAACTGAATACACTCCCACCAGGACTCAAGAATGCTTACTTGGAAAAGAATGAGACATTCCCAGTGATAGTCAACAGTAACTTGACCGAGGAGCAGGAGAATGAACTATTGGAAGTAATCAAGCGGAACAAGAAAGCAATAGGATGGACCCTCTCCGATTTAGTAGGAATCAGCCCCGATCTCTGCACGCACCATATCCGGTTAGAGAAGGGTGTGAAGGCTCATCGAGAAGCACAACGGAAGCTAAATCCGAACATGCAGGAGGAAGTTCTGAAGGAGGTGTTGAAATTACTCTCTCTAGGGATCATCTACTCCATCCCGGATAGTGAGTGGGTCAGTCCAGTCCATATGGTGCCCAAAAAGTCAGGAATACAGGTTGTCAAGAATGAAAAGAACGAATTGGTGCCCAATAGGCTTGTGATTGGATGGAGGATGTGCATCGACTATAGGAAGCTGAATGAAGCCACGAAGAAGGATCACTTCCCTCTACCCTTCATTGACCAGATGTTAGAAAGGTTAGTTGGCAAATAGTATTTTTGTTTCCTTGATGGATACAGCGGTTATTTCCAGATTTACGTAGACCCAGAGGATCAGGGAAAGACCACATTCACGTGCCCTTTCGGTACGTATGCATACCGAAGAATGCCGTTTGGGTTGTGTAACGCACCAGGAATGTTCCAGCGGTGTATGATGAGTATCTTTTCAGATTTGCTTGAGATATGCATTGAGATATTCATGGATGACTTTACGGTATATGGGAATTCATTCGACACTTGTTTGGCCAGCCTTGACTTAGTATTGAGAAGATGCCAGGAGAAGCACCTGGTCCTGAATTTCGAAAAATGTCACTTCATGGTGTCTGAAGGTATTATCCTTGGTCACGTGGTCTCTTAAAGAGAGATACAAGTGGATAAGGCAAAAGTGGATGTGATATCGAAGTTACCTTACCCCACAAACCAAAAAGAAGTTAGAGGCTTCCTGGGTCACGCGGGATTTTATAGGAAGTTTATTAGAGATTTCACGAAAATCGCGCAACCGCTCACCTATCTGTTGCACAATGATGTGGAATTCGTCTTTGACGAAGGATGTAAGCAGGCTTTTCAATTTCTTAAGGACAAACTCGTGTCAGCACCGATAATCAGGGCACCAGACTGGAATCACCCTTTTGAGATAATGTGCGACGCTAGTGACCTTGCTGTAGGAGCTGTCCTAGGTCAAAAGATATATGGGGAAAGTTATATGATCTTCTATGCATCAAAGACTCTGAATCAAGCTTAGAAGAACTATGATACCACGGAGAAGGAAATGTTGGCTGTCGTATACTCATTCAAGAAGTTCCGACCCCTATCTGCTTGGGTCGAGGGTTAATATTTTCACAGATCACGTAGCAATAAAGTACTTACAGGCAAAGAAGGAGTCTAAGCCAAGGTTAATCCGTTGGATGTTGCTTTTGCAAGAGTTTGATTGGGAAGTGAGAGACAAGAAAGGAACAGAGAATAGAGTTGCCGATCACTTAAGCAGAATTTTTCAGGGAAAGACGGAAGAGGCCATACCCAATGCTTTTCCTGAAGAGCATTTGTATTATCTAGGGGAATTCCCTAGACCGATCAGTTGGAAAGCAGTTTTGGCATTAACCGGTGTAGGAGAATCCGACAAGGGGAAGCGAACACTAAACGCAGAACCATGGTTCGCTGACTTGGCAAATTACTTGGTCACGGGAGAGGTGCCAAGTTCAGAAGAAATTTCCCAGGCCTAGAAGATGAAAATAAAAAGTGAGGCCAAATACTAATTTTGGGATGATCCTTACTTAAGGAAGATGTGCTCAGATCAAGTGATCAGACGCTGCATTCCCGAATGGGAACAAAGAGATGTGCTGAATCATTGTCATACCTTGGCGTGTGGAGGTCACTTTGGACCAAGATAGACAGCGAGGAAAGTATTGGATAGTGGGTTCTACTGGCCGACGCTTAATAGGGATGCCTTCGAGTTTTATCAGTGTTGCGAAAGGTGCCAACAGACAGGGGGAATTTCAAGGAGGGACGAGATGCCCCAGGTCCCGTAATACTGACCAGGATGCATGCCAGAGAGAAGGCTCGAGATAGAGAAGAAGGATTACTGGGATGATTAACCGTAAACAAGGGCAAGAGAGTCATTTCACGAAGGAATTCTACCATAAAAGTAAGGGCAAGCCACCCTATAAAAGAAGCCACTTGGAGAGAGAGAAAAGGAGTTCTTAGTTCTCATTCACCACTTCACTTAGCTAGAGTTCTCTCTCGATAAAGATCAGTTCCTTTCAGCTTAGTCCACAATCTCCTCATTCCTCGCCACAGCCATGGTCACCTGAAGTTCCAGACGTCCACCGGAAAGTCATCATCCATCGTTTCAGCCAGTCCATCCGTAGTAGTAGCAGTTTCATCGCCCAGAGTGGCAAAACAATCTTTACTCGCTTTCTTAGTTTAATCTTTACTTGTTTTCTTCGTTGGATCTGTTGCAAACTTAAATCTTGTTGCCTTTTGAAGTATTTCGCTAAGATCCAAACGTTTTAGTTATGAAGTTTGTTTTACACATCTCTCTTTGGTCTAAATCTGCTTCATTCTGCCTAGGAAAGTTAGATCTAGTTATCGCGTTTATTTTCTAAGTGTTTATGCATGTTTGTTTGAGTAGGCTAGATCCGGGTTTGTTAATTGGAATTTCAAGTTCATGTTTCGGTTTATGTTCTCGTGCATGAGTTTCTCGTTCTACATTGTCGTTGCCACCCTGCATGTTAGCCAGTAAGAGTAATCTGGAGTTATTAGCCGTTAATCTTCAAGTTTAAGCTTTTTAATTGATGGATCTTATGTTTGAAGTTGTGAATCTGAGTTCATCCATGAAGTTTGTGTTCATATAATTTTTGTACATACTTGTTGAAGAAGAAAACATCACAATCCACTTTTTCTAGGACCACTTTTGCTTTTTAGTTACTCTTTGCTTTTGTCCTTTACTTTAAGTTTATACCCTCAAGACCTGTTAGAGTTTCCACCCAGCCACCACATATCCTCTTTTATTCCATATTACCTTATTTAGTAACTGTTTACTTTTCACATGTCTCTGAGACACCTTGTCCCCTATTCTCACGTACACAGCCACATGTCGATCACTTTCACGCCCACCAGTCAGTAGAGTACCACTTTTAATTCCTGTCTAGGTAGAGTCTCAACCCAAAAGCGTGGTAGCTAACCAAACCCTTCCAGATTATCACCACAATTATCCTAACGCGTCCATCTATGTGGGATTCGACCCTTACATCCACTATACTAGCCAGTAGAAATGGGTTAAGGAATTTTATTTGATACCAGGTTCCGGTTGTCGTGCCAACGACTCTACTAGGTTGGGATTTTCAATCTGATCAGTTGGATACACCCTTAAATTAACACAGCACCGAAAATCTGCACTTTCAGTAACCTTCCTTTCATGTACTGTTTGTAGTTGTATTCTTTGAATATGGCTTCGTATTTTGGGACCATGCATGCTAGACTTATCCGTCGTTTTGTTAAGTTCATATCTCGCCGTATTTTTTATTTCCTTGCAATATAGTTATATATACAAAATACCAAGTCAAAAAAAATCTAAAAGTTTAAATAATGAGATAGCGAGGTTCGCACGGTACTCTAAATAACATAAAACGACCCCTAAATCATGCCTAAAACATCTTCCCAATTAGAATACCAAGGAAGACAAGTACAATCGCCATGAATCCAAATACTATGATGCTTATGAGCTCAAGTTGTTTCTTGATCAACCCACAAACAATGCACACTATATTCTTTATTGTTTCGGATTGGTAGAGTTACCCAATGTCGAGTATAGAGGTGGCGATTGATTGATGATTATCTCCTTTACCGGATACATGAAGCTGCTCATCACACCATATGAATGAATTCAGGTGATTCACTAGCAGGGCTCTTGTAGTAGTACCGTCCAGGATGCTTTGCAGCTTGGCCGGCACAGCGAACCTCCACACAAGCACACCGGGATGTTGTCCATCTTTGATCATGTCTAATTCAGTGTACTGAAAAGTTAATGACAAAGCATATGGAATCATTACAACAAAAAGTACGTAAAAAGTATTACATCATGCACTAACCGGATGTCTATATTCCAAATACAAGAATACACAAATAAGTAAACAAAGATAAAATGAGGAAACAAAACTTATTCCTTCATCTATTTAGCCACATTTCTTGAGCTATTTCATGCCAATTTTTATTCCACTCATTTGACAGCTCAATGAGATTCATTCAACAAATTCAGTGGGATCATTGTCGTCTTCAAGAATCACCCTGAGTCTATCATCTTCTATTTAAGCTTCAATTGGGTCTATTTCCATCTCACGGCGTATGAAGTTATGCAATAGAATAACAAGCTATTATAAGGCGAATCTGCATTTTTATTGGATAAAATGTTCCACTTCGGAGGACCCCCCCAATGCATCTTCAGTACGGAAAACGCCCTCTCAATTACATTCCTTACTTTGGTGTGGCGCATATTGAACAACTGGATGGCATTTTATGGGGCGTCAGTGCCTGGAACCCATTCCTTCAGATGATAGCGAACTCATAGTAAGGTGTCGAGAACCCCTCACTATTCGCGTAGCCATTATCACATAATTAATAACACTCTGCATACCAAAGATAATGATGAGAGAGGAAGAATGTAAGATACACAATAGAATATGTTGAATATATGTGATAGATATAACCTTTTGGGACCTTCAAACTGTTAACCTGAGTCACAACATCCCTCAAAACTCGAGAGTCGCCAACTGAACCCTCCCATCCAGGTAATGCATACGCGAATTGCATGTTCCAATCACAAACCGCAAACGTGTTTGTCGATATTTGTCCCTTCCTAGAACGAAACTGTGGTTTGTCTGTATTACTTACTAAGACATTAATTTGTGTACAATCCAACACACCAAGGCAGCCCTACAAAAACTCACACAGGTAATATTTAAAAAAACAAATTTCAGAGCAAATAATGGACCAATACACACATTGCTAGAAGGCAAACGTTACCTTAAACCATTTCCGCCGATGGTGGTTGCAATAATCCAACTTTGGAGCTGGCTTGGCCAGCAGAACTTCATGGAGGTTCAAAACATTACCTAACACTTTGTGCATATACGAAGAAATGGTGGCTCCAGATCTCTTTTAAAAGGTAGGACATCGACGAATATAGCAACTTGTTCCTCCACTCCGAGGGATTTACCCATACGCAACCCACCCCTCTCTCTTAAAACATAGCTAGGCGCCTAAATGTATTACGGTCCATTCACAAATTAGCAATGCAATATGCATCACTGACGTGAAGGAGCTGATAAATGTGTTCCAGTTGTGCGGGTGTCCTACTAATCACACTATAGTTTCGCGCCCATTCAAGAAACGTGCGTCGTTGAAAGAGCAAGTTTGTGCAGGTTCGTATGTTCAATTAGTCAGGGAAAACCTTAACTTAGTTGTGTCATTGTGATGTGATCCTCGTTTCGATCCCGAAGCCATGCATGAAAAGCGGAAACATATCTTGGCCTAAAGTCTTAAGTTGGCAAGAACGAGAACTGCCGGGAGATATTGTTTGATAAATTGAGTTTTTATTATAATATATTTGTTAAATAATTAAGAATATGCACCTACATGAAGTAGTTAAGAATTAGCCTAAGTATAGCTTGGGATTTTTGTTGGGATTTTTGTTTAGGAGTTGTTAGGATTTAGTTAGATTTAAAATTGTTATTTAAAATCGTTTTCTATTAGGATTAAGACTATATTATAGTTCTTTATTTTATTAAATTAGTAGCAGTTATCTCATTAGGAGATTTATTAGATTTTATATTCAATAGTTTGCCTATAAAAGGCGTGTAGTTTACGGAAGAAAAGTAGACGAGTTTTTTGATTAATAAAGTTGTAAGTTTTTAGCAATAAATTTCGTGAGTTTTAGATTATTTGTGATTCTCTTCCTTCCTTGATTAAATTCTTATAGCAAAGTGTTCATTTTCGATTGAATTTCATGAGTTTTAGAGTCTTTGTTATTTTATTTAAAAGGCGTCATTCATTCCGTTCTTCCATTCCATAATCGCGTCGATATCCATCTTATTTCCGTCATTATTCCGAGTCCCTATGAGACTCACAATTATTCCAGAGCGTACATCTCATTCGGTGGCTGCTGAAATTCGTTTCTGTAGCAGAATCTATTCAAGAACATGCAGCGAACGCTACCTGTTCTGTGAAAGGTTTCTAAGGGGTTTCCAAAGTTGTTGTTCTTTTTAGACTGCAGCAACACATTTGTTTCTGTCTGGACGAATCTTCAGCCTAGAGAAGACTCGACTTTGGGTCCGTTAATCGTATCTTGGGCACGTGAATCTCGTTCCGCAACGAAGCTCACATTAGGTGGTATCATAGCTAAGCGACACCAGCAGTCACTCCATGCACTTGCTCCACTACCGACGACGTCCATGAGTACCTCGATGACGCTGCCGGATGATTTGATAGAAAGGTTGATTGATCGATTGGTGCCACAGATTGAATCGTGATCGAACGAGCCTTTGTATCAGCCGTGAAACAACAACATGATGGCGAACAAGAGAAAACAAATGCTCCAGCAAGAAAAGAGGAAGAACAACTTTCATCAATCATTGTAGAGGGGACAAGTTTTCCAGAAGAAGGAGCAAAAGAAGAAGAAAATTTGAACATGAAAGAAGAAAGAGGATCGAAGGAAATAGTTAGTTCAAGCTCAATTCCAAGTCGTGCACTAGTTGAGATCCCAACACCGGTTTTACAACACGTTTGTTTCTGTCTGGACGAGTCTTCAGCCTAGAGAAGACTCGACTTCGGGTCTGTTAATCGTATCCTGGGCAAGAAACCTAAAATCTGTCATCAAAACCTCAACCTGCTTCTACTGGCTAGTATAGTGGTGTAAAGGGTCAAATCCCACAGAGATAGATGTATGCTTAATATGATTGTGATGACATTCTGGAAGGGTTGGTTTGCTACCACGTTTGGGTTGAGTTTAATATAGACGTAAATTAAAGAGAGACCTATACTATCCTGACCACTAAGCTACTATTATATCGGGACATGGTTGTGCACGTAAACATGAGTACGAGACTGTTGTGGTGCTTGTGAAAAGTGAGAAATTACTATAAATGGACAGACAAAAGCTACAGAGAATATCAGATTGCACTGGCCGACTTACTATCAAATCTACACAAAAAGCTGAAAAGGTAGAAGGAAAAAAAGGTAAAAGGTGGTTAAAAGCATAAAGTGGTCCAAAAAAGGATGGTGGAATTGTCTTCCTCACCAAGTAATGCAAATTCAAAGAAAAATGAAGCTTAAATTGAAATTACTAACATTTAGATCTGGAAATCAAAGTTAAAACTAAGGCGATTAAACATGCGATTCCTAATTTACGCAGGCTGCCTATCATGCAAGGTAACAGAATTAAGCAACATCGAGTTCCATACATCTTTGTGGAGTTTAAACGACCAAACACTTGTAAAAATTGCGCAAAAATAAACAGATCTAACCTGTGAGATAAATCAAGACTTGCAATTAACAGAATCCAACATGAAATCACTAGATCTAACTAACTAGGAAGAAAGTAATGAGATCATAACTAAAATCCGAAAGTAAACGAACATAAACTTCATTTCAAAACGAGATCTTCAAGCATACGATGTTCAAACAAGAAACTAAGTACGATCCATGTCAAATGCAAGCAAAACACCACAAGTTAAAACTACAAAAACTTAAAAACATAGCATTAATGATTGTTTGGCTCCTCGGAGCGTTGAAACAGTGAATCTTCTAACTACTACGATTGGCTAGAACGACGAAGACTCCCCTTCGGCCGATGGCCGAAATCTTCAGGTAAAAATTTGGACTAAGAGCGAGGAACGAGAAGTAATAGAGATAGCCTCCAAGTGTGGAACTTTTTGGAACCTCCAAAGTCTCCTTTTCCTCTTCATGTGACCTTCTATTTATAGGGTGGCTTGCCCTAATTTCTAGGGCTGCCTCTTCATGTGAATTGTTGTCTTTGCCCCTCAAATAGTTGGAATTGTCTCCTCGTTGACCTTCCCAGAGAAGTGATTTCGCCCTAATTTTAGTCGACGGATGAGTGAGAGAGAAGGTAATGAGGTGGATAGGTGGGGTAAATGTGTAAAATCAAGTTCATTTATTGCAAAGTGAATTGTCCAATGCACAAACAGATCTAACCTATTGTCCAAGATTTCAATTCTTGCCCATTTCATATGAACATGGCAGGCATATGCTCACTTCTAAGGCTTTCTCCAATTAATTAGTGGAATGAGAACAACCATAATTCCCCCAATTTGGTCAACCATAATGAGAGGAAGGTGAATAACCATAGTTAGTGGAAGGTGAATTGTCCAAGATTACAACTGAAATGAACCTCAAAAAAACCATCTGTTCGGAATCAAAATCGGAACCGACAGTTTTCAAACCATAACCATAACCATAACCATAACCGCAAAATACGCTCACGGTTTGGTTCCAGTTCAAGATTTTCCGCAACCAAAACCCGGGTTCCAGACTCATGGGCATGTCTCGATAGAGTACCAGTAGGGTTGTTACACGCGATTAAATCTTGATTGACTTAGTCAGGTAGAATCTTTGGCTCAGCACCCCCTCTCTCTCAAATCGGCCATGAGCCACCACCTCCGTCGCCGGCAAACTGCGTCACGTCTCTCATTCGGTTGATACCACTTCCAAAAAACACCGCTTTTCATTTTTATCACCTCTCTTGATCTTGCACATTCACTGCCTTTCAGTCTCAGGTAACGCCAAGCTCAATTGCTTTATTCTCTCATTCAATTACCTAAATGTATGATGTAATTGGGTATGAATTTACTTTGCGATTCGTTTGGTTTCGTTTTTGAAGGTGAAAATGGAACCTATGGACATTGTTGGCCGAACAAAAGAGGATGCTTCCCTTCCAAAAGGTTTTCCCTTTCAAAATATCCCCGGTTTTTTTTTTAGAATTTCATGATTTCTATAAATAAAATTCGGTAAAACACATCTAAACTCAGATAAGCGTTTTCCTATGTTCAAACGAAATAGATGCATAAAGTTTGCAGCAATCGTCTTCACATTATGTAGGGTTTGTATTGCCCCGTTTTTTGTATGAGTCAGCTGTGCTTTACATTGTTGTGTTGATCAAATCATATGTGCAGTTTGTATGATTGGATATTGTTATGCCCTCCTACATCTATGCAGAGTGATTTAAATTGCTAACAAAAAGCTGTCTAACGATGATGAATTCCATACATATCGTATTCCAGAATGTTATCCTTATTTTGCTGCTTGGAAAACTGAAAAGGCAAAAATCCTTTAATGATGATTATGATGTTAACACGGGAGTAATATTTTTCTTTGCAATAGGACACATATTTAGGGACAAAATTCACTTTTTGAAATTGGACTCTAGTAAGGTCTTTAATATAGAAATATTGCTGATGTTGTGGTTTTGGTTTTCAGAAACATATATATGGACTCGATCAATTTTACAGGGAGTCAGTTATTTGCTTGTAAATAACAATGATTATTCCTTTTCAGCGACAATGACAAAAATCATCAAGGAGATGCTACCTCCAGATGTTCGTGTTGCTAGAGATACTCAAGATCTTTTAATTGAGTGCTGTGTAGGTGCGTAACCTGGACTCTTTCTTATTTATCTTGAATTTTTTATTTATGCTAAACGGGACAACTTTCGCAGTTATATTATAACCAGGTCATGCAGGCTGTAAATTCAGTAACTGCCTCTTTGCCTTTTCATTGTGATCACAGATGTCTGATTCTGCATGCTATCAATTTCTGAATGATGTTACTGGTCATGTCTATGTAATTCTTTTGTGTAGTATTGATGCGTGGGATGTACAAACATAAAACTATGATGATGCGCACCTAGAAAGTTTTAGTTATTATTCTTGCCTGTATAATTAAGTGATTACCTTGGGAACTAACTATTTATTATTTTAGTGACTCAGCCTATTTGTACTTAAGTCCACTTATTTGTTCTTAACAGTTCTTATTGTGCATCGAGAGGTTCATTGGTTAATTAACTTTGGATGTTGCTCACAAATTTAGACGGCATTTGCTTTGTGTGATAGGATGAATGAATAAAAATAATCCAAGTTAATCTACTGTTTACTTTGATGGATTTTGATGGATTGATTAAATTTTAGCTTTATCGACCAACTTATCATTTAAATGCTCCATCCTATATTTAATCAATTTATCCGTCACTAGTAAATGCCCCCTTATGATTTAACAACTGTGAGGCTTTGTCATAAGAGTGGATAGTGTTTTATGTTTTCTGTTTTCTCATAGATGTTATCGGATATGGCCTATTGATTATTATTGATAACAAACATCATAGTACTCTTACCTTTACCCAGATAAGATGGAATTGATTTGATAGTAGGAGTATTATTTTCACTTCAGTCCTGTCTTATGAAATCTCCATGAGTGATCTTAGCATGAGGTTCCACTTTCGTCGCTGATGGTAAAATGAATATAATGTTTTTTCTTCTTGCAGAGTTTATCAATCTTGTTTCGTCTGAATCCAATGAAGTCTGTAACAGAGAAGATAAAAGAACAATTGCACCAGAACATGTGCTCAAGGCCTTAGAGGTTTCTGATCTCTTTTATATCATCCATATGAAAATGTTTAACTTTCCTTTTTACTGGAAGTATTTATAGCAATATTTTTGAAATTCGTAATGATTGTGGAATTTGGTGTTTTTTGGATGAAATGTTTTTGGGCTGATAAATTGTTTACTTTCGATGAACTTACGAGCATATAGAAAAAAACTAGCTTTATTATATTTTCAAAGTCTCCATCGCTCGGAATACAAAATGTGCATCAACAAAATATATACTGATGCGACTGCACAACCCGAAAATAGCACCAAGAGAGGAAACTGAGACTTGTTACTTTTGTTACTTGATTGTAAGGTGTACTGATGATAATTAATAATGTCCGTTGCAGAAAACTGTCTGCACGAACAAATGGTATTGTGACTTGAGCATAGATTCTGGGAGTAGAAGTAAAGTAAAGAGAAGTCAATTCTTACTAGGATCATATCATGTTTCTAATGAAATTTGAATGCACTGTTAGAATATAGATACCCAGCTTTCTATACATAGTATGAGTTTAGTTTCTTTTTTAATTTTTTTGTGAGCTTCCTTCTGATTGTACAATTCATACTACCTTGTCACCCGATTTGAGTATTCTAGTAGTGATAATTGTGTTTTCCTCGTTTTTATAATCCTGTCATTTAATTTTGACCACCCAAGACGTTCTAGCTTCTGAACTTACGACTGTTCGAATCGATGATTCTATATTTTGTACTTTTAGGTCCTTGCCATAGTAAAAAATTTAGCTTAGTGTCTAGACATCAACAATGGATCGTGGAGTACTCTGTGGTGCTTATTAATTATAACCCTCAAATTCAGTCCAATGTCATAAAAATCTGCCATAGCACTGACATGACTCTTTCATGGCGGATTTTGAAAAAATTCCTTTGCCATGAACATTTGTGGCAGATTTTGATGGCGGCGCCATGGTGTTAATGGTGGCAACTGGCTTAGCCCAAAACCCTGCCCAATTTCCCAAATTACCCAGCCCATTTCCCCTTAACCCTAAACCCGGCCCAATTGCAGAAATGGCGCACCCCATTTTCCCAAAACCCGACCCATTAAAGTTGGGTGTCACTAGGAATTCTTTTTCTAAGAACTTATTTAACTCTTCTGTAGAACTATACCATCCTAGGAAATTTTTTGGTGGTAGTATAAGGAAAATAAATGGACTCAAGAAACCATTGGAGTTAAAGGTTTTAAAAAGTTTGGAGTACTGTAAATACACATATTAAGAATACTACACAAGAGTATATTTTACATGTGATTATAGCGCATGATACAGTTGAACTTACCAGCTAGGAAGTTTTGCCGTGATATCTCTTTTTTATGTTGGATGTTCCATTTGTCCTTGTTGCAGTGATGTATTATTCTCTTTCGATTTGATGAAGTGTGAAATAAAGAGGTTGCTTTGAATTGACTTGATCATTTGTGGGATGCTGTTCCATATTTCTGAAGCAGTTTTTATAGCTGCAATTAAATGTGGTATCCTGATAGTGTAGTTTGGTGCTCTAGTTGAAGTTAAGTTTGACTTGATTGTCAAACTAAATATACATGTAGAATTTCTGATTTGTGAATTTCTATTGCATTAGTTATTCTGACCCTATATAGCTGCTAATGGATACGTTCTGGAACTTTGGTTTCAGGTTCTTGGATTTGGGGAGTATATTGAAGAAGTTTATGCTGCGTATGAGCAGCACAGGCTTGAGACAGTGGTAAACAAAACTCTCTCCCTCTCTCTTGATTAGGTTCACATGCAAAAGCACAATGCAGTTCACACTCAATTCTACCGTTAGAATTTACTACATGTGTTTTCTGATACATATGATAAGAAGATAGTCATTCGTGAATCTAATGTTTGCTTCAAAGGCCAAATCTTTGCAACAATTTGATATCTATTAATTCCACAATGTGATTCATGATATAAAAGATAAGCACGATCCAAAATTGCATCTTAGTACAGAAATGCAACCAAAATCGTGGCCCTAAGATAGACGATCTGATGGTCAATAATTAACCAAAAACATGAAGGATCATTACAAAATCCGGTTTGATGTCATTTTAAAATCATTTTAGGTCATCCTTTATTAAAATGACCAAAAAATAAATTAACATCGACCTAAAAATGCCCCCCATATGATTTTTTGTTCTGCGTTTTTGTATTAAGATCTAGTTTTGCATAGATCACAATCCTACATATATATAAACAATTTTTCAAACATTAACTAGAAACCATTTGCAGACCACATGGTGATTTCTCATCTTGTTGCATGACTTCATGGATGTGGAGCATATATGTATATGTTGTGGAAAAATATGAACTTGGAAAATTGTAGGAGTATGAATTAAAAAAATAGTACTATTTTTTCACTTTTGGTAGTTGAACCAAGGACCATGAATTCATTCAACAAGTTGACTGTAAATGTTCATGATCTAATGGTTGAAAATAGTCCTAGTTTATAATCTAAGAGCGGTTTGTAGAATAACTCATCTCTATATTTATATGGTGATTGTTTAGTACATCCGAGCAAACATAGCATTCATATTTCATATAGTAAAGACATTGTAGTCGAACATACAAGGTCTTATGATCATATACTGCCTAGCAAAATGCCTTGATATTCTTCCTATGTCTCTTCAAGAGTTGTAGAATCACAATGTTTGTGGGGGGATGGATATGCTATAGAAAAATGTATCATGCTTTGTTTCCTTACCTATATTTAGCTAGTGTGCATCAACCACATAATACTCAATGGCTTGGAAACTAATAGCATGGCTGTGGATGGGTACAGGACACCGTGAGAAGTGGGAAGTGGAGCAACGGAGCTGAAATGACTGAAGAAGAAGCATTGGCAGAGCAGCAGAGGATGTTTGCTGAGGCACGTGCTCGGATGAATGGAGGTGGCTCGGGTTCCAAGCAGTCGGACCCCGAGACCCAACCAACTGCAAGCAGCAACTCATTTACTTTGTCAACCATTTAGTAGGCTAGGTAGGGCACTGTTCTCCCAGGACTCATCTTTCTTCTCGAATCATGTACAAAATGCTCGTGGGAGTAATGTGTGGCTCAGTTTAAGTTAAGAACTCATTGTAGTATATCTACACAAAGATTTATTTGTAATTAAATTGTTTCTCAAGATTCTCATTATTTACATGTGGTCTAGCTAACATAATATTGTAGACAAAAATACTACCTCCGTCCCACAATAGGAGTCACATTTGGTGTGGATACTAGTTTTAAGAAATTTAAAGAATAGTGAGTTGAAAAAGTGAGTAAACTATGAGATCTAAATTTTATATTGATTTTATAATAAAATGTGAGGAATGTGAGTTAGTGGAATGTGAAACCTACTTACTATTTTTGGTAAAAGTGAAATGTGATTCTTATTTTGAGACATGTCAAAAATAAAAAAAACGTGACTCTTATTATAGTTCATCGGGAGTAATAATAGTAATATTAAATAAAAGCAATTCAAATCCTCTATTGCATTTTTTATTAGGGAAGTGGAGTAACGAGGTTTGATCTTTAGACTTTTATATTTACTGAGATGATTGAATGTGTTTGAATCAAGACTCTAGTATTTAGTGTTTATATAAAGAAGACATGCTCACATTTTGGCAATTTTAAACGCTACGAATGGCCACATTTTTCTTCCATCTAAGCAAGATAAAAAATGCACACCAAGCATACAATCAATTTTATCCCTAATTATAGTGGGAAGACATGAAGAGTTTATAGTCTTAATAGGGCTGTTAATTTGGGTTGCAGGTATCGGGGAAACCCAATTTGAACCGACCCCTGTATATGTATTGTCCCACAAATGTCAGAATGCGGGCTGAAAGTGGATGATATCACTAAACTAATTCCTTTGTCCCGATCTAAATGAGACATTTTTCTTTTTAGTACGTCTCAGTCTAATGTCTCAAGCTAAATGGAACAGTTTCATCTTTTGAATCGTTAAGGTAAGTAATGAAGGTGCAATTCAATCATTTGGTAGACCAATCATTTGGATTTGCAATGACCCCCAAAGGAACATTGGAAAAAGAGTTTAATTATAAGTAACCTGTTTTGATCCGAGCAAAATAAAATATAGCTACTATCTCCAATTTTCCAAGTTATATGACAGTAGGATTTCAACTAATTTATTCCATAGTCAAAAGTGTGTCACTCAAGCAATTTCCATTCATATTAATTTCCCAATCCCAAGGAACTGCTTTGGCCCACAAGAAAGTGAAACAACAAGACCAGCTTTGTCTCTTTTGCTTCAAAACCTCATCTTTCCTTGTTTTATTTTCGGCAGTGGGAGCGTCTTTATCTTCTCCTTTTCTGACCCATGTTCAAAATTAAAATTAAAGAAAACTATTATATTGTGTAAACAAAAAAGATAACAAGCAGTATCAATTTGAAGTTAGCAACACCAAATTGAAGATGTCTTTATTAAAGGAGGCATCAATCAGGTAGCTCCTGTTTATAATTAAAGTATTTGTCAGTATGCACATATATAGAAAGAGACAGAGAGAGAAGCCATAGGCATAATGGCAAGTAGTGTAAACAAGAAAGAGGTGGAGCATAGCCATTTCAAGTGGACTAGCAAAACAAGTAACAATAATGAAGAAGATGATGGCAAATCAAAGAGTAACAGTAGGAAACTGCATGGTTTGGCACTGGTTTTTAGGCTGCGATCATTATTTGGGAAAAACTCGAATAAAAGAGTGATGATAGGAACCTTATTTGGCAACAAGCGCGGCCACGTTCACTTGTCTTTCCAAAAGGATTCCAAATCTGACCCTTCGCTGCTCATCCAACTCGCTACACCAATTACAGGTATCTAAATTATTAATCTCTACTGTATGGATGTCATCATATTCTAAGTAAAACACAAAACACTTGCAATCCATCAGATCTTATGATATAAGGGTTAGATTAATGCCACATGTAATATCATAATGTAGATTTTTAGTCTAATAATATAGATTCTCTGTCTAATAATATAGCTCGACTATTATTATCACAATCATCCAATTCAAGCATCCAAGGGTTGTGATTTGTGCTGTGTTTTGCACTGAGAATGTGTAAGGACCCTAATACACCCCGTTTTCCATATATGTGAAGTGATATTGCTTGAAATTCATTCAACAATTGAAGAAGAGAAAAAAAAAAAGGCATACTCACGCCGTGCCCCATTTTTAGTCTCACGGAGAAGGAAAAGTGGATGGAAAAAGTTATTAAAATATAAGTTCCACTTTTATAAATTAATTTTATAATGGAATGTAAGTTTAATAATTTTAGCAGATTATGGATCCACTTACCTAAAATGGCAATTTAGATACTATTTTGTGGACGGAGAGAGTAATAAATTGATGGATGATCAGGATTGGTTCGGGAAATGGGATGCGGGACCATACGCATCACGCTTGAGAGCGAGAAGAGAGAGAAGAGGAGCGATCTTGCATTAGTAGAAGAGCGCGTTTGGCAAACTTACTACAACGGAGTGAAGTGCGGAACAGCGACGAGGATGGAATGTGGAGACAAGGAGCGAAAGATATTGAAGGTGGTGGAGCCAATATCGATGGGCGCCGGAGTTCTGCCTGCGGTTGCGGACGGAGACGAGGAAGAGGTGATATACATGAGGTCCAAGTTTGAGAGGGTGATTGGCTCTTCGGATTCTGAGGCTTTTTACATGCTAAACCCAGACAACAATGGCACTGCTCCTCCTGAACTCAGTATCTATTTACTTAGAATCTTATAAGATCATCATCAACATATGTACTTCTGATTTATTATTAATTCAACTTCAATGTTAATTCTGATCAACAAGGGTCGTGCTAGAATGATAAATAGCTTAGTGCGATAACTGTGATAAGTTGACAACTCAGAATATTAAAAATATGAACACAATGACATATTTGACATACTCATGTCATTGCATTGACATTTTATATATTGAGTTGACGAGTTATCGAAGTTATCACATTACGTTAGTTATCATTTGATTACACCCTTATATACATATGTAGCTTTCCTTGAATATTAAAGGGGTATTTGACATATAAATTCCGAAGTTAAGGTGAATTTAGGTATGGTAAAAAACATTTGATAATATTACCTCGAACTTTGAATATTTCTCAAGTATCTCATCCGTCTATAAACTGACATATTCTGCTGATGCTAAAACAATATTGTTTTATAAATTAAGGAGATAACATCGTTTCTATACATGTGTGATAATTGAGAAAAAATGAAGCATAGTGATTTAATAGTTTATGAGATTGAAAAAAATTTGATCAAATTTTATGATCTAAATATAGATTATTAATTCAAACGTGGTCACATGGGTATCTTAGAAAATATATTATCGCGAATCGTTTGATAAGGAAAATATATCGATGATGATTCGTATATTCAAAATAAAACATAATAAATTTAGGGCTCGTTTGATAACTTAGTAATGCCTAGAAATAGATATGTATCTCTATATTTCCATCTGTTTGATAACCTATTTAGCCCACCACACCCGCCCTTGTTTTTTGGTATGTCTCTAGGCCTGCTGAAATATTCTGGAAATGTATTGATTTGTATCTTACAATTTTTGTGCTACTGAAATATGCTGGAAATGTATTGATTTGTATCTTACAATTTTTGTGGAATAGCAATTCCGACTTGTATTGTGTACCCAGAAATAGAAAATTATACTCCCTCCGTCCACAAAAAATAGAGCAATTGGTGTATGTCACGTGTTTTAATATAGAATTGGTAAAATAAGAGGGAAGAGAAAAAAGTAAGAGAAGAGGAGAAAAAGTAAGTAGAAATAGTGTTAGTGGAATGATGTGTATGGTTATTATTTGTTAAAAAACTTTCTACAAATGAATATACTCTATTTTTTGTGGATGACCAAAAATGGTTATTGTGCTCTATTTTTTTGGATGGGGGAGTACTACCTTTCATACCCTTTGTCTCTCCTTGTTCCCACGTCAAACTTCTTTTTCTCCAAGCAAATCACACCAGCAACTACAAAAGTTTCATTAGCTGTGCGGTCGACCAAGTCAAGGACATGAAATCTCCAATTGGATCTCAGAGATCTCATCTACAGATCTGAATCCGCCATTGAAAGACACACAGTTCTTATGCAAATAGTCCTGCATTTTAACAGATTGCAGCTCACTCCACCAATTAGGCTCCGAAATTTCACAAATTACATCGAATCTGGAGAGGGATAAACAAGGATGTGCAAAATAAACTGCATAAAAAGAAGCATAATCATCAATCCAAATGGAGAGGGGAAAGCTCGGCTGGAAACAAGATGTCCAAGAAGACTTTCCATTGCTTCCTAGGCATGGAGGATGAGGTGGAGCAGCTTCAGCTTGCTCACTACCAAAGGAAAGACACGGAGGATCTAATTATATCAGTTTGAGGAATGGGACCACCATTGCCAAGAAGCTCTACAACGAGTGAACAAGACGACCGACTTTGATCTGTAGGCGTGGGTATGCATTGCTCAGCATATTAATATTTAAGGATAAATATGTAAATACATATTATTATCTTCATATATAAAATTTCCTATCAAACATAACATAGGTGGCTGATATAGAATTATGCAGAATTATAACTTATCTCTCTTGATGTCATTAATATCTTTATAACTCATCGTAAAGAGATGGGTCATTAATATCTTTATAATTTAAGATTTTCATTAGTAGATACCAATTTTAAAAAGCAACCAAATGGACTACTATACTTCTTTTAGTATTATATAAAACTTTACCTTTTGATATTAGCAAGTATTATATTATGGAATGTTTGTCTTTCACTATAGAATAAAGGTGCATGCTTGAAATTAATTACTCATGTAGCATACTTTTAATTTGGCAACAAGTTTTAGTAGCCTACTCTTGGCATCTACTACAATCTTTTACGTATTATTTTGGGAATTGTATGACTGTTACGATCCCCATATCTTAAGTTCAGTAAGTTAGGGTTTTAGTATTATAAATAGGGGAGAATGTTATCATTTTAATCATTCAATGAATACCTTATTTTGGCCAAGTTCCATGTGTGATATGTTGAATCCTAAATTCCATATGCCACCGGCTGCCCGACGGAATCTCTCGGCGCACAACCAGAAACGTATATCTGATCTGTAGCCGTTGCCCGACGAGTTGGAACCTGCGCACAGCCGCCTAGATCCTTATCTCCGCCGACCCTCACGGACGCTGGATTCTCTTATCTTATTATTTTCCGTTTAATCCATTCGTTAGGAATTTAGGTTCTTAACAATGACATATTTAATACTTTATGAAAAGAATACAATCCAGCTAGCTTGGGATCTGCTTAAGTTCTTGCCATGTGTTAACACATGTATATATATTCGAAAATATTTCCATGTCTTAACACACCTTCTCATCAAAATCTGGTGATCATTCACTTACATTCAATTGCATAAATACATACACATCCAATTGCCTCACTGTAAGAGGGAAAATATTCATAGGCAATTCCGCCTTGCAGAGTATCATTCCGGCATTGCTCTACTCTCTCCTTTCCTCCCATGTTTTCTCGCCCATCTTACCCTCCCCGGTTGTATTTCCGAGTTAATCTCTTTTTCTTTTGTTCTAATTGCATATATAACTCATTTTAGGACTACCACCATTGTAGAGTACTCATTTTAATTTTTGGCAAAAATTAACACATTTTTTTTTCTACTAATTCTCTCTACTTTCTTAGCTTTGCACTTAATAACACACTTTCTTAATCTTTGTGTCGTAAAGAAATAACTATATTACCTCCGAAGGGAGAGAGTAATATCTGAATGCAATTGTACATTTTTACCATTGTTATGTTCTGTTTGTGTATATGGAGATCCTTTACCTCCAACCATTATTGATCTCCTTTAAAAATAGGAAAATCAAACCAAGTATATACATATATAGAGAGTGGTTAAATTGAGAACCATCTTAAACAAGAACACAACATATATCAATTGGTGGCACAAACCATATCAGTTAGCAAGTTGATAAGTTCTCGTTTCAAAATAGTTCTCAATTGAACCAATCCCTACATATATATATTCAAAGTTCTTGTCAATATTTTAACTACACCTCTGTCTGCTTTTTAAATTACAGGTTTAGAGAGTGTGTGGAGATGGATAGGCATTTCAGCCATCCTCATCCATTGACTTCATTTCTAGATGGGATGGAAGTGGATGTTACTGATAACTATCATTTTTGTAAAATTTGTGGTTTGCCAGTTCTATCTGCTCCCTCCTACACTTGCACCATTGCTGCTTGCGAATTTTTTTTTGCACGAATCATGTGCCCAAAAAATCAGCAATGGATACTGCCATCCCAATCATACACCAATTGATGGTGATCCTAGGCACATCCTTTGGCTCCAAGAAGGAAGTCACAGTCTCACCTACAAATGTGAGGATTGCGGTTTCGAAATCCATCCTCTGTCTGCAATGGTTGCAGTTGAGATCAAAAGCAAACACAAGAGCCATCCACCTATTGTAAAAAGAGACATTAGGGTAATTCTTGTATATAGATTGTAATCGGTTCTTCCCTAGTTATAGGGTGATACAAATTTATTTTTAGTAGAGAATAATCTATTCTAATGTGTATCAATTACAAATCAATTATCAATCTTCCCTTCTATACTCTTCTCATCATATGGTATGTTTTGTTTTTGGTAAGTTTGACACTCCCCCTCAAGCTTGAGCAACGGCATCTCCGATGCTTAGCTTGCTCAATACTTCCTTGAACATCTTTGGGTTGACGGCTTTGGTGAGAATGTCGGCAAGCTGATCTTCTGATCGTACAAAAGGGAGATCAACTACACCGGCCTCAAGCTTCTCTTTTATGAAGTGACGATCGACTTCCACGTGTTTAGTCCTATCATGTTGGACTGGATTTTCTGATATGCTGATAACAGCTTTGTTGTCACAGAACAATTGACTTTTCTGACTAGGTGGAAATCCAATCTTTGTGAGCAATCTTCGCAGCCAGAGTACCTCAGTAATGCCACTTTTAATCCCTCTGAATTCAGCTTCAGCGCTTGAAAGAGCAACCACTTTTTGTTTCTTACTCATCCATGTGACTAAATTCCCACCAACAAATGTGAAGTACCCTCCAGTTGACCTCCTGTCGATAGGGTTACTAGCCCAGTCTGCATCAGTGTATCCATCGACTTTAAGATCCTCATTCCTTCGTAGTAATACTCCATAGCCGACGGTACCCTTAAGGTAGCGAACTATCCTCAATGCTGCATTCATGTGGTCTTCTTGAGGTCGATGCATAAATTGACTGATCACGCCAACTGCATAGGCGATGTCTGGTCTAGTGTGCGACAAGTATATCAACTTGCCCACAAGTTGCTGGTATTCTTCTCTGTTGGCTAGTTTAGCTCCATCTTCAAACTTCATTCCATGATTCACCATCATTGGAATGTCTGCGGGTTTGCAATCCAACAACCCTGTTTCAGCAAGGAGGTCGAGCACATACTTTTTCTGTCTCAAGAATATGCCTTCCTTGGATCGCAGTACTTCTATTCCCAGAAAGTATTTGAGCGGACCCAGATCTTTCATCTCAAATTCTTGGAACAAATTTTTCTTTAAATTCTGTATCTCCTCTTCATCGTCCCCAGTTATTATCATGTCATCCACATAGATAATTAGGAAAGCTACTCGACCATCTCTCTTTTTCAAGAATAGGGTATGGTCTGAGTTGCTTTGAGAGTAGCCATTCTTCTTCATGGCTTGCGCGAATCTCCCGAACCACACTCTTGGAGACTGTTTAAGTCCATAGAGTGTTTTTCGTAATCTACATAATTGACCTCCAAATTCTTCTGAGTAGCCAGGTGGTGCGTCCATATAAACTTCTTCATTCTTCTTTAGCTCTCCATGTAAAGACGCATTGGTCACATCAAATTGGTGTAGTTCCCAATTCTTACAGGCGGCCACTGACAACAATGTTCGGACTGTGTTCATCTTGGCCACAGGAGAAAAGGTTTCTTCATAATCAATTCCATAAACTTGAGTGTATCCTTTTGCCACTAGCCGAGCCTTATACCTTTCGATGGATCCATCTGCCCTTCTCTTGATTGTAAATATCCAACGACAGCCTACTGGTTTCTTCCCTTCTGGTAAGGGACATTTCTCCCAAGTTCCGCTTCTGATCAAAAAGCATCCATCTCCTTTTTCATAGCTTCCCGCCAATGCTTGTGCTTCATTGCCTGTTCAGCTGATTGAGGTATCTCCTCCTCTTCATATAGAGCCATCTCGAATGCTCGGGCCATTTCAGTTAGTGGCCCTTGCATGAGGTTGGCAATTGCATATCGGGCCTTGGGTCCCTTCCAGTCCGGCGAATATCGTTTGGGCGGTACACCTCTCGTACTTCTTGGTGGTAGGTCAAAGTCTCTCCCGCTTACTGTAGGCTCATCATTCTCCTCACTCTCCTGTCTCACATGGTTAGTATCATCAACTTCATTATTACTAACCTCGGGATCTCTTAACGGGGTCGATGGTAAGGCAGTGTCACTGATCTTTGAAGGTGTATCAAGCGTATTGGGTGGCCTGGTAGTACTACTACTCGCATCGTCTATTGGAGCAACTTCTGTCACAGGATTAGGCAAAGATACCGACCGACTAGGGGTTACAGGAACAAGCTCAATCTGGGTGTGGAAGTGGGTGTGAGGCGTAGGGGCTGAAGAACAACTTAGCGGGTCACAATTTGGTACTGTATCAGATAATGGTTTCTCCCCCTGACTGCTAAGTTGGTTATAGAAATATTCATTTTCAACAAAGTCACAATTCATGGTGATGTAAAGACGTTTATTTTTAGGGTCGAAGCATCTATAACCTTTTTGATCTTTCCCGTATCCCAAAAAAACACATTTAATAGAACATGGGGAGAGCTTGGAGCGATCTGATTTAGGTATGTGGACAAAAACAGAGCAGCCAAATATTTTGGGATCGAGTGTAAGAGGTGGAGGGATTTGGTTTTGTATTGAGAGAATATCAAGCGGTGTTTTGAATTTCAAGATATATGAAGGAAGACGATTTAGTAGGTAGACTGAGGTGGCTACAGCCTCTGGCCAAAAGGATTTCGGGACCTGAGAGTCTTCAAGGAGTGCCCTAGTCATTTCTAAGATTTTCCTATTTTTCCGTTCTGCTACCCCGTTCTGTTCTGGAGTATGAGGACAAGTGGTTTGGTGCACTAACCCTTTTTCTGTAAAGAATTGGTGCATGCTTGAATTCACAAATTCCCCCCCCCCCCATTGTCTGATCTAAGAATTTGGATTTTCCTATCGTATTGGGTTTGTACAAGAGTGTGGAAATGAGTAAATTTTTCAAAAACTTCAGATTTTGATTTCAAAAAATAAACCCAAGTCATACGCGTACAATCATCAATAAATAACAAAAAATACTTAAATCCATAATTACCCAAAACAGGGGCTGGACCCCAAACATCAGAATGTATTAGAGAAAAAGATGTGTTCACACGAGAGTTATTAAGCTTATAGGAATATCTGTGGCTTTTTGCCAAATAACATGTATCACAATGAAAGGAAAACTGGGTATTGGAAAAATTGGGAAAGAGCAATCGTAAATATCCAATGGAAGGGTGTCCTAACCGGCGGTGCCAAAGCTAACCTTGTGATTTAGTCGTTCTATGAGTCAGCATTGCAGTACCGTGTTGGGCCACCTTATCCACATAATACAATCCATCTTGTTCAGTGCCATGCCCAACTGTCGAGCCCGTCTTGAGATCCTGCAAAACACAAAGATTTGGTTGCATTAGTAGTTTGCACTGCAGCTCTTTCGCGACATGACTGACAGACAATAATTTATGTGCCAATGATGGAACATATAAGCAATTTGAAATCTTCAATGTAGGTGATATTTTGATCGTGCCCGTTCCTTGGACAGGAATCAAATGTCCATTGGCTGTTTAGACAAATTTTTTCCTGGGAGCAAATACATCAATAAAATCAGATATATCAAATGACATAGTATCCGTAGCTCCGCAGTTGAATATCCAATCACTGTCTTTCCCTCGTGATTCTACCGAACCAATAAGGGCCAGGGCCTGAAATTGATTTTTGCACTCAATGTTGGGGTTAAAGCCTAATTTAGGAATTTCTGGGGTCATTTTTCCGATTTTGGCAAAAAAATGGGGCTGATTTGGTGAGTAGGGCTGAAAATGGGGTGTTTTTTGTGATATTGCAAACTGTATGGGTTTATTTCGAATTATGTGGGGGTTTGGGGTGGTTTTTAGGGTATCTAAAGAAGCTGTGGGTTCAGGTGGAATAATAGCACATTCTGGGGACCTTCCTGCAAAATATTGAGGATTAGAGCTTTTACCCCAAATTGAATCGCCGTCAATGTTACCTTCATCCCACACCCTCACGGCTAAAGCTCGCGCTGTCTCCTCGTTTCTCCGGTCTCCTCCGTCAGTGAGTTGCTCAGCGTTGGAGTTGCCTGCGGATTTTCCGGCGTCAGCGACGCGGTTAGTCACCACCACCGCCGCCCGCCCATTATTTCTGGTCGCAGACTTCGCTGCCCTCGCCTTCTTCATATCATCCCACCAGTCGGGATACCCTACAAGGAGGAAGCAGCCCTCCTTCGTGTGTTTCTTTCCGCCGCAGTGTGAACAAATTAATTTGCTCCGATCTTCGTCCTGTCGCCGAGACCATGGGCGATTGGTGGCAATGTTTGGTGACTGGCCGGAGCGACCACGGTCCACGGCTGAGAGACCGGTCCCAATTCCGGGCTGCCCTGTTTCCTTTGTGAGGATTTGGTTATTGTTTGATTCTCGTCGAACTATCCCATACGCGGCGCGTACGGTCGGTAAGGGATCCCGCCTCATTATCTCCTTTTTCACGACCTCATATTTATCGTCTAATGCAGTGATGAACCGGTAAAGTCTCTGTTTCTGAACTATTCGACCGTATTTTTCGATCGCTGATGCTGCCTCTCATTCCATGGGATTGGGATCTCTTCGGTCGATCGAGATCCATAAGCCTTGCAGCTTGTTCCACAATGCTTCTAGGGACATACCTTCTTGCTTGATGACACTTGTCTGTCTATGTAGGTCGTAGATCTGAAACGGGTCAGTTCCGCTTCCATACGTGACGGCAAGGCCCTCCCATAGGTCCATTGCCGTCGCATACTGTACACCTCATTCACAAGATCGGGACTGATGTTGTTGATTATCCAACTAAAGACGCAATGATCGCATTGTTGCCATTGCTGATACGAGGGGTCAGATCGAAGAGGGGGGTTTGACAATCCGTCAATGTGAGACGTCAATCCTTTCCCTCCAATTGCCCTATCGATCGTATTAGCCCATAGTGGATAATTTTCTCCATCTAGTTTGGGCGAGACGGTAATGTCGCCCAATGATTCAGGGCGATGGGGCTTCGTTTCTTCGGTTGGATTTTTTGGCAAGGCAGAGCTAATGCTCAGCCTCAGAAATTCTGCGAATTGCGCGGCTAGTTCTGGAGGGAACATCGGCGAGCTTTTGCTCGATGTCTCCATGGTAGGTTTTCCGAAATCGGTACTCTCCGAATCTGACATGGTTTTTGGGTTTGTGCAGGTACAAGAGGATGAGAAAGGTTATGGACGATGATGATTTAGTTCTGAGTCCTCATCCGCTCTGATACCATATTGTAAAAAGAGAGATTAGGGTAATTCTTGTATATAGATTGTAATCGGTTCTTCCCTAGTTATAGGGTGATACAAATTTATTTTTAGTAGAGAATAATCTATTCTAATGTGTATCAATTACAAATCAATTATCAATCTTCCCTTCTATATTCTTCTCATCATATGGTATGTTTTGTTTTTGGTAAGTTTGACACCACCTCACCCGCTCGTGGCTCTTCGTAGAAGGATTTGGTCTCTGTGTGATGGTTGTGGAGAGATACATCAAGGTTTCTTCTTCTCGTGCCAACTCTGTGATTTCTGGATTCATCAAGCCTGCACTGTACTGCCTACCGCTATCACGCTCCCCTCTCGTCCTCTGCCTCTGCTTCTCATGTATTCTATTCCTGCCAATACTCGATCCAAACAATGCATAGTTTGCAACAGATACCAGCTTGTTACCAGTAGCGCCATCTATTTCTGTCTCCAAACCTTGAGCTTTACTCATGTCATATGTGGTCTCGCGAACACTCAATCCAGTATGTAACAATCATATATATTACTATAAGCCATTCACTCGACTTCATATACTACTAATGTATTCATTGCAGGAACTAGGCTGGAGTTGATCCAACTGTCAGATGACGAGTTGGACAAATTTCCAAGTTTGGAGATCCGTACATACTCCCAGAGAAACCAACATGATAGTATTGGTGATGAAGATAGGAAGCTCGCAATTGAGATTTTTCACAAGCATCCTTTGGTCTTAGTTGGTGATATGGAAGAAGATCATAATTATAATAAACTAGTATGTGATATATGTATACAAACCATTACTACTCCATCTCGATTTTACAGATGTACTCAACAAACGGCTGGTTGTTCCTTGCCCATAAAGTCTGTGCAGACCTTCTCCCCCTTCTCAAGTTTGCACTTCCAGATGAATTCCCTGCACACATTGTCCGGACGCGGCCCAATGGTTCTTCAATTCGATATTTTATTGTATCTTCTGTTGTCTTCCTTGCAATGGACCTTGCTACTACTTTCCTTTGGCTAGGATTCATGATAATGATATCCCCAAATGGACCTTGCTACTACTTTCCTTTGGCTAGGATTCATGATAATGATATCCCCAATGACAGTTGACGTGTCGTGCATGGCTGCCCCATTCATTGCAAAGCACAGTTCACACAGCCAACACCTTCTCATTCGCACCAACTGAATTTCGCGGACCTCCCCCATTAGTTGTTGCTCCCGCGGCTGCATGTTGTTCGATGTCTATAAGTGCACTATTTGTGATTTCTTCATTCATATAAGGTGTGCTTTGCTACCAAAAAGGGTTCGTTTTCGTGAATTCGATCAACATCCACTGAATTTGATCACTACCGGCACTACTAGCAGTAGTAGTGGTAGTGATCACGACATCTGTGAGGTGTGTGAGGAAGGGATAGAGTGCAAGCATTGGTTCTACCACTGTGCTAAATGTGACTACTCTTTCCACGTAAACTGCATTCCCTCGCTTGGCTATTTGTCCAAAGTCAAGTTCGGAGGCAAATATAGTATGTCTTGTCACTCTCATCCTCTCACATTTAGAAGGATGCTTACTTACAGAAGAAATGAGAAGTGTGGGTATTGCCACAAAATCATTCCGGGATTGGTAGATCAAGTGGCTTTCTCCTGTTCACAATGCGATTATTGGATTCATTTTTCTTGTGCAAGGGATTCACTCTCATCCTCTCAGACTCCTACATCCTTGGTTTTTGGGGAAATCGATGAACAGCCGTTATATAAAATAATTAAACGCATGGTCAATGATGAGTGATCTTGTCTCTTCTATCTAAGTGAAAAAGGGTGATTGAAGAACATACACTGAACTAAGAGGGTTTTGGGTTAGAAGTTTTTTTTGACATGTAATGCTCCTTTTAAGGCTTCTTGAATGTTTCAAGAAGTAATCTTTCAAGCTATGTTATCCTAGTTTTATGTGATATTTACTCACATTCACCTATTTTGTCAAGTTGAAACTTTTGCCTTTTTCCCCTTATTGTTATGTTTATTGTCTCTAAAGATTGGCTCTGTCATTTATTCAATTGATGGTTATGGTTCTTGTCTCCAAAGACATTCCCTTCAATTAAGAAGATATACATGGATGTTCTTTAGTAGTTGCTTGCCTCAGTTAGTTGTATATGTTTCTGATATCCATTTAGATGACTTTGTTCAGTGACAAATGAAAGTGTACTAAATTTGTTGCAAGATTTTAGAGTTAAATAAAAGCATACAATTTATACAAGGACTAAGTTAAGATACCTTAGTTTACTACAGTATTAACCACCAATTTATATAAGTCTACATGTTACTGTACTAATAAAGTTACCTGCAGAAATGGGAGTCTTACAAATATGTTAAGAGTGGAGCTACATAACTATTACACAGTAATACATCAGATACTGCAAAAATAGATATACACCTAGTCATTTAATCTTGATTCTACAAAAATAGACAATATTATTCAAGAAGCTGCTTTTAGGCAGTTGGGGCTCAGTTTGTGTGCATGAGATGAAGCACTGATATGGAGCTGAATGGCATCATCAACCGTGATGGGCGCTTAGCGAGTTCCTGAGAGACCTCCTTCATATACGGCCGCAGCTTTGGGTCAGATCTTATGCATTTTAGTGCTGTTTTGACCACTCCAACCACTTCCCTTGACAATCTTACATCTTCGTCGGAGATGGTAGCCTCTTGTCCAAGAGTTGTTGCACCATCATGTTTTGAGCAAACTGTGTGGATCTCTTCATCATCGTCATGGACGAAAGGAAATCCCCCGGATGATCTCCAAACATGACTTCCAATGCCAAAACTCCGAAGCTGTACACATCACATTTTTCTGTAACACCATTGTGTAGGCCAACTCTGCACCCAACAAACAAGTCATCGTCATGAATACAATTACTACTTGAAACTATATTATCCATACCTGGTGCAATATAGCCTCGAGTTCCCACAAGTAGAGTCTGATTGGAAGAATCTGGATCCAGCAATCTAGCTGTACCAAAATCAGATAAACATCTAACTCTTAATCCAAGAGTATGTTGCTGATCGAAATGTCTCTGTGTAGAATAGGAGGGCTGCAATCGTGATGCATGTAAGATAGAGCATTTGCAATGCCCTTCACCACATTTACTCTCTTCTTCCAGTTCAGCTCAACGGCTTCTTCTTCATCCTTCAACACACCAAAGAGGCTTCCTCTTTCCATGTAATCGTAGATGAGAAACATGCTCCGTTGGTGCAGATTATCTCCTTCAAATCTGTGAAGTTTCTTCACAGCAACGACTCTTCCAGTGGGCAGTAGAGCTCTGTAGACGCTCCCATAGGCACTGGTTCCAATACAGTATCTGAAGTCAAAGTCTTGTGTTGCTTCAATGATGTTTTGATAGGCTATGTTTCCATCGAAGTTCCATAAAATGACTCCAAAGAAAATTGAAAACAGAGAGACACAGCCAAATACTACTGTCACAGCATAAATTATAGTAACTGACTTGTCTCTATGTTTGCTTCCTCCTTCAGAATCAATCGTGGCTAGTAACTTGGGATTGCCGATGAACGTCTCCATCCCAAATTTACGCAACAGTTTGGGTAGAATCTGGCCCTCTAAACGATTGTAGGACAAATCGAGATAAGTTAGCTTGGATAAACTTTGTATGTTAGGTGGAATGGCGCCATAAACGAAATGGTTATGAGAAATGTCGACATGTAACTCACTCAGATTTTCTAGTGGAAATGGAAGCTCAGAAGAGAGTAGATTATAAGACAACTTTAGTGTCTTAATTGTTTATATTTTAATCATTATGTGTCAGTCGTAAAAGTAAGTCATGGGTCAATGCCTCAACTGCCATATTAATTCATTTTTCAAACTTACCTTTCCATATTATCATGAGTGACAAAACTGCAAAAGTAGTTAGAATATCCACGTTATTATAGTCGGCCTTTAAATAAAAATTTATTTACCTATTTAATAAAATAGTGTAATTTGTGATTGGAGACAATAATAGAAGTTGACTAATTTTCAGAGATAGACAAAAGAGGTAAAAAGAAACTATTTTTTGGACGAGATAGTATCAATTATATCAATATAGCTATCTTCATCCGTAATTTAAATAATACTCCTTGAAGACAAATATCTCATATTTGACCGATGTGAATTTTAAAAAATTATTTAACTTTATAAAGGAAGGTGAATCGAAATTTTGATTGAATTAATGTCAAACCCCAATTACTCAATGTAATTTTAATTGTTCTTATAATTTCATGGTTTACTTTTGCAGTTTCTCAAAAGTTTATTAAAGACATACCACATCATTTGCTGCTTTGGTATGCTATGACTAGGTAAATTTTTCTCTTACAACTGACGTACATTTCTTAGATGAGAAATCTCAGTCTCATAATTGTTTACTACTTCTGTTCTTGAAAAATACAAACATCTGAAACGACACAGATTTTAATGTACAATTCAAAAATAAGAGAGAAGAATCGGTAAAATAAGAGAGAAGAAAAGAATAATGAATAAAATAAAAGAGAATAAAGTAAAAGAGAAAGAGAAAAAGTAGTGAAAATAGTATTAGTGGATTGTGAGATCTATATCCTAAAATATAAAATGTAGAATTTTTTTTTTTTTAAGGGACATATATAATTTTAATTGGAACCACAAAACGTATATATACAGTGCTAGAGATATGTTCTCTTAGTTTATACTCTCTAAAAATTGAAATTAGAGAAATAAAAGTATACTTAAATCACAACTACAGTGCTAGACATTAAGTAGAGTACTATAGGAGTTTAGACCATCTACGTGGATACATTAATTACCTAAAATAGGATTGCCAATTAGTTCCAATAGTATTCTAAAACTAATCTCATTTTTAATTTATAGGGAAAAAATGTATATATTTTTAGGTTTACAATAAATTCAAACTCAAAAAATTTTCAAATTTTATGAGTAAAAAATATAGAGAATAATCTATTTTGTAAAGTTTGAATTGAACGTAAACGGTTGTAGTAAAATCATTGATTTGACATTTACAGCAAAATGAACTTGAATTTAGTGCTTTGAATTAACCACAAAAATTAATGGAGACGCACACTTTTCACACACAAAACACACACTGAGCGTTCAAATTAGAATTCACACGGTCTCCCACAATTCCGCCGCGAACTGCCATCGCCGAGTCAGCTGCCGTCCCGCCTTTACATCATCTTGTTTTCCACCTGTATTAACAAGTTTGAAGCTTTAGGGCATCATTAACGCATGGGGCCGGGCCGTAGTTGGAGAGGAGGGTTTTCCGGCCTGGGCTGGTCCCGGGGACACAGTCGCGGCCTAGGGACGTGCCCGGGGTCCGGCCCGCCTCGCGTTATCGGCGGCGAGACGTGCCGCACCGGGGTCCGGCCCGACGTTAATTAGTGTTCGGGCCGGACGGACCGCAATATCAATTTTTTTTTAATAAATTCAAAATTTTATCTATAAAATACCACTCCATCCATTTTCATATCTATTCAACTTCGTTTCTCTCTCTAAAATTCGAAAAAATGTCTCCTCATCAAAGACCAATCGACGCTCAAATGGATCGAATGTTAGAGGCGGCGATACCGGGAATCCAAGAAGAAATCAACAACGAAGTGGAACGCTACCAAGCTGCTATTCAAGCTTGGAACGAACAACAAGTCCGGGTACCACGTCCTCGAATCTATATTCACCGAGACCCTGAACAAGCTGGTTTGCGGCTTTTCACAGATTATTTCTCTACAGATCCGTGATGGAGTGATCAGATGTTCCGTGCCGGTTCCGGCTAGAGAGGCCTTTGTTCCTGCGCATTGTCAGCGCAGTTGTACCTCGTGACTTGTATTTCTGCCAAACCAACGATGCTGTGGGCCAACAAAGTATATCGACTTTGCAGAAATGCACATCTGCCATACATCAACTCGCTTACGGAACTACATCAAATATGTTCGATGAGTATCTCCATGTAAGCGAGCATACTGGACGGGATTGCCTAGCTAAATTCTGTCAGGCAGTCATCAAAGCATTCAAGGAAAAATACTTGAGAAAGCTAACAACCGACGACGTTAGGGAGTTGGTGAACATGCACGAGCGGACCCACGGCTTCCCCGGGATGCTTGGCAGCATCGACTGTATGCACTGGCAGTGGAAGAATTGCCCAACAGCTTGGAGAGAACAATACACAAGCGGGCACAAGGGCACACATCCCACGATTGTGTTGGAGGCCGTTGCTGACCAACAATTGTGAATTTTAAATTTTCGGTGTGTTTTATTTTACGTGTAAAATAGGTTGAAGTTGTGAATAGGGAAATTTAATAGTTGTGGCCCGAGATGGAGCATGCAGGGTTAGAGGAGTTGTGGTCTGGGACTCAAATTTGGGGGAATGATGACGTGGAGGAGACTTGGAGCCTGAAATGGGGATGGGGTTAATGATGGTCTTACACTCAACCTTAATTCTTATGTATAAGTTAAATTGTGCGAAATTTTGGTTGAGTTTGTGTCAAACCCCAATTTTAGATTGAATTTAGTGTTGGGGTTTGGTGCCCCTTGCACAGCGGAAGACTTGTACAAAACAAATAAATCAGACGTAGGATCTATTTGACCGATTATGCGATTAATCAATTCACATGTTAAACAGGTAATTGCATGCTAGAACGCAAATAATTCATGCTCAAAGAAAGTAAATCCTAAAACATGAATTCTACGGTTTAGAGTTACCGATTTTGATTCTCCAAAGAATCGTCGATTGCTCGCGCCTTCTCCACGTGATGATCTTCGATACTAGACCACGGATATTCTCTCTGGTTCCCGAACTGTATCTCGATATCAGGATGGGCTGATCTTATCAAAATACTAGGACTCGAATAAAGAAGACATAAGAAATCCTTCTCCAATTAGGAGAGAAATTCGAACTCCTCTAGGTAGAGGGGGACGAAAATTATGAGTAGTAATAATGAATGATTTCTGTCTCCTTTATTCTTCTATTTATATTAAGCTCCTTTTTGGGCCCAGACAGGGATCTATGGAAGGTTTTGGATATGGGCTCCCCCAATTAGCTTTTTACTAATTAAATTGAACCCACAATTTAATACAAGCTTTTATTGGAATATTACGAGCAGCCACTACAGAAGTAATATTGAACTCTCCCCATTCAAATCCGAAATTACAAGTAATCCGGGTTTCCACTTTGTTTATTATTTATTTCTCGCGCTTAAGATATAAATATCCATTAATTAATTAATGTCTGCTATGGACTTAATTAATTAACATCTTATTAATTCCAAGAGTGGACTTAGCAAGAAACATTTATTTATTATTCATAGAGCGATAAAACTCCAACTGGCCAGTTTTCTGAATAATAAAACCTCGTTCGAGCTCCTCTTGAGGACATTATCAAACGAGACTCACCTCGCGCACGTTTCAATATAATAGCAATCCTAGCACCGCTAGATATTAATCACCACTACCCAATATATCAGGATTATTGGGTTGCGAAAAACCCGCACCATTTGATAAGTCAAAGTAGTGCATAATCAATACCGTATGCTCAATGCTAACATATGTAGATTAAGAAATAGTATTTTATCAAGATCTAGTCTTTCAGTAGATAGCATAAAGGCACGTCTTGCTGTTAGATCCGTTCAGTGCTATACCACACCAATGTCATCTTATTTCAGTAAGGCTTAGAAATATGCGGACTGACATTGCAACCTTTCACGATAGGTAGCCAAAGCCTATATAGGTTGTGAAATTCTTCTTTTTCTTTTGCAAAGCATTGCATAGATCTGACCGTGTTACTTTAAAGTGGACGACGCCCACAACCGGTCTACTAAGCAAAAGACTTAGACTTTGTTTACTTCTTATGCATTTAAATGTTTGTAAAACATCTTATAAATGCACAACCAAACAAAATGTAATAATAATAGTGATTCTATTCGTGCGAGATTGCTCGAATAATACTGAATCGGGTTAAAAGTGGATTATAGAGTTTTACGTATACAAGCAAGATTCTATTCGCGCGAAACTTGCTCGAAACATGCTTTTCAGTATACCAAACCTAACAATCTCCCACTTATACTCAAAACATGCTTTCGAGTATACCCACTGCCAAAAACTCTCCCACTTATACTCAAAGTAGGTCTTTGTACTAGATATATCGAACTACCATTCATTTCACTAAGTGAAAGAAAAATCTGCTTGGTTGTTCTCTGATAATATCTTTTTCACCATAATGTCTTTGCTGCGCACTTGATCTTTAATTAATTTCATCCCCATATGTGTTTGCTTAGCTTAATAAACTCGTGTGTCCCTTGAGTTAGCCTTCACTAGAGTAGTAAAAAAATAATACTCATAGGCATACTCAAACTTACGATTAAAGCTATTAGGAAGATATTCCTAAGGTAAACACATATTCAGAGGATGACTTACTCGATCACTGATTAGTCATAAAACTAAGACAGTGTAACCCCAAGGACATTACATGAATGACTGGTAAACTAGAATATAGTTACTAGTCTTTCTCAAGCACTAGGGTATATTCATTACCTCAATCAAAATCCTTTGCCATGGTTAATATGATATATACTTGCTATGCATTAGCACAACTAATATCAAACTTAGTACACATTATAGCATACATGAGACAACTATCTCCGAAACTAGTCTCATAATTCTTGATCTCACTAAGCGTCAAACGACACTTGACTAGAACAAGACAATTCCATTTTGAGAGGTATAAACCTTTTCATGGAATTTCTAATGCTTAAATGTTCCAAGCAATGTGTAGATATAGGATTCCTAAGAGAATCTCAACATTCTTTCTAGCATCTTAAAAGGACTTAGATGCTAAGAATGTAATTAGTTTCTCTTAAATCATTTATCTTAAACTGGGTAGACAACCAGCTTCCTACGCCAGATGTCAATCTTAGTTGTTTGCAACTTTTGTAGATTTCATCATCGTAGAGTACCAGTACCATATGTAATGCACTTTCAACTTCCTTGTGCTTACAACACTGTTAAGGACACAAGTCAAACTCCAAATATTTGACAATTTTGATAAAACACATATACTCTGATTTAGATGCTTGCCTAAGACCACGAAGGTCTATATAAGCTTCCAATCACGCGTTTCTTGCCCTTAATTACATATCCCATTAGAATGTTCTAGTAGATGATTTCCTCAAGACTTCTATTTATAGAAGGCTGTCTTGACAATCATAATACATACATTCTAATTTATGTAAGTTCTAATAGACAATATGATCGAATAATTCCTGGCACAACGATTGCGAAAAGATAATTCTCTTTGGGCATAACCCATTGTCATTGTCTAGCCATTTGAGATCCACATTTACACTTGCAAGGATACTTGCTCCCACTGACTGACACAGCCTGTAGGTAGTATTACAAGTCTTGTAAAACATGTTGTCTATCTTAGATTGTAATATGGAATCTATCACCCGTTCAAAGATGATTATCCAAATTAACCAATACTACATTGTAGTTAAAGGGATTATGTTCAAGTTAATCTAAGACTGAGTCTTACGACACTCTTAGACCCAAGAACTTGTTGTGTTCCAGTGGAATGCTCCCACTACGATATGGTTCTTACAATCTTAGGTATTGAAGTTGATTTTATTAGTGCAAAAGTTTCTAATGGTATGACTTCTTGGTAATGTGGAAAATCCGATATCTCTCTCTTTATTTTGAGAGTTATCACGCTGTTAGGCTTGTAGTTCATCTCTTGATCTTCATACAAGAATTATATCATTGAAGATTACAAAACTTATAACCTTACATCATTTGGGACAAACCTTAAAGCATGCCTCAGTACTCAACTCCAATTTCTTGGACACTTTTCCAACACGTGTTGGAACAACATTACACCTTGAGATGTGCTAGACTAGAGACATTCTAGTCCACAACTCGTGTTTTGTAGAAGGTACTGATGTTGGTAGTTTCTTTAATGTTTATCCCACCAATGATAAGATTTTAATGAGTACAACTCATCACATAATCAAACTTGTCTTAGAAAGACTTTAATTCCTTCTTACATAACTATCACATTCATTAGATGAATGCTTGGATTCGTTAATGGAGATTAGACTCCCACTACTGATTATAACCCTTTGCTCGTCTCCTTATGGTGTAAACCATCATTGAAACTTGCTAGTCTTTCTATGTTACACTTCTATAAGTATTCTGAATCTCTTGAAAAATAAAATGATTCTAACTTATAGTGCATCAAATAGACTTTCTCAACTCTCAAGCTATTTAACGAAATGTTAAAATCTTGATAGTCTAGATCAGTTCGAACAATTTCTAAGTATTTTCTTGGCCTTAAAGCTAAGAGCCATAAATACTTTATCATTCAATGATTAATAAGTTGATGTGTTATTGAATACTCAACCTTATCGCACTTATATTATTTTAATAATATGATGCCTTAAGCATCAACCATAAAACAATAGTTGAGCATTAATAGCTCCCACTGCAACAAAAACCAAACTGGATCAAGATCTCTTACTTAGAAGTTGTATTGTCATGTAAGTCATTGTCCTTCTTTAAAATAGGTCAATCCAACTCACAAAGCATCTTTTCTCGCTTTAAACAAACTTTGATGACAATTCAGGCTCTCCCATTTCCACATCTAGTCTTTTGTTCAAATAAACTAGGGCTTAAAAAAATGCAGCCTTTATGAATTTGTCATCTATCATGTTACTTTGCTCTAACAGTAACATAACGACTATTATTCTGAAGATTTTCTACTTTTCAGTTAAACCTTCTTGTAGTCATTTCTTGTTACTTTAGGCGATGACTTGTGTCAGAAACTATTTGAGTGATCAAAAGATCCTCAAAACATTATGTCACTTTAGGATATTCCAATCGAATCATTTTGACAGATTCTATTGATATCCATCTTTCATCGTTATTAACCAAGACTTGTCGAGCTACTTAAAGGAAAATAGCTTGACCTTATTCCTCAAAGAGCTTGTCAAGTACATGAATAATGCACTCTCGAACATTCTTTGTGGAATTATATCGAGGAAATGGAGGACATGAATCATTGAGTATAAACGCAAGGTTTTCATCGATGAGAAACTTATCCATTTTCATTTTCGGTCTACATAATTTAGGCATTCGAGTTTTCTTTCTTTGAGGATCGCAGACAAATATTAAATGACACAATGAAGATTTGACAAATAAACTTATTATCACATACTCATGCTCAATACATAATCACAAATAACCACAAAACAATTATGTATCTTACAACAACAAAATTAATAAATTGTATCCTCCTCTGGAGGTTAATACGCATTAAAATTTTGACAATTTTACTGGTCACAACACCGACACATCAATTGCATCCTCCTCTGGAGGTTAATACGCCTAATGTTGCCTAAGCACGACCATCAGATTTAGCATTATAGAATTTTATTAATACAACACACTCCCATATCAATGTTCATGTGCTGACAACAAAACCAAGCTATCTCATAAATTCTGATTGAACCCTGAAACTCGCAGTTCCTTAGGATTATTGTCCCCACTCTGCAGGTGGCAATAATATTGGGAACCACTTTCTAGTTCATTCTATTTATTATGTGAGAAGTCCGCCCTTATGAACTTGCCGTTTTCGTAGGATTATTGTCCCTACTCTGTAGGTGGCGATAATATTAGAAAATCAACTTCACAAAATTTGGCAGTCCAACCGATGGAGACCGTATACAACGCACTTGTTGTAATCATCACTTAGATATTTTTATATGGTTTTTGCATAATTATCACATAAGCAGATAAAGCAGATAATCCACTTAAAATAGATAAACACTAAATAGACAGATAAATCCATTTAATGCATGTCATTTAAACACACATGATAATTAACGAGAACTATGTAATCTAGTCAAGGGAGAATCAATTAAATAATTAAGTTTTATGTTGGATAATAATTATCCAAATTTATTTAGGATTTATCAAGATAGAGTTAACTATCTATATCCATTTAGGATTATTCTAGATTTTATTTCGATAAAATCAAATCCTACAATTCAAGATAACGTTGATCTAGGATTATCATTATTTAAATCGTACTAGGATATTACTAGATAGAAACACTTCCTTCATAATCCGTAAGATAAAAATAAAATCCAATCAATCAAGATTTATATAAATCTTAATTCTATTTAGAATAGATATCCAGAATATATCAAACATTTCTTAGGATTTCTTAGATAAATAAATTTATCTAAATCCAATTAAATAAGGATTTCTTATATATCATCTTTATCCTAATCTATCTAGGATATAAATCCAAAGGATAAGGATAAATTGGATTAATACTTATTTTAATCCAATATTTAAAAATTGATTCCTTATGGAGGAATCAATATTAACGCCTATTTCATATTATTTGGGGAGGATTATTATTTTATTATGCTCCGTGATATTTTATTCTACTCCGTGAAATATCTAAATTAAATCATAGGCTAATTAAATAGCCTAAAATTCGAAACCCCCTTATTTCTCACCAATATTAACGCCAATCTCTCCCACCATATCTCTCCAAATCTTTATTTATTTAATTGTGGGATTATATTCTTGAACTCTATAAATAAGAGTGAAAACCCTAAACCTAGAACACCAAAAACACGACCCCCCTCCCTCCCCCACTTCCCAACTCGCGCCTCCCCTCTCTCCCACTCTCTCAATTTTTCATCTTCTATTCTCCAATATTTCTTCATCTTTTGAGAAGAATTGAAGTTGAAACTCAAGAATCTTTGAAGAATCAAGGCTATTACTTTGTTTCTACCGTTCGTTCTATCAAGAAAATGTATTTTTATATTAATCTTTATTTATCTAACCGATTAATCGATGTTCTTGAACCCTCATGCATATAGATTGAGTGAAAGGGGAAAACAAATGATGAATATGGGATGCATATATGTGTGGGTGTGTGAATCGTGTGTGTGTGCGCGTTGGTGCGTGTGTGTTCGTGTGTGTGCGTGTGGGTGTGTTTTAAAACACCCATGCGTGACATGTTTTGATGATAGATCTGGAGTTGTGGTTTGAATAAAGATTGATATGATGAGCATGTCTTGATTTAAGAATGGTGATATAAACTAATCGACGGGAGAAAGGGAAACGTTGGGAACATGCATGATTTTGAATCAATGATTGAGACTTACTTGTGATACACATAAATTAAAGGTGTTAACTCGCGCTCTCGGTGTGATAGCAAGAGGAAGAACATACTTGTGATCTAAGGAATCGAGGTGAGCTTTATTCACTAAACTCTTTTATTACCAAAATATTGATTAAGGTGTTATAAGGGTGGATTAAAATGTTATGCCATGCCTGTGATTGTTTTGATTATGTTGTGCGCCTGATGCCTAGTTTGTGAGTCCGCTCCATTAGGCTATAGGGCTATAAAAATGAATTCGGGTCTGAGTAGGGCTGCAAACCCTATCAGGCTAGTGTACACAGTTGGGATCGGGAGCCGTCCTTACTAGTCGGCCGGTCTCGTGGGCGAATAGTGTGGCCACACTTTCGTCGCACTATGGAATTGTTGGTTGTTGAGAAAATGGGAGGAATTGTTTGACTGGCCAGTCTATGAAATTATTTTGTGATACTCGATGATATACTTTTATAAATGCAAACTCGAGTTCACTATGGTAAGGATGACATATCTATTCAAATGTTTTGGCATGAGTGCACTGAGTATGTTTAAAATACTCAACCCTGCATGGGATTGTGTCTTCATACATGACTTCACTTTTCTCTTGGTTGCTTCCGCTGAAAACATGAACTCTTTCCGTTTGTTTGAATTGAACTATTTCATTATTGATTAGAATATCGAGACATGATGCATTTTGGAATTCATCAAACCATTGTCATTTTGAGCATTAATTATGGTATTCTATCATTTATTGATTTTCTTGATTAAGTCGTTGACTTATTGCTTTAATATTTCATTAAATACCTTGGTCAAAACCCTTTAAATGAAACCCTAGCCTACACTCTTGTTGCATTTAAGTCCGCCTAGGTAGCAGTCGCCGTATTTATTATACCCTAAAGTGTCGGGCTGTTACAACAACACTACATAAAATCCTGTGCCGAAAAGCAAACGTTTCATATTTATTGAGACAGAGAGGGTATATGTTTAATGACTAGTGACTCTGAAATATAGAGTAATTAAGACCTCGATTTCTCAATAAAGGTACTTCCTCCATCAAAAAAATCAAGTCCTACTTGTGGACGACCCGGGTTGTTATGAGAAATTGGTAAATTAAGAGATGAAAGAAAAAATTATTAAAGTAGGAGGAAAAGTAGATAAAGTAGGAGAGAGAGAAGAAAAAGTAAGAAAGAGAGAGAGAGAGAGAGAGAGAAAGAAAAAGTGGATAAAATATGAAAAAAAAGAGTTTATTTTTGAAATAAGACTATTTTTTGTGGACACCTTTAAATGGCAAAATGAGACTATTTTATGTAGACGGAGGGAGTATTTTGTATTGTATGGTCGACTCTCCTACAAAATACTACTCAGTAGTACTCCCTCCGTCCCAAAAAAAATGTCACACTTGTGGGACGACACAAGATTGTAGGAGGTTTTGTTTTATGTATTAGATGGAAAGAGAAAATAATATTTATACTACTGTGAGAGAGAATTTTTCTAAAAATAGAAATATGATATCTTTAGTTGAACAAACTAAAAAGGAAAGTAAGACATCTTTTATGGGATGAAGGGACTAGGGAGTACTAATATTGAAGCTTGTGCGAATAAGGTGGGGCGGCCCAACCCAGCCAAGTTCGGTCGAGGGTCTATAGTGAGCTAGATTGGTTACTCTTTTTCGCTATAAATATCGATACAGTTCAACCAAGGCCCACTTAGTAATTGGGTTCTGCTTTGACCGGTCGAGCTGCACAGAAAATTAGTTTTTCATGCATTTTTTAATTTCTCATGTACTAGTATTTTTTATTTTTTTTATTAAATACTATAATTTCAAATAATTATATTTGGAGGATTAACTAATCATCCGATTTTATATTTTCATTTCTAGTTCAAATATATATTCATTCAATAATTTTAGACTTATATGAAACACTACATTGTTATTTATTAAATTAAAAAAAAAAACCAAACTTAATTTTTTTCATTTATTTTTGCGAAAACATAATTGTAAAGCGGAATTTGTTAAAACATACTCCCTCCGTCCCAAGGTATTAGACCAACTTTCCTTTTTGGGATGTCCCAACATATTAGACTCATTTCCTTTTTTAGCAAAAAACATCTATCTTATTTTATTCTCCACCTACTTTTTTCTCTCTTCTCTCCCCTACTTTATCCCTCTCTCATACTTTACTCTCTCCACTTTAACTATTTAAATATCAATTCCTTAAATCATGTGCCCAAAAGAAGTGAGTCTAATACTCCGAGACGGAGGGAGTATATAAATATACTTAAAACAATATTTAAATTAGATGAAATTGTGGATCTTATTTGGATCGATCTGGATTGGATTTCTGATGAGTCTGGGTATTTGAACCGGGTAAAAGAGGTCTTAGAGCTCAATGTAATCAATGAACCTACTTTTTGTAATTTTGTCCCCACTTAAATTAGGGACCATCCCAAAATAAAAAAAAAATAAATAAAAGAATTGTTGAGGTAGAAGAAGTGCTACACTGGTAGCTTCACCTTATCAAAAACTCATAAATAGGCTGGATTTATCATTTATCTCACTTAATTAGGAGTAATAACTTTTATTCTTGCAAAATTTGTGGTTTGCCAATTTTATCTTCTCCCTCTTACATTGGACCATTGGTGATTGTGATTTTTTTTTTTTTTTTTGCATGAATCGTGTGCGCATAAATTCCAAGAAAAAATTATCCATACCAATTCCCAATCATAGTTAGGCAAATGAAGAAGATCGACCACTCGCTTTGTCTCCGAGGAGGAAGTTCCAATTTAACCTACGACTGTGAGGATTGCAATTTTGAAGTGCATCCTCTGGTTGCAGCTACAATGCTTGGTGTTGAGATCAAAACCAAACACAAGAGCCATCCACCTCACCCTCTCGTGGTTTTTTGCTGAGAGATTTTGTGTTTGTGCTATGCATGTGGTGAGAAAATTGATGGCTTCTTTGTAACGCCCCACTTTTTCAAACCCTAATTTTCGGGTTATAAAATTTTTTTCATTAAATGCCTTAAATGCTATGATATGTGAATTATTTGGTGAGTGATTAATTGCATAGTGTCTTTGTGACCTAATTGCGTATGAGAATGGAGATTGAGTTGAATAGTCAACTTGTCGAAATGTTGACGTGACTATTGAATAGTCAAAGATGTGGAAAAATGATGTGGCCGTTGAAAGGTCAATACGATGAGAAAATGGAGTAGAAGTGAAGATATGATTGACTTGAATATGTGAATACTTGATGCGGAGAAATATAATTGTGGGAGAATTATTATTTATTTCCGAAGGGATGAGTGAGAAAAATAATAGGAGCATTTCTTAAAGCATGTGAAATTTTCGGCCAATATATATATTGGAGAAGAAATAATTTTATTCTTGGATTTAATTATTTGTTTGGGATAATTATCCAAATTAAATCCAAAGTCCAAATACTCTATAATTCCTACATGGAATTTTCGAAATTATCACCTTTGATATTGATGAGATTTTCGAAAATCTCATATTTTGGAGAAGAGGGAATTATTTATTTATTTGATTCCTTATTTATTCTATTCCATGAATAAAAATAAATATGCTAAAATATCCTAGCATATCTTGCCATATCTAAGAAGATCTTACCATATCCTAATTAAATTAGGATTTGAATTTTATTCCTTGTGGGAAGAGGAAATACACGCCACTTTTGATATATTTGTTGGGAGGAATATTATTATTTTCTTGCTCCGTGATATATTATTCTACTCCGTAAAATATCTGAATTTAATTGTAGGCTAAATAAATAACCTATAATTTTCGAAATCCTCCTTCTTCTCAACCAATTCAACGCCACTTCCCCAATATCTCTCCCAAATCTTTTATTTAATTATTTATTGGGATATTATTTTGGCACTCTATAAATAGGAGAGATCCTAAACCCTAGAGATCAAGAAACCGGCGCCCACTCTCCCCATTATTTTCGAAAATTACTCCTCCACTTTCTCCAAGTTTTCTTCAAGTTTTCTTCAAGATTTCTTCATCAATTGAGAAGAATTCAAGTGAAATTCAAGAGATTACTGAAGAATCAATACTAATTCCTTGTTTCTACCGTTCGTTCTTTTGGAAAAGGTACTTTATTTATTGATCTCCTCTTCTTCTACCGATTTATCGGTATTCTTGAGTCCACATGCATTTAGATGAGTGAAGGGGAAATAAAGTGATGAAATTTGGGATGCATGGATGTGTGTGTGTTTTTGACCGTGTGTGTGTGTGTGTGCACGCCTCGGTCGGCGTGCACAAGTGTGATGATCGTGTACGTATGTTGTGTGTGTGGAACACTCATGCGTGACACGATTTAATGGTGAATTTGGAGTTGTTATTTGAATAAAAATGATATGCTAATCATACATTGATGTTGATTGAGGATTTTTGAAAATAATCGATGGGAAAAAAAAGGGAAACGTGAGATCATGCATGATTTGAAATCCATGATTGAAACTGATTTGTGATACGCCTAATTTAAAGGTGATACTTCGCGCTCTCAGCGTGATAAACGAGGAGAAGAGAATTCTATCGAGCTAAACCTACGAGGTGGGCTTTCTTTTAAAATTAAGGACATTATCCTAAACTGATATTGATGAGAATGAAAAAATGTGTTATCATGCCTTGATTTGTTTTGTCGTGCCTATCCCTCGTGGCTATGCCACTATTGATTTAATCGAATTCGGATCCTTGTAGAGCCGCAAACTCTACTTGGGTTAGTGTACACCAATGTTAGACCGAGTGCTGGCGTACGGGTCGGCCGGTCTAGTGACCTGGATTGCGGCCGCAGTCCTTGTCATGTAGAATGAGGATATGGTAAACGTCTATGAGAAAAATGGTTGCGCGACCGTGATATTTGAGGAAGAAAATATTTTGGTGCCTCGGGTCTTTCTAAAGTTAAAACCCCGATGGACACTTGAGAATGGCATGATAACTATACTTGTGAGAAAACTGTTTTCGGCATGAGTCCACTGAGTATGATTATAAATACTCAGCCCTGCATGTGTTTTCCCTATGTGCAGGTTGAGCGGTGGCGAGCGGGCGGCGGTGTTGAGTAGGAAATAATAAGATGATCTATTGGTACTATAAGTGTCGTTGTGTCTCCATACATAGCCTCACTTCTCTCTTGATCGCTTCCGCTATGTTATGAAAAATTGTTATCTTTTGGTTGGGATGAATACTTTTATTTCGTGGGTATATTTTGGATATGGAACACTTGAAAATATTTTGGAACCTTTGCTACTTTGGAGCATTTATGGTGATAGCCTTTTTTTTGGATTTCTTTGCTAAAGCATTATTTCTTTTCCTATTAAATTGTTCATTAAATGCTTTGGTGAAAATCTCTTTTCAAATGGAACCCTAGCCTATGATCTTTGATGCATTTAAGTCTGTTTAGTTAACGATCGCCGCATTTATTATACCCTAGGTGGACGGGTCGTTACAGTTGGTATCAGAGCAATCGTTCTTTCCGCTCTGGATCCAAGAGTCTCGTTGAATTGAAATCTGAAATTTGTGTAAATTGATTAATTGATAATCGTCGAAGGCTCAACACCGCAACTCGTCTCCGCTCAACCACGATGAATGAGGTAACGAGTATCTCTTGAATTTTGATTTGAATTATGAAATGTTGAAAGTTGAAGCGAATGGGAGATTGTTGTGATATTTGGAAAATTGTGATGATTATGCTTGCATGTGAACTTGCAAAATGTGATTTATGCAAAATAAATGTTGTTATGCAAGTGATTATATGTTGAGACTGTTATTAGTTGAACAATAAAACTCTATGAAAAATCCTATACGAATTGTGATATACTTGATATGTGATGAACGACATCTATGAGAATGAACTTGAGCATGCTGCTATACATAGTTGTAAGTCGTGCCGTGAATGAAAATTTGGTGATGATATCGAACTTGGAGGCATCAAACGCCGAATACGAGGCGAGCGGCTTATGAGAACGAATTGCGAAGCGTTGAAACGCGAAAATATATATATATACACACCTTTTGGCACGGAAAGGAAATTCCGTTATTTCTTGATATGATATTATCTTCACACCTCCGTCGTTCGACGCATACACACATATATATATATCTATCGTACTCTCAGCATCAGTTGAAATCTTATATACTATTGATAATTTCTTCGATCCTTGTTCTGATGCTGAGATTTCTTTTGTAGATGCTTAATCATTATTACGCACCGATGCGCGATCGTTACGCGAAGAACAAGGTTTTCCCTGTCGAAACCTATCAAGAGTTTGAGTGGGATGGAAAGTCCTTTCTCTTAACCTACGTCGCCGAATTCTACGATCGCTGGATGGATGCATACGCGTATGGAGGAGTTACCCATCACGCGGGGATCTCGAGATTGATTCACACTCTGCCGATTCCTTGGAGCGAATGGACTGCCCAAGCTGCATTGCCATATACGTGGTTCAGTCCGCCGGAGTATAAGCCTCGAGGCGATATAATCGGCCTAATAGGAGTGCTACTCCCAGCCATGGCAGTTGCGAGGGATGGACCGCCACTTAGTCCCCCACCGCACAAGTATCCGCCGGGACAGGCCCGCCGATGGAGGTATCGTCGCGATAAGGAGCCGCATGTTGATCGTGTTCCCAATAGGCCAAGACTTAAGGCTAACGCGGCTAACCCTTTGATTATCCATGGAAACGTGGAGGACATGCGTGCGATCACTCCGCCGCCCCCGGATGTTGGTGAATATGGCGAGAATGAGGGACCGGGCGAGGAAGGACCTGCCTTGGAAATGGATGAGGATGATGACCCCGAGGAGGATATGAACGACATCGATTAGGATTGATAGTCGTGGAATAATTGTTTTGGCTTCCCCCATGTTTTTTTGGATTGATTGGCTTGGTTTTCTACCGTATGTTTTTGCTACTCTTTCGTTTTTCTGCATCGATACTAAGACCTCTATGAGGCAACGTTTTTTTATATATGCCATGGGGAGATATTTATTTTGATTCAAAAGATTGCCTTTCGTACATGGTACAAATTATCTATCACTATGTTATCATGCCATCACATCATGCCTCTTATAGCACCACCATTTTTTTTTGAATACCTTATGGCGCCTTGTAATCGCCACTTGAAATTGTACAACTGCTTCTTAAGTGCAATTGCCTTGATGATATGGAAACATTGATCTTTGATAACCTTGACGCAACCGATTGTTGGTAACAATGTTGATTGACGCTATTCTTTGCAATCCGTCTACGTGACGAACTTTTGATATCTTGTGTTTGGCCATATATTCCAAAACAATTGACCCATGAACCTTGTTATTCAGCAATACCATGTGACTATTGTTAGAATCATGGGAATAATTCTTGTGTTGATAAATCAGAATGCCGCCAAGACGCCAAAACCGTCAACCGACACCTCCACCTTCAAGTGAGGAGAGTGTGACACAGTCGATTCCGACACCGTCGCCTCCCCCACCCCCGGTTGATAGGGAAGTAGTGAAGCTGTTCTTGGAGCAGAAACCACCCGTGTTCGATGGACTTGGAGAACCGGCCAAGGCCGAATCATGGATCCGCGCGATAGAACGTATCTTCGCAATCTTGGGATGCAACGATAGGGAACGGATGAGTTGCGTAACTCATCAACTAACCGAGGCAGCCGATTTTTGGTGGGATACAAGAATAAAGACCTTGACACAAGGCCAAGTGGAAGCAATGACGTGGGACGATTTCAAGACCGAGCTATACAACAAGTATGTACCGAAAAGCTACCGGAAAGCGAAGGCATCCGAGTTCAACAATCTGACGCAAGGACGCATGACAGTGACAGAGTATGATCGAGCGCTCAACAGCATGACCCGATACGCCCCTGAGCAAGTCGACACAGATGAGAAGCTGTCGGACAAGTTCCGCGAGGGACTAAGGTCCGAGATAGAGATGTCGTTGGCCAGTCGAGGGACACTCACATACGCTAAAGCTTTGGCACTCGCGTTGGATATTGAGGCAGCAATGCCTAAGGAGAAAGCTAAGGAGAATGCAACTTCATCGTTACCCCCACCGCACTACTCCAGAGAGAAACGGAAGTGGGATGAACATAGAAATTTGCACGATGGAAAGCGACACCAGTCGAGTCAGCATCGATCCCAGCACGGAGGAGGGCAGCATACGTCTAGCCAGAGAGGAGACTACCGACCTAGGGCACCACAATGCAATGTGTGCTCTAAGTATCATTTCGGAGAATGCCGATATCAGAATGCGATCAAGTGCTACACTTGCGGAGGAAACGGTCACTTCTCTAGGGAGTGTCCAAATAACAAAAGAGGATCGGGATCAAGGCAGAACGATCAGGGATCCCGTCAGCAAACTAGGGCACCGCAGAATGAAGATGGAGGAAATCGCGACTCATCATCGCGACAACCACAACCTCAACGCCCCAGACTTCCTCCCCAAGCTAGAGCGTTCGCGCTGGAACAAAAGAAGCCGAAGAAAGAGCAAGAGGATCGTGAGAAAGGAAATTTGACAGGTATGGGCGAAATTCTCAACACCCCTGTTGTTGTGTTGTTTGATACGGGCGCGTCGCACTCGTTTATATCTGAACTATGTGTGCATACTTTGAGCTTGCCTACTAGCGAATCTGAACGTAGATTGATGGTGTCCTCACCAGTAGGAGGAATGATAGAAATAACTAGAACGTGCTCGAACGTAGAAATTGTTATGGGAGAACTTAAGATAGTTGCTCATGACTTACGAGTCATAAAAATGGAGGATATCGATATAATCTTGGGAATGGACTGGTTGACAACGAACTTTGCGACGATTCGTTGTAAGGAGAGGCAAATATCTCTACAAGCTCCGGGAAGCGAACCCACCATATACCACGGAATCGCGATGAACCGGCGAACAGCCATCATATCCGCGCTGCAGGCGACGGCAATGATGAAAAAGGGGCGAACTGCCTATCTTGTCTACCTCCATGGAGAGGAGAAGAACGAGGAGAAAGTGGAAGATGTTGCTGTTGTGAAAGATTTTCCCGACATTTTTCCCGAAGTGTTACCTGGACCACCGCCAGATAGGCAATTGGAGTTCACGATTGACCTTGAACCGGGAGCTGCACCCGTATCCAAGGCACCATATAGAATGGCGCCAAAGGAGTTGGAGGAGTTAAAGATACAACTCCAGGAGCTTATGGACTTAGGTTTCATTAGACCTAGTGTCTCGCCATGGGGCGCACCAGTACTTTTCGTGAAGAAGAAGGACGGATCGATGAGAATGTGCATCGATTATAGGGAGTTAAACAAGTTGACTCTAAAGAACAAGTATCCACTGCCGAGGATAGATGACTTGTTCGATCAACTGCGAGGAGCAGGAGTCTTTTCAAAGATGGACTTGAGGTCCGGATATCACCAGCTACGAGTTCGAAGGGAGGATATACCCAAGACTGCGTTTCGCACAAGATATGGCCACTACGAGTTTGTGGTGATGCCGTTTGGATTGACGAATGCCCCAGCGGTGTTCATGGACTTGATGAATCGAATATTCCATCCGTACTTGGACAAATTCGTTTTAGTCTTCATAGATGACGTGCTAGTCTACTCAAAGAACGGGAAGGAACATGAGGAGCACCTACGAATCACGTTGGAGACGTTGAGGACCGAGAAGTTATACGCCAAATTCAGCAAGTGTGAATTCTGGCTAAAGGAAGTGAATTTTCTAGGACACATTGTGTCGGCAGAAGGAATTCGAGTGGACCCCGCCAAGGTTGAGGCGGTACAACGATGGAAGTCGCCTTCAACACCAAATGAAATTCGGAGTTTCCTAGGATTGGCAGGATACTACCGAAGATTCATTGAAGGATTCTCCAAGATAGCGAGACCAATGACGCAACAACTCAAGAAGGGAGTCAAGGTGAATTGGACCCCAGAGTGTGAAGCAAGCTTTCAACTCTTGAAGGAAAAGTTGACAACCGCGCCAGTGTTAGCTGTGCCCGAGTCTGGAGTGAATTACGTAGTCTACACCGACGCTTCGAAGGTTGGATTAGGATGCGTATTGATGCAAAATAATAAAGTGATCGCCTACGCGTCACGACAATTGAGACCACATGAGTTGAATTACCCAACGCACGATTTGGAGTTAGCAGCAGTGGTACATGCCCTAAAGATTTGGAGGCATCATCTCTACGGAGTGAGATGTGAAATCTTTACGGACCACAAGAGCTTAAAGTATTTCTTCGAGCAGAGAGACTTGAATATGCGACAGCGAAGATGGCTCGAACTAGTGAAGGACTACGATTGTGGCATTAACTACCACCCCGGCAAAGCAAATGTAGTGGCAGATGCTTTGAGCCGCAGAGATCATTCGCAAATAGCTACTTTCCTAACGGAAGAGGAAAGCTTGATACGAGAGTTTAGCAAAATGCGATTAGAAGTGATAAGAGCACCCGAGACAGTGGAAGGGAGAATTGCCACTTTGGTGGTTAAACCAGATCTGAAAACGAGAATTGTTGCAGCGCAACGAATGGATAAGGAACTAGAGGAAATCCGAATTGAAGTGAGAACCGGCGAATCCAGAAAATTTAGTGAGGAGTCCGACAACGCCCTCACCTTTGAAGGAAGGTTGTGCGTACCGAACAACGAGGAACTTAAGAACGAGATTTTAAGTGAAGCTCACGAAACTCCATACACTGCTCACCCTGGAAGCACAAAGATGTACCAAGACATGAAAAAGTCCTTTTGGTGGAATGGCATGAAGAAAGATATCGCGGCATTTGTAGAACATTGTTTAGCCTGCCAACAGGTGAAGGCATTACATCAACGACCGCATGGGAAATTACAACCATTGGAGATACCCGAGTGGAAATGGGAGCACATCGCCATGGATTTTGTGACGGCCTTGCCAAAGACCCTAAGTGGAAACACCGCAATTTGGGTGATTATCGATCGACTCACCAAGAGTGCGCATTTCATACCGATTCCGGTGACCCATGGATCGAGCAAGCTAGCTCGTATCTACATAAAGGAGATTGTGCGATTGCACGGAGTTCCAGTGACAATTACGTCCGATCATGACCCGAAGTTCACATCGAAATTTTGAATAAGTCTACAGCGCGAGCTTGGAACGCGATTGAATTTTAGCACGGCGTTTCACCCACAATCTGATGGGCAATCCGAGAGGACGATCCAAACTCTCGAGGATATGCTACGAGCCGTAGTGCTCGACCGAGGCGGAAGTTGGGAGACCGTACTACCGCTAATTGAATTTGCATACAATAACAGCTTCCAAGCAACAATCAGCATGGCGCCTTATGAAGCCTTATACGGAAGAAAATGTAGATCGCCGCTCTACTGGGATGAAGTTGGCGAGCGACGGGTGCTAGGACCCGATGCAGTCGAGGAAATGATTGAAGTCGTACGACAAATTCGTGCGAGAATAAAGGAAGCTCAGGACAGACAAAAGTTATACGCTGACGTCCGACGGACCGACTTACAATTCCAAGCCGGTGATAAAGTCTTTCTCAAAGTGTCCCCGTCGAAAGGGATAACACATTTTGGTGTTAAAGGAAAATTAAAACCACGTTTTATCGGGCCTTACGAAATTCTAGAAGGAATAGGACCCGTGGCCTATCGATTGGCGCTACCGCCAAGTCTTGCAAACGTGCACAACGTCTTTCACGTATCGCAGTTGCGAAAATATGTGTTTGATCCAAAGCATGTGATTCACTACGAAGAAGTCGTGTTAAATTCCGACTTGAGCTATGAAGAGAGACCCCAAATGATCTTGGACCGGAAGGTTCAGAATTTGAGAAATAAATCCATTGCTAGTGTGAAAGTACTATGGAGGAACCACGATTATGAAGAAGCCACGTGGGAGCTTGAGGACAAAATGAAGGAACTGTACCCGGAACTTTTTCCATGAGGTACCAAATTTCGGGACGAAATTTCTTTTAAGGGTGGTGGAATGTAACGCCCCACTTTTTCAAACCCTAATTTTCGGGTTATAAAATTTTTTTCATTAAATGCCTTAAATGCTATGATATGTGAATTATTTGGTGAGTGATTAATTGCATAGTGTCTTTGTGACCTAATTGCGTATGAGAATGGAGATTGAGTTGAATAGTCAACTTGTCGAAATGTTGACGTGGCTATTGAATAGTCAAAGATGTGGAAAAATGATGTGGCCGTTGAAAGGTCAATACGATGAGAAAATGGAGTAGAAGTGAAGAGATGATTGACTTGAATATGTGAATACTTGATGCGGAGAAATATAATTGTGGGAGAATTATTATTTATTTCCGAAGGGATGAGTGAGAAAAATAATAGGAGCATTTCTTAAAGCATGTGAAATTTTCGGCCAATATATATATTGGAGAAGAAATAATTTTATTCTTGGATTTAATTATTTGTTTGGGATAATTATCCAAATTAAATCCAAAGTCCAAATACTCTATAATTCCTACATGGAATTTTCGAAATTATCACCTTTGATATTGATGAGATTTTCGAAAATCTCATATTTTGGAGAAGAGGGAATTATTTATTTATTTGATTCCTTATTTATTCTATTCCATGAATAAAAATAAATATGCTAAAATATCCTAGCATATCTTGCCATATCTAAGAAGATCTTACCATATCCTAATTAAATTAGGATTTGAATTTTATTCCTTGTGGGAAGAGGAAATACACGCCACTTTTGATATATTTGTTGGGAGGAATATTATTATTTTCTTGCTCCGTGATATATTATTCTACTCCGTAAAATATCTGAATTTAATTGTAGGCTAAATAAATAACCTATAATTTTCGAAATCCTCCTTCTTCTCAACCAATTCAACGCCACTTCCCCAATATCTCTCCCAAATCTTTTATTTAATTATTTATTGGGATATTATTTTGGCACTCTATAAATAGGAGAGATCCTAAACCCTAGAGATCAAGAAACCGGCGCCCACTCTCCCCATTATTTTCGAAAATTACTCCTCCACTTTCTCCAAGTTTTCTTCAAGTTTTCTTCAAGATTTCTTCATCAATTGAGAAGAATTCAAGTGAAATTCAAGAGATTACTGAAGAATCAATACTAATTCCTTGTTTCTACCGTTCGTTCTTTTGGAAAAGGTACTTTATTTATTGATCTCCTCTTCTTCTACCGATTTATCGGTATTCTTGAGTCCACATGCATTTAGATGAGTGAAGGGGAAATAAAGTGATGAAATTTGGGATGCATGGATGTGTGTGTGTTTTTGACCGTGTGTGTGTGTGTGTGCACGCCTCGGTCGGCGTGCACAAGTGTGATGATCGTGTACGTATGTTGTGTGTGTGGAACACTCATGCGTGACACGATTTAATGGTGAATTTGGAGTTGTTATTTGAATAAAAATGATATGCTAATCATACATTGATGTTGATTGAGGATTTTTGAAAATAATCGATGGGAAAAAAAAGGGAAACGTGAGATCATGCATGATTTGAAATCCATGATTGAAACTGATTTATGATACGCCTAATTTAAAGGTGATACTTCGCGCTCTCAGCGTGATAAACGAGGAGAAGAGAATTCTATCGAGCTAAACCTACGAGGTGGGCTTTCTTTTAAAATTAAGGACATTATCCTAAACTGATATTGATGAGAATGAAAAAATGTGTTATCATGCCTTGATTTGTTTTGTCGTGCCTATCCCTCGTGGCTATGCCACTATTGATTTAATCGAATTCGGATCCTTGTAGAGCCGCAAACTCTACTTGGGTTAGTGTACACCAATGTTAGACCGAGTGCTGGCGTACGGGTCGGCCGGTCTAGTGACCTGGATTGCGGCCGCAGTCCTTGTCATGTAGAATGAGGATATGGTAAACGTCTATGAGAAAAATGGTTGCGCGACCGTGATATTTGAGGAAGAAAATATTTTGGTGCCTCGGGTCTTTCTAAAGTTAAAACCCTGATGGACACTTGAGAATGGCATGATAACTATACTTGTGATAAAACTATTTTCGGCATGAGTCCACTGAGTATGATTATAAATACTCAGCCCTGCATGTGTTTTCCCTATGTGCAGGTTGAGCGGTGGCGAGCGGGCGGCGGTGTTGAGTAGGAAATAATAAGATGATCTATTGGTACTATAAGTGTCGTTGTGTCTCCATACATAGCCTCACTTCTCTCTTGATCGCTTCCGCTATGTTATGAAAAATTGTTATCTTTTGGTTGGGATGAATACTTTTATTTCGTGGGTATATTTTGGATATGGAACACTTGAAAATATTTTGGAACCTTTGCTACTTTGGAGCATTTATGGTGATTGCTTTTTTTTGGATTTCTTTGCTAAAGCATTATTTCTTTTCCTATTAAATTGTTCATTAAATGCTTTGGTGAAAATCTCTTTTCAAATGGAACCCTAGCCTATGATCTTTGATTCATTTAAGTCTGTTTAGTTAACGATCGCCGCATTTATTATACCCTAGATGGGCGGGTCGTTACATTCTTCTTCTCGTGCCAATACTGTAATTTCTTGATCCATCAAGACTGCACAATACTGCCTACCGCTCTCATGCTCCCCTCTAATCATGAACGATACCTTCTCGCTTATTCTATTCCTGCCAATATCCGATTGAATGAGTGCATAATTTGCCACCAACCCATGCTTCTTACCCAAAATGCCGTCTATATATGCCCCCAAACTACTAGATTTTCTCATGTCAAATGTGGACTCGAGAAAATTCAATCCAGTATGTAACCATCGTGTATATAATGCATTCAGTCGAATTCATATACATCTATTAACTCCTATGATGAGGATAGGAAGCTTGCAATTGAGTAGAAAGTACATGAGTTTGAATTCCTTGTTGGTTTGGATTATTAAATTAATCCGCACCACATGAATATAAGTAATTTGAGCCTGACATATGAAGAAAGTGGATGTAGACGTAGTGATATATATTCGAATTTGATTGATATACTTGGCCGGCTAACCAAGTAAACATGATTTGTGAAAGCAGCACACATAATTATATATTCCATCTAAAACATGATTCATATATATATATATTGGAAGTTGCTGGCATGTCTTAACACATATTGTAACATCCCGGAATTTAGAACCCTAATTTAAAGCCCTAGAATTAATTATTTGATGACATGGAGTCGTGAATGCATTTATTTCATGGGATGCATTGGCCAAGTCGAGCCTAGGGTTTTTGTTGAAAGTTTGAAAAGTCAAACTAATTGATTTAATGATGTGGCATGTGATATATTAAGTTATGATATTATGTGGCAATTTAATTGTTTATGGGTGAGTGAGAATATTAGAGAAAATTTCCATAAATACTTATCACCCTAATTCTTGTAATTTTCGAACCCTAGACCCCTTGGAGAAAGAATTTCTATTTTTCCGGAATTTATTTAATCCTTGGGATATTTATCCAAATTAAATTCCAAGAGCCAATTATTTCCTTGTTTAGAGATGGAAAAATCGAGCCTCCTTATTCTTCTAGTGATTTTCGAAAATCACTATAATTGGGAAGGAAGGAATTGTTTTATTTTATTTGATTCCTTACTTGATTTCCTTCCATACCTAGAATTTAATTATTCTACCAAATCTTTCCATACTTCAAGAGATCTTGCCTTACTTTATTTTAGTCAATATTCAAAAATCCATGCCTTATTTAAAAGGCTAGAAATCGCCCCTTATCTTGTTTCATGGAGGATTTTCCTTATTTTTATTTTGCTCCATGATATTTTATTCTACTTGGAAAATATACCAAAACCAAAACCATGGCTAATTACCTAGCCTAATTTTTGAAAATTAGGAGATATTGCCATCTTCTATTTTTGTTAATTCTTCTTCCCTACTTCACCATATTATTTTATTCTATTTATTTATAAGGCAAAAGATCTTACCAAATATTCTATTCTAATTACCAAAAGATCTTGTTGAGCACTATAAATAAGAGAACACCCCAACCCTAGACCCCAAATTTTCGGCCCCCTCACTCACATTCACTCTCTCAATTTTTCTTCTACATTACTCCATTAATCCTTCATCCTTTGAGAAGAAATTGAAGTTTAATCCAAGAACTTTGAAGAATCAAGGCTAATACTTGTTTTCTACCGATTGTTTTTCGCTAAAGAGGTATTTTAGTTTAAGAGTTATGTTTGTTCTTTTTCTACCTCTTCTTTTTCTTCTTCCAACCGATTAATCGGTCTTCTTGAACCCTCATGCATCTTGGTTGAGTGAAAGAGGGATAAAAAGGGATGTGGGAACATGTGTATGTGTGTGTGGCGTGTGTGTGTGTGGCGTGTGTGTGTGTGTGTTGTTGTGTGGTGTGGTGTGTGTATGATAGTTAAATAATATGGTGTGATAAACATGATCTTGATTAATTAGTAATGATAAGATAAATCGTTGGGAAGAGGGAAAAGTAATGAGACATGCATGAGTAAGAGTAGTATTGAACCTAATTTGTGATATGTGCCTATGTGATTAAAAGGTGAAACTTTGGTTGCGAAGCCGGATAACGGAAAAGCGAAACTACTTGAAAACTAAGCAATCGAGGTGGACTTTACTCTTAAAACTCTCTTTTATTTTGTCAAAATGTTATTCGGTGTTATAAGGGTGGTTTAACTGTTATGCCATGCCTATGTTTGTTTTAATGTGATTGTTGGATATGCTTATACGAATTCGGGTCTGAGTATGGGCCGCAAGCCCTACCAGACTGTGTACACAATGGGATCGAGAGCCGTCCTTGCTAGTCGGCCGGTCTCGTGGGCGAAAAGTGTGGTCACACTTTCGTCGCACCATGGAATGATTGTTAATTTGATGAGAAAATGGGAGGTTATTTTGACTGGTCAGTCTATGAAAATATATTTTGTGATACTCGTGATATTCCTTTTTATAACTGTTTAAAACTCGAGTTCACTTGGTAAGGGTGGCATAACTTATAAAATGTTTTGGCAACGAGCTCACTGAGTATTTCAAAATACTCAGCCCTGCATGTGTTTTTCTTATGTGCAGGTTGAATGACGACGAGTGGTGGCGGGTGTTGAGCAGATTAATGAATTAAAAAGGATATGTTGAACTTCAAGCGTAGTTGTGTCTTCATACATATCTATACTTTCTCTTGGTCGTTTTCCGCTGAATTTTTTATATACTTTAGAATGTCTTTTTGGAATATCTGCATCTTGCCTTCGGTTTGAAGCCTTAGTCATTTCTTGTGATTTCGTCTGGGATAATGAGTCGTGCTCACTAGATATTTTGATTGTCATTTATGATATTTTTCTTCCTTTAATCTTCTAGGTTAAGTTGTTGCTTTTAATACTCTGATATCTCTATCAATTCTTTTGGTCAATACTCTTTAAATGAAACCCTAGCCTATGTTTACTTCTTTGGAGTTGGTTTTGGGTAGCAGCCGCCGCATTTATTGTACCCTAGGAGGGCGGGCTGTTACACATCTTCTCCTCACTCACATTCAATTGCATAAACACACACACATTCGATTGCATGCATCACTGAAGAGGGAAAATATTCAGAGGCATTTCTGCGTTTCTTCGACTGCTCTTACCTTAGGGTTTGTATTTTTGAGTTAATTTATTTTACTCCAAGTTGTTGTGAATGTTTTAACACCACCTCTTGTTAGTGAAGTTGTGGAAAATGAACATGCAGCTCAATGCATAAAGAACAATGAAGTGAAGCATTGTGGATCCTTAACTGAATATGCTGAGTCATCAAGTGAGGATCAAGCTGGTGCACCTAAGACCAAAAGCAGAGGATCCATGTCTGAGTCTAGACTGATGAATGAGGCACCAGCTGTGATGAAGGACCACTCCTTGAGTTGGAGAGACGTGGCAGCTAAAGCCGGAAAGATGCCAAATTGAACTTGGATAAAGTTTTGTTACTAGCTGCTTTTAGGGTTATGAATGGTTGCTTTCTAGAACCTTCAGTTGATGTTATATATATAGTGATACAATGTATTCTCGTTGGTTTCAATATATGAAGAAAGCTTACTACTTTGAGCAAATGTGCTTTGTTATCTTTATTTCTCTAGCTATGCATTTGGGTCTTTTTCATTACCTCTTTGGAATCACAGTTGGTATGGAGGGTGATATGCATTTCAGTCATCCTCATCCATTGATTTCCTTTTTAGAATTGTAGATGAGATGGAAGTGGATGTTTCTAATAACTATCATGATTCTTGCAAAATTTGTAGCTTGCCGATTCTATCTGCTCCCTCCTACACTTGCATCTATATTACTTGCGATTTTTTTCTGCACGAATCATGTGCCCAAAAAATCAGCCACAGAGACAGCCATCCATCCCTCATAGTATAGACCAATGAATGCTTTTGCAAGGCTTATGACACACAAAATTTATCTTCGAAGGAAGTCCCAATTTCACCTACAAATGTGAATATTGCGATTTCGAAATGCATCCTCTGGCTGCAGCTGCAATGCTTGGTGTTGAGATCAAAACCAAACACAAGAGTCATCCACCTCACCCTCTCGTGGCTCTTCGTAGAAGGATTTGGTCTTCGTGTGATGGTTGTGGGGAGATGCATGAAGGTTTCTTCTACTCGTGCCAACTCTGTGATTTCTGGATTCATCAAGCCTGAACCATACTGCCTACCGCTATTAGGCTCCCCTCTCGTCCTCTTCCTCTGCTTCTCATATATTCTATTCCTGACAATATACGGTCTGATGAGTGCATAGTTTGCGACCAACCCATGCTTCGTACCCATAACGCCATCTATATCTGTCCCCAAACTGTGAGATTTTCTCAGGTCAGATGTGGACTACACAAAGTTCAATCCGGTACGTAATGACCGTATATATAACTCATTCACTTGACTTCATAATATCTATTAACTCTATATTCATTGCAGAAACAAAGCTAGAGTTGATCCAACTGCCAGATGACAAGTTGGACACATTTCCAAGTTTGGAGATCCGTACATTCTCGCAGGGAAACCAAACAGATAATATTGGTGATGGAGATAAGAAGCTTGCAATTGATAATTTTCACAAGCAATCCTAGTTGGTGATGAGGCAGAGGATCATAATTATAATTATAATTATAATTATAATTATAATTATAAAAAATTAGTGTGTGACCATTCCATCTCAACTTTAGAGTACATTTTTCTCTGCTCTCTTTCTCTTAGTTTTTTGTCTCTATATCTAGCTCAAATATTAATATTCTGCGATATTTCTCTTAATATCAGCAGAAGTCCATATGTTTGCCAGTGACCAACCTTCGTGGATCTCTAACCTAGCTCACTTTGACTCTATTACAAGGAGACTAAAGAAGAACAGAAACCTTAATTCTAGCCTCCGAAATTGGTGCCCCCTACAGCAGAGGAAGAACCGATTTTTCGCTGCTCTCTTCTTCTTAGTTTTTTGTCTCACTTTGACTCTTATATTCCTGCTATATTTGTCCACTGAAAATGGAGGAATATGAGTCTGGGAATATGTCAACAAATCTAAGGTCGAATACAGACACGACACATAAAGAAGGTGCGAGCCATATCGATTATCCCTTTAGATTCACTTAATTTGCTTTGTGTTAATTAAATGTGTTATTTCATGTGATCTATGTATAAACACGAAAATGAGTTAATTTACGTAATCACCTAGATAGATTCTAATTTGCCAGTTTATTTGAATGCACAATTTTCGTTATGCAATCCATTCTTTGAGCAAAAAATTCTAAACAAAAATACTAAAGTGGACGAATCTTCTGCTGGATGAGATATAGAACGATTTCAATCTTCTGTGAGTGGATCCCAATATATTTATATCTATCTCTGGCTCTACAAAGAGAGATGGACTTTCCAAGATGACTGCATGATAATTTTGTAGCTTAGATCACAGAAATGAGCCAAAGGGGTCAATTTATAATGTGAAGAACGATTGAAATATGATAAAAATTTGAATTTTGTTAAGTATTTATGTAGTGGGAAGAGATTGGTTTTAAAGGGACGGAAATATCCAAAAAACTCTTTATGGGTCGTTGAGAAAGTCAGATCACCCCTGGTTGGTTAGCGGGGTGCTGGGAGGCTTTTGTTCTCGATGGTGCAAGTCAGTGGGTTCGTGAGCATTAACTGCGGTCCGCTTGTTTTGCTCGATGACCGACATGTTTTGTGAAAAGGCAACAACTTTGTTTATGGACTCGGATTGAGTCGTACAAGATGTCCACTTAAGTTCTTTCGAAGATGAAGATAATAGTAGTCTAAATGTGAGTTTATAAATCATCATTTTTGGTCATTTAATTTATTTTCATTTTAAACCTAAATAATATCGAACCCTGCATTAATTTAATTTTTGTCTAAATTTTAATTAAATAAATAGTTAAAGTGTTGAAAAAGTAAAGTAAGAGAAAGAATAATGTAGAGAAGAGTCTTATCTATCATATTCTCTCTCTTACTTTACTTTTTCTCCACTTTAATTATTTTTTCAAAACGAGTGCGCAAAATGAAATGTCTCTATTACTATGGAACGGAAGGAGTACCCAACTTTAATTTTTTTTACTACTTATATATAAATACATTCCTCATAAAATAAAATTGAAGCCGGTGTAGTGTCCGAGTGTTCCAGAAGCTCGCCTCACAATCCTGAAGTCTCGTGATCCACCACTCCTGAACGCATAAATTCAATTTTTTTTTTCGATCTATTAGATACTCCCTCCGTCCCAAGGAAGATGACCCCTTCCTTGGGCGGCACGGGATTTTATGCATGCAGTTATATTTTTTGTGGTAAGAGGAGAGAGTAAATAAAGTAGAGGAAATAAAGTAGAGATAAAGGTGTTTCCATTTTAAGTAATGGATCATCTTGATTGGGACAAACCGAAAAGGAAAGACGGAGGGAGTATTTGTTTAGTACACTGTCGAACAGATAGCACACTAACTGAACATTGTTCGGTCCCGAGTCCGATTCTATGTTCGGGCAACTAACACTTCAGTTTGGTTCAGAATCGAACCACCCATTTAAGCAGATTTGTGGGACATAGAAAGCAATTTTTTTTAGCAAATAGTAAGATTATATATTAAATACGTAGCAATATAAAGTGATTAAAGATTAAAAAATGAAATGAAATAAGAATACGAATAAAAAGACCACTGTTAAAATGGAAAAGCAAGTTCAAATCCGTTGATTCTACGTCAACATCATTTTTAAGTATAAAACGTCTTTGACCATTCTTAATCTTCAATGAATCTGCAATTGTTATGTTGCAAATTCGTTGAAGAAACAGCGCCCAACCAACAACGCGCTTTCTCCCTCAAGACTCAAGAGAGAGATTAGAGAATATATTCATACTGGATTTTAGTGTGGTGTGTTTGGAGATTGCTTTCTCTTTGATGCCTCCTCGATGGGACTGTTTTCCGACATCTGTGGTTGTCTACGCCGACGGATGAGCGCCGCCGCCGACGACTCTGCTGCGGACGTCGCGGAGGATACCTCCGATTTGTTCTACAAGCTCGAGACGCTGCAAATCGCCACGAACTTCTTCTCCGAGCTGAATCAGCTTGGCCACGGCGGATTCGGCCCCGTTTACAAGGTAATTCAATTTCAATTCAACCTAATTAATTCCTCTTTTCGGTACATTTTCTTAATTAGCTATTCAAATTTATATTTGTCATGGAGATTAATGATTCAAAATATGATTCAGTTCCACTTTTAGCCTAACAAAAGGGGCTGTTTATATTAAACTCCCTACGTTTAGCTATGAGCTACACGTGTTTTAATTGGGACGAGTATTCAGTTTTCGGATTGATTTTTGCCCAAACCAAAAAACTGGCAAATTTGGAATCAAATCGAACTGAACTAACTGTGAAATTGAAACCGGAAAACCGAAATCCAAACACAAAAAACTGAAATTGTATAAAATATCCAAAAAACAAAAATAATCCGAAAAAAACAATAAATCCACAATTTGAAAATAGATGCACTTCAATAAAGGAGGTGTTGTTGTTCTGTTTAGTGTTTACAAAAAGTTGGATCATTTTCAATAGCTACTTAATTTTATCCTTCATTTTAATTTATGATTAGCAAGTTATTGCACTCTCACTTGAATCAAACTCTATCTATATCCACTCCCCTAAAACTTGAAAGCATCTGAATAAGTTGAGTTTGCTCACCTCTGGTTTTAATGCGCAATTGATAAAGTAGGAATGGAAAAAAGAAAACATAGGTAAAATATTAGAAAAAAAAAGATAAAAAATGATGAGAATATTTTCATAAATGGAGATGAAATTAATTTTGGTTGATAGACTAAATTTATAAAATGAGACTAATATTTGTGAATGAAGGAAGCACATTTCAGTCTCGTAGTAGAATTGTGACCAAGGAGAGTCTCGTAGTAGAATTGTGACCAAGGAGAATAGAGTATGTGTTCTAAGTGTAATTTCCACATGTGAACATGATATCGATAAGCATTTAAGTTTGGAAATCCCGATTTAATAAAAAAAACCATGGTCAATAAAATTACAATGGATAAATATCTTGAACTATAGGTGTTTAACTGCCACATGCAGCAAAAGAGAGAAAATGGACGGAACAAAAATAGGGAACTTTTACTCTCTCCTCATCTTAACCAGAAAATTGTTTTGACTGAAAACCTGTAATAGTAAATACTCCATCCGTTCTACTCTAGATGTCCACCCTTCCTTTTTAATTTTTCTCATTCAAGATGATCATTTTCTATAGTTGAAAATATATCTCTCTCCTCTCTCCACAAGTGGCACGAGATTTTTCTCTCTTACTCGACCTAATAACTACACCTAAAATCCCCTGCCACTTGTGGACATTTTGATTGGGACAGAGGGAGTATCATTTTTGAAGCCAACAGTTCACGGTAGATTATAATATAGACCTGAATGTAGGATGGAACTTGAGGAGTTCATAAAGTTATTTCAGAATTTTGTGTTTGTAAAATACTCCCTCCGTCCACGAAATGTTGTCCAAGTTTGACTTGGCACGGGTTTTAAGAAATGTGAAGAAAAGTGAGTGTTAAAAGTTAGTGAAATATAGGTCCCACATTTATATATTGTTTTTATAATAGAATGTGAGTGTAATGAGTTAGTTGAACGTGAGGTCCATTTACCAAAAATGGTAAAAAGCAAAGTGGACAACATTTCGCAAACGGACCGAAATGGCAAAACTGGACAATATTTCACGGACGGAGGGAGTAATGCTTTAACCACTTCCAGAAAAAGTTCCTTCATTTTATGCTCAACTAACTCTTTTTTCTAAGGTTCTTTATTACAAGACCAACTATCAAAAGATGTTGAGGACCTTTTTGGAGACTCTGTCAATATTAAGTTTGGAAATTATGTTAAAATCTTTGAAGCATAGTACAGTCGTTTATCAAACATTAGCATAGTACACCACTAACTTGTAGCCAGCTTTGATGTTTATGTGTTCATCTAATTTTTGTTTCAGGGATTGATGTCAAATGGTCAAGAAGTTGCTGTAAAAAAGTTATCCTTGAATTCAAGACAAGGGATTAGAGAATTCACAAATGAGGTGAAATTATTGCTAAGGGTTCAGCATAAAAACCTAGTCATGTTGCTTGGATGCTGTGCGGAAGGACCTGAAAAGATGCTTATCTACGAGTATTTGCCCAACAAAAGTCTAGACTACTTTCTTTTTGGTACTTGATTCTAACTAGACGTGTAATCAAACATTCGTACATGATATATATCTGATTTGTTTTGTACTTGTGTCTTCCATGATAAAATTGATAGTTTTGCAGATAAGAAACAGTCTCCGCTTCTGGATTGGAGTAAACGATTCCATATAGTAAAAGGGATTGCACGAGGTCTTCTCTACTTGCACGAAGAGGCCCCTGAAAGGATAATTCACAGAGACATAAAGTGCAGTAACATATTACTTGATGATCGGTTAAGCCCCAAAATCTCGGATTTTGGTCTGGCAAGGTTGTTTCCAGGGGACGAGACTCATTTGAACACATTCCGGATTTCTGGAACTCAGTAAGCAGAAATATGCTATCTGTATCTGTCGATTTCTGTTATTTTTCCCATTTCTCCGTCTTCTTGTTAACATATGATGCAGTGGCTATATGGCTCCAGAGTATGCAATACATGGATATCTATCGGTGAAGACCGATGTCTTTAGTTTCGGTGTTTTGGTTCTGGAGATTGTTAGTGGAAGGAGAAATCATGATAGGTTTCTTGATGCAGACAAGGCGGACTTGTTAAATTATGTAAGTACATTACATTACTAGTATCATGGTTGTGATAAAATGCAAAATCTAAATATTGTACAAACTTCAAACTGTTGGCACTGTGTTGAAATTTTCTTTTGATGTTATTTTGTCATCCGTTGATATTTTCTGACGGTCCAAATCATAGTTTGGAGTTTGTATTTGATTACATCCACTAGTATAATATAGTAAAAAGTATAGATTGTAAGTCTAAAAAGTATTCATATATTTTTCACGTATTCTAAAAAGTTAAATCTGAAAATCATCTTATTTATAAACATTGTAAATGCAATAACTTTATATACATGGACTTTCTGATTTTTTACTCACGCTTCTAATATGTCTAGCTTAAATGTCGATGTGTTGAGTGATGTTGTCGCCATGTTGGCATTAATTTTCCACTTCTGCTTGGCACGGTAGCCAGAAATTGACATCCGTATAAGATATCGTACCAATTCCAAGTTCGTATATTCGGAGGCATGATTTTTTGTTTGTGGAAAACTAAATTGAATGAAATTTTGCGTTTAGAGCGAATGGATTCTGATGCTACGTACCTTTGTAGGCATGGAGATTATATCAAGCTGAGAAGTCATTGCAACTAGTCGATGAAAGCCTCGAGAAACATTCCCGCGAAGAAGCTGCGATATGCATTCAATTGGGGCTGTTATGCTGCCAAGCTAGCGTTGCAGAAAGACCGGATATGAATGCAGTCCATCTCATGTTATCAAGCGATTCTTTCACTTTACCCAAGCCCGGGAAACCCGGAGTTCACGGCCGTGTAGGGCGGTGGACAACGGCCAGTTCTACTGGATTTACTAACAATACAAACGGTAGCAGCACCCAAACTGCTGCTACTACCAAGGCTGATACAACAAGTGTTTATGTTGATGAATTCTCCAGAAATTCAATTTCCTATTCGTCGATAGATGAAGGTAGATGAGCGAGCTACTTTGGTAATATATCCCATTATTTATTTAAGGGTATATAATATATATGTTCTATAATTGTTCTCGTTTTTGTCATGTTAGTATCTGAGAGTTGCCCTATCTAAGGAATACAAACAAGTAAACTACTCCGTGTGTTCCATAGCAGTGGAGTTATTTTGCCATTTTAATACATTAGTGTTAATCCACGTGCGATGCACGATAGAATATTTTTTTATCATATATTTTAAAATTGTTAATTGATTAATTAAAATATGCAAATATAACTATATAAAATTTAAAAATAGAAAAAATATACTATATAAAAACAATTCAATAAATATATGCTCATCATTTCATTTTACACCAAAAAATATAAAATTAAACATATTTGCAACAGAGTCAAGACAAACACAATTATTTGGACAACGATGAAGGGACTATATCAAGTGCTAACACTTTAAAAAAAAAAAATTAAAACAATCCTTCATATTTCTGTACTAAAAATAATGTAAATCACACTTTTAACAAAATAATAAAGCGACAACTCATAATATTCAAAATGTCAAAATTATGACCATAAAAAAAATCAAATGATAAACTACACAAAAAACATTACATTAATTGGGTGAATTAACACTATTATATTAATGAATAATGATAGGCCATTTGAATGTTGGACGTTTATATTAGATTCTCTATATAAAATCAGTTGTATCCCAAAACAATTAAGTGCTAAATCCTAATTTCAACAAAAGTATTATTAGTAAACCAAAATTTGGTAGTAGACTATTTTATTTTGTTTGAACAACTAATTGTTTGATCAACTTGATTTTGATAGGTTTAATTATCTCATTGCAAATATACGTATTATGCACCACTTATTAATCATCATAAGTCATAAAATATTATTTTTTGTGACACCACATAATATAACTATAGCGCAAGCGACAATATAAATATATAAAAACAATAAATTGTGTAAAGATGAAGATAAATAATATGAATGTTTGAGTTAAGGATGTTACAATTCTTCCATCTCTAAGAATTGTAATAAATATTAGAATAAAATTCTTGAACCACATACACGCGATACTCTAAATATTGCAATCAAAGAAAAAAACAACGATAAATGAAATGGAAATTACAATGAAAATTATAAAGTAAAACGAACTATAAGTCTAGTAGAGAAAAACCCTCTTTCCGCAAGACAAATTACATCACAGTTCGTGCTCTCGAATTGACGTATTCTTCCCAAAGATGAAACGACTTCCTCCTAACGTATATAACATCTCAAATCCGCTAGGTACCGATAAACTTGATGGAGTTCCAAAATTGAGCAATACTATGTTCCCAAAATATACAATAAAATGTTGAGAGCTTGAGAGGGAATGGAGAATGTTTTTGTTGGTGTGTAATTCATCTACTACAACTCTATGCTTTTTATAGGCATAAAATTAGGATATGAGAGATCATAGAATTAAACATCATAAATTATAAAATTAAAAGAATATAGGTTACAAAATTCATTATCCTATTTAAAATAATAAAATAAAGGGTCAATCACAATTGTAACAACCACATTAATACAAATTCTTATATATTTATAAGTAAAACTTCAACACTGTTACCTATAATAATGGGATGAAATTATAACGGCCACATCAATACAAATTCCACGCTATAATTAATATTACATATTTTATAAATATTCAAATTCACCCCATAACTTTAAATATATCAAAATACAGTCAAAACTCGCATTTTATATATGTATAGATAGATTCCATAATAGTAAGTCATTTCTTTTTTAGTAAATATTCAACATATTTCTTCCAACTTATTTTACTTTCTCTTACTTTATTATCTCTTCTCCTCTCTACCTTTTTCATTTACTTTACCACTTAATATATTTTTTCTCAATCTTTGTGCCGGAAAGAAATGTCTCTACTACTATGGAACGGATGGAGTAGAATTTAATGGAGTATACGCAAATTTCATCCCTAGTTGTCTTTTAATTACCTTGCACATGATGGATGAGTTTTTGCATATAACAAAATATATTGGATAGGAGTTTGGGAAAATCCTTGTTCCGTTCAATATCATGGAATTTAGTTGGTAGAATTGGAATCGAAGTCTTCCAATTTCACAGTTTGAATTTCATATCAAAAGTTGATAAATGAAATTCCAAATGACTATAAAATTATAAAATTGGGCATCTTCAATGCACATATACACTGCACACACTACACACACACGCACACACACACTTCATATTAATTCCTCCAAATTCAATTTCGTATATCATTTTTATCGAACAAAGGATTTGGAATTGACTTACAATTCAGTTACTTAAAAATTTAATTTGTTGGAGTTCTAATTCCAATTTCATGTACCAAATAATTACTTATTGTACTATAACAAATTAAAACGAGTCAGGTTTCTGCTGTACAATAAAACAATGTTCACAACATCTCCAGTGCACTGAGATGTTCTATAAATTTACAATACTGTTCATTCTCATATGCTACTCACCATTACCCATTATATCATGATTATTGAGTTGCAAAAAAAACACACACATTGACAAGTCAAAACAATATATAACTAACACCATATGAACGATGCCACTTCTATCGTTTAGAAATAAATAATTACCGAGGTCTCAGATTCAAATTAAACAGTAAGAAGTATCTTTCAATTTGGAATCCTATTTCTCATACAACACTCTACTGTCATCATTCATCCATAATAAAAATGACTTTAGATTGACAATAGCAAATATTCACATTAGATTGCCCACATGGGTTAATATTGGTAACTTACTTCTATAAGTTACTGACTGAATTATCTTCCATGACTTTATGTATACAATGTAGAAGAAAGACTCGTACCTGGAACATGAGCAAGTGATTGGAGTCATCATTACATGCACAAACAAATCCTAAGATTTTTGCACCGCAGAATGAGATTATTTGTTACAAGAGTTTGTATATATATATGAAGTTATTTGAAGATTCGTTTTGATAGCTATATACTCCATCCGTTTCGCCATAGTTGAGGGAAAACTTTTCGGCACGGAATTTTAAAAAGGAATATTGGTTGTGTTAAATGACTAGATAAAAAGGTAAGAGAGAGGAAAAAGTAGAGAGAATAAAATATAAAGTAAATAAAGTAGAGAGAATAAAGTAAGAGAGAGTAAAGTAAGAGAGAGAAAAAGATTACCATATATAGAAATGACTCAAATATGAAGAAACTTTTCGAAATTGAAAAATAACTCAACTATGAAGAACTGGATGGAGTAATAAATAGGATTGAAAAAGGTCCTCCCTCAATTACTTTAATGATCTGTGACCTTTTTTCTCTCCACTTGCTTCTGCAGCGCCTCTATCTCCTCATCCTTCTTGGCTAAACTCTCTGTCAGAGTTGTAACCTACTACCACCATTACATTTTGTTTCATTAATTCACAATGTAAAATTGTATTACTTGTATGTAAATAAAGTACCTGGTCCATCAATTCGTATGAATCCTTATTGTCTTTGTTGCTCTTTGCTGCACCCAACTCGACTCCCGACACCCTCTCAGCAAATTTTAAGGTACTCAATGTTTCACTAAAAGAAGTAGCATCAGGGTTCATCTGTACAAACATCAGTGTCTTTGCATGCCCACCTATATATAAACCACCAACACCAACATGTTGAATTCATCATTCATGTGTGTTATTACAAATATATATATATATATATATAGGTTTGTGTTAAAATGACAACCACCCTTAAAATGACAACGTGACAACGCTTATACAGCAATATTATAAACGCTACACAGCAATATCCAACACGTTAGACAGCAATCTATAGATTGCTGTCTAACGTGTTGGATATTGCTGTTCAAGAAAAATTGCTGTTTAAAGGCCAGCAGATTGCTGCCCGTCTTTTTTGGGGGTTTTTTTTTTTTTTTTGCCACGTGGCAGTTTATTATTCATCCACGTGTACAAATGATTGGTTAGGAATGGTGGTATGGTGTTATTTTAAGGGGTGGTGGCACCCTAACATGCCCCTATATATATATATATATATATATATATATATATATTATCGACCTTACCTACCTAATGAGCTCTGAAGGACTTGAGTGAGCTTGCTGTTGCGGTACGGAACGTGAGCAGCCTTCTGTGACAATGCAAACACCACATCGCCAAGCGCAGATAATGATTTGTTGATATGTTGCGCCTCTTTGAGCCTGTCCCCCGTCACCTCTGACCGGTCTACTCTTTCACTCCCGGCAAGATCCACCAAATGAAGACTGCCTCGTAGAGAAGAACCGCTCTTCAAATCCGTTCCTCGTGTATGAATTGACACGATACTGCGTTGCGTATATACATCTTGTTGTTGTTGCATCGAAGCATTTTTCAAATATTGAATTATTGCTGAAATTATGACAAGTACCTGTGTGATCTACTGCTTCTTTCGTTCATGGCTGTGGAGCTTTTAGCTCTATTCTGCAATCCGATATCCATTAGTCTCATCACGTCTTCGGTCGACTTGACCTGCTCTATGCTTGCATCTGGCACGGCCAGCCCGTTCGGTTGCGAGCTAGTCAAAATCCCAAGTGTGTGCAAATCAAGGATAACCAAGTAAATGGTGTGTAGAAATAGTCAATATATATGGGCGATATGATCAGTTGATAACTATCTCTTATATTGACAAACTGACAACTATGTAAACAACCTACGTTATGAAGGTCAACACGAACACAAACACATTTGTACATCAACTAAATGTAGTTGACATACATCTGTGTGTTCTGTTGACATGTAAATTGGCAGTGATTATATACAAGGATATTTCTTTTGAGCATCATTCGAGAGCAAATCACGGACTTGTTCGTTGTATATCTCCACCATCTGAACAGAAACTTCATATTGAAGGATGCTGCCCCGATCTTGTGTAATGGTGAAAAGGTTCTTCAACGCTCGATTGTTCACCCCCCATTCGTCTTCAGTTGCTCCATCCGGACCAGTCTGTAGACAAGTATTGTTCACTATGACAACAATTTGGTATATTCATACATATTTGGTATATTACCATTGTGTATGTTTTCCCTGACCCAGTCTGTCCGTACGCAAAAATGCACACATTAAATCCATCAAGAACAGATTGTATCAATGGCTGAGTATCTGCAAAAACTTGAGCTGCATGCATTTCAAAGTCGAGAAATTAATGGTTGAGACGACGAGGTAAGTAGGGATACACGTATTGGGAGATCAAAACCTTGAGTAGATGTTGGGCCATACACTTTATCAAACCTAAATGAACGGCGCCCTTCTTTACCCGGTTTGGCAGGATTGGCAACCGTTAGCTCTCCATTTTCACCAATGTATTCGATGATCGTTTGTTTCCCCTTTTGCCCTGGGAGAAACGGCCTTATCCGGCAGTAGACTCTAATGTTTCCTGTTTAAGTCAGGCATTAGCTATTTCTGCATTTACTATATTGAAATTGGAATAAGTATAACAATGTAGGTACTACCTTTTAGCTCCTGCAACTCATTGTGCAGCTTTCGGTTTTCAGCAAGGAGAGGGTGATAGTTCTTTGCTGCATCGCCAAGAATCTTGATTTTCGAAGCTGTTATAACATGTTAGTACATTCCCTATCTACTTATATTATCAAATTCGAAAACAAAGTACCTAAGTTATTGAACTCTTCTGAGTAGCTTTCCTTTATTTTCCGGAATTCTTGCTTGATCTCCTGAGATGCGAATTTTAGTTCCTGAATGGATAAGCAACTCATCTTTTTCAGAAAACACAGGAAAGTAACTTATACTGGATGATAATAATAATATAGTAAGACTTAGATCACTCATACAGGTAATACACCAAGCTGATGTTCTATAAAAATTTGGTTAAAAGTCTGTTTCTTCTTCCACCATTCCGATTTCGATTTCAATAATGCCTCGAGCTCCTTCACTTTTGTTCTCGACTCTTGTAGTGATCTTTGAGTGATTTGAGCTTCAGCTTTCACTGTCTCGAGATCCTTCACTTGAGATTTCAACTCTGTTGAGACCTTCACAGCTGCCATCAGTTTTCTCTCAAGATCTTGTTGAGTGCCTCCACCTTCGACTGTCGTTGCCTCTAGCTCCTGCACTCTGGATTTCAACTGCGTTACCAAGGTCAGAGCTTCATCTAACCTCTGCACGAGCTCTCTCTGCTTGTTATCAGCTTCAACCTTCATTGTCTCGAGCTCCTTTACTCTCTCTCTTGACTCTCTTAGCAAGTTGGACTTATTCTCAAGCTCTTGATGGCCATCACTAGCTTCAACCTTGTTTATTCCAGCTCTCGACTCTTCTTTTAGCCTATCCTTAAGCTCTTCTTCGCTGCCTCCTTTCATTTCCTCGAGTTCCTTCACTCTATCTCTTGACTCTTTAAGCAAGTTTTGTGCTTCCTTGAACCTATTCTCGAGCTCTCGCTGGCGAACGCCAATTTCAGCATTCATCGCCTCGAGCTGCTTTATCCTCTCCCTCGACTCTGCTAGTAAACTTTGTGTTTCTTTCTTTTTATCCTCAAGCTCATCCCCACCGATTTTCATGGCCTCGTTCTCTGTTGGCAATCTCAGTGCTTCTTTGGTTGGCTTATTCTCGAGCTCTTGCTGGTTGCGTTCGTCTTTAGCTTCCATTGCTTCCAGCTCCTTTATTCTAGCTCTTGACTTGGTTAGCAAGAATAGTGCCTCATTCAACCTCTCCTGAAGCTCTTGTTGAATGCCTCTAGTGTCTTCTTGCCTTCGCCTCAAATTCGCAACCCCTTGATAGATGTATTCTTTCTCGTTGACCAGTTTCGACGCCTCATGCTCTTCGGCCTTCTTTTCCTCCTCAAATTTGTTCTTGTCATTCTGTATTTATCAGTTACAATCTAACAATCAACTTGTATAAATATTTTTAGCTTTATTCATGATGCAACTGCATGGCCAATACTTGTAAAACAACGTACATCTTTAGTAACGTAAAGTTGGAACGGGAAGAGCTTCCATACCTGAGTCTCTCCTCTAGTCCCTGTTGCAAGGGCTTCGAGCACTCGAATTCTGGATTGGTAGTTCTCTTCTCGCGCCTTGAAAAGATTGTTTTGCTGTAAATAAAAAGGGACACAGTCGATTTCTAGGATATTCGGTAGCAGCATCAGCATGGCTCTGCCTAACAAATGCATTACCGTGCGCAAGTTCTCTGCTTGAGTGCATATCCTACGCTCGATCTCCTGCACAACTTTCCTCAAGAGGCAAGCGACTCGCTGAAATATACAAAAAACGAAGAATTCAGTTAGTTTTTGAGGTAGTTTGAAATGGAACTTCTTAGAGACTTCCTACATGAGGTATTGCTCCACTCTTCATCTCCACGCCCTCGTCTAATATTCCGTTGACAACGCTCAATAATGACTGAATCGGAGCATTCTGCAATGGATATATACATCTTTTAGTCCACCACAAAGGTAGAAAAGAAACGTAGTACTATATGCTAACACAAGACTTACGTCCAAGCTGTTCGATTTCATCATTTCCGACATTTTGGCAGCAGGGAGATCTGCGTAAGACCCGTGTTTGAGCTGCATAACATCATGAAAGTTGTGGCCGGCATGGCTTATGACCGAGGCTGGCCCAAAAACAGTATAAAAACTAATTGGAAACCAAGTTCAAACGTTGGACAATGTTCGTATGTACATACAACACCTGTCATTTTGGGAGTTCTGCGTACGCCATTTGGAGTTTTTGAGTCGGGGATTAACTTTCGCCTGTGTTCCCCGAAAGGGGGAGAAGACAGCATTCTGAAGCGTTCCTCTTTTGGCGTGCTATTAGAACTTCCCCCCCGCTCGCCTGTTGATTTCCACCATGAGTTGCTGGAGTCTATTCTGCTAAACCGCATCATAAAATCCATTCGCAGTGTTGACAGACAATCCAACACCTTCTTCATCGATCCCTACACGATACGAGACAATACACTGTCCAACGAAGAAAAAAAACATCGCTAAAAAGGGAAGTTCAAACACCTTCTCGAGATCAGCCACTTGAAACCTTGGCAACCCCATTTCATCCATTGCATACAAGAATCTTTCGACGTTCTCTCCTCCATGTGATTTTGTGTCACGCTACAAAGGCATGGCGGAAGAAGCGTCATGATCCATTCAACTCTTTAAACAAAACGTTCAAATCCAAATCAAGAATGATACTTTACCTCAAAGATGGAGCCAGGTTTTATCTTTTTTAGTATTCGACATAGGACAGATCCATCGATAAGGACATCTCGTAGCTCCTCATCAGAAGCATTTGCTGGCAAATGTAGGTCGGGAAGAATGGCGTTCATCCATTCTACCAAGCTCGCGTGCTGCTTAGCTATCAAACAAAAGGTAATATGTAATGTAACAACTTTACTATCAGCATCAGAGGGGAAGAAAATGGTTGCTCATATACTATTTCCTACCATTGTGACTTGAAACGGATTCAAAACCATCGCTCCGGCTGCAGAAACTCGAGCTGTTCAATCTAGAAGAGTCTTTTACATTTAGGTCCATAGAGGAAACTGAAACGGTATACAAACATCCCATTACAATGCAGTTCATCATCTACATTAGCTATTTTCCAAAAGAATTTTCTTAAGATTTAGTTGAATGATTCATGCATTCATTGAAAAAGCAAATATTGGAAAGGCCAATGCAAATTTAACAACATGATCATTAATTCTACCACATTTTACAAGTATATATTACACTAATGTTTTATTGTCAAATACTATCATTTTAAAGCCATTAAATTTACATGTGAGTGAATGTGTAAATCCACAAACCTTGAATTCAATCAACAAGGAATTTTCTCTGGTTTATTTGATGGTCGACAAAGAACCTGCTGCACAAACAAATTATACAGCCCTAATTCGAAAACAAAATTGGGAATTCATGTATTTGGTTCAAAATAAATAACTTTAGAGAATATCCTAAAATTATATTGATCCATTTTTCATGCAATACCTAATTACAACCAAGAACAATCAATGCATGTTCTTTCAATTGTTTTGTAAAGAAAAATTTTCGAGCTATTACTTAGTGTCAACCACATAAACTAATGATTAAACATGATTTTTTTGTATTTTCAAATAAAATGTAAATCTAAATTGTGTTGTTCAGTGTAGCAATTTGTTACAGCGAAAAGTAAACGATGACACATTTTGGTTAAGTGGTTGGTCATCCGAAAGGTGATGAGATTCTAAGAAAGGTCGGTTTTCCGTCAAACTAGGGAGAGAGCTCTTCGCTTATTATTTTCTAGTCATAAATTCAAAATTTAGTTACAGTTGATTTAAAATTTTGAGTTATTCGCACTTAATTATCAACGTACCTTTGTTACTTTAAAATGCATTGATTTTGTAACATAGAAATCACATGACATGGCATAAAAATAAGTGACACGACACTACTCACATGGTATAAGGCCAATTGGACCAAGCCAAAAGCTAGGCTAGCTCTTGTTTTCGGCTTTCGGCCCGATTGATCGGTGCCTATTGCGGCCATAATGCCGATCGGCTGCCTCCTCCCATCGCCGTTCTCCCGTCTGCGTCCATACACGATTGGCGCGGAGATCAGCAGTCAATCAACGCCCATTATGGTGTGCGACCGCCGAGCATCGCCAAATTTATTTTTTTCAAAATCCTAATTCATTCTATATATACACCCCTTCTCCAGTTTTATTTCCTACACCCACTTTTCTCTCTTCTCTTAGAAGTTCAACCAAGACTTTTTTGCTGGACAGAGTTAGTACACTGTACATACATTTACGATTATAATCATTACTAGCTCCGTCCCATTTATATATTTTAGTTTTATAATAAAAATGTGAGTAGAATAAATTGGTGGAAGTTGAGGCCTACTACCAGTGGCGGAGCCAGAACTCTAATGGTCGGGCCAAAACTACTACTAAAATTTGTTGAGTTTGTTCAGTGCTACGGAAACGTGAGCCATATAAAAACCTCGCGTGAGAAACGGATGGTGAGAAATTAATTAGTGAATAGATTTTGTAGAGCATAACATATTTTACTAATATTATGATGATATATTTTGATATTCCTTAGATCAAAAGTTATTTTCTATTATAAATTTTTTTTAGTAAAGAGCATCACATTAAAATTTATATTTATAATCATATAATATTATAAATTATTTACGAAATCAAAGAATTATTTTATTTTCTTAAATTATAAAAATCATTCTTTTATGATTATAAATTAAAAGTGATATATATACAAAATCACTAGTGAAAATCAATAAAAGTTACTGTTAGAGTTTGTATACTAGAAATCATCTTTCGAGTGATTGAATACTGTTAAAACTCTTATTTTATTTTCCAAATGAATAAACAGATTATTTTTGTCATAATATTGTTATATTTTACATTTAATGGATGTTAATTGCATATTTAAATGTATAAGTAATTTAACAAAGTCTAAGTCTTTGTTTTAGAAGACCGGTTGTGGGCGTCGTCCACTTTAAGGTAATACGGTCAGTTCTAAACAAAGAAAAAGAAGAATTTCACAACCTAGATAGGCATAGACTACCTATCGTGAAAGGTTGCAACGTCAGTCCGATTATTTCTAAGCCTTACTGAAATAAGATGACGTTGGTGTGGTATAGCACTGAATGGATCTAACAGCGAGACAGTCTTTATGCTATCTACTGAAAGACGAGGTCTCGTAAATTATTTCTAAATCAATGTACGTTAGCATTGAGCATACGGTATTGATTATACACTACTTTGACTTACCAAATGGTGCGGGTTTTTCGTAACCCAATAAGCCTGGTATATTGGGTAGTGGTGATTAGTATCTAGCGGTGCTAGGATTGCTATTATGTTGAATCGTGCGCGAGGTGAGTCTCGTTTGATAACATCCTCAAGAGAAGCTTGAAATAAGGTTTTATTATTCGGAACCTAGCTAGTTGGAGTTTAATTACTCTATGAATAATAAATAAGATTTTCTTGCTGAGTCCTCTCTTGGAATAAATAAGATATTAATTAATTAAGTCCATAGCAGACAATAATTAATTAATGGATGTTTCTATCTTAAGTGCGGGAAATAAATATAAAGTATTGGAAACCCAAAGTACTTGTAATTTCGGATTTGGATGGGGAGTGCAGTATTACTTCTGTAGTGGCTGCTCGTAATATTCCAATTTTAAGCTTATATTAAATTGGGTTTAATTTAATTAGTAAAAAGCTAATTGGAGGAGCCCATATCCAAAGCCTTCCATAGATCCCTGTCTGGGCCCAATATGTGACTTATTATAAATAGGAGAATAAAGGAGACAGAAAATATACTTAATTTTATCTAAAATTTTCGGCCCCTACTACTTCTTGTAGTGGTCGAATTCTTCTCCTACCGGGGAAAGGATTTCTGTCTTCTCTATTTAAGTCCTAGTGCGCTGGTGAGATCAGCCCACCCTGATATCAGTTCACAGTCCGGGAACCAGTCAGAAGATCCGTGGTTTTGTACTAAAGATCTTCACGAGGAGAAGGCGCTAGCTATCTTCGATTCTTTGGAGAATCATCAAGGTATAATGGCTAAACCCTAGAACAGCATGTTTTAGATTTCATTTAATTTAAAGCATGTGATTATTTGAGTTACGAGCATGATACGTGAGATGATTACGCGAATAGAATTTGTCTAAATAATCCGCTAAATAGATCTGATTATTATGTAATTGATTTATGCATGCGCTTCCGCTGCCAACCCCTGCAATTGGTATCAGAGCTAATCTTTGGCTCTGATTATTTGGATTTAAATTTCGCGAAATTCATGTATGCATGCGTTTTTGTTTTCGAAGCATGTTCTTGTTTTTAGTTGTTATATTATTATGCATGATGAACCCAAGAACAATCGAAACAAAGAACTCAAATATTTGGAACGCTAGAGACGTGCGATTCGTCGGCGCTTGCGCCGAGACGAATCGCGCGACACGCAATTCAAATAGGGTTGTCGAGCGAGTGGGAGACGCGGCGGCGATCAATCGGCGACGCGCGAACGAGAATGGACTCGTGCGCGCCACCGGGATGACCTCCAAGGCCGGCGATCTCCGGCAAATCGCGCCGATCAGTGGGAGAATTCCGAAGATCGGGCGGCGACGTGAATGCGAGCGAGGGCTCGTCCACGCCGCCGACCCGACCGTAATTGCGATCTCCCTTGGATGAACGGCGATCGACGTAGGGAGGCTGGGGAAGCTGCTGCTCGTCCGAGAGCAGCGGCGGTTCTACCGACGCGGAACCCTAATCCTAGGTTTAACCCTAACCCTAGTCGAAACCTTGGCCGATCAACGCTGAACCGAGAGCTGTGACGCTGCTTAAGGCGGCAGCTGGTTCCGGCGAAGACGATCGGGGAGAAAGGTGCTCGCCGGTGCGGCGCGGCGTAAGCCGCGCGCTGTGCGACTTCGACGGAGGGAAGTTCTCGGCGTCTTTGCGCCGAGAAGGGAGAACGGAAGCAGCCGCGCCGTCGCGCGGGCTGCCGGCGGTGGCTGGGCGGCGAAATCGCCGTCCCGGCGGATCAACCCCGGTGTGATTTTGTCGTTCATCGTACGTGCGAACCTCGTTCGATGAGATAACGACGAAATATTATTTTATTGATTATTTAATTCCTAAATTAATAGAAATCATTAAAATATTATTATTTAATAGAAATAAAATATTTTGGGAAGATTTCCCTAGATTTTAGGAATATTTTGATTATTTTCTATATCTATGAATATTTAATATCCTAGATGATATAGATGAGAATAATTAAATAGTTTCTTAAATTATATTATATATCTAGAATCCTAATAAGGATAGATATGTAGGATTTCATTAAATAATAAAATATATTCTCTTCCCAATCTTAATAAGGAATTAATTTAAGATTATTTATTCATGTCCGTAAAAGATATAAATAATTAATTATTTTAGATAAATCTTATAGAAGACATGAATATGGATTAATCTTTAGTAATTAATATATTATCCTTTAATAAGATGTTTGAAAGATTATAAAAGATTTAATTATCCAGTCAATTAAATACCAACAGAATTTAATTAAGCCTTTAATCTGCACTAAGGCTAAGGATAATTAATGAAAAACCATAACTTAAATATCTAAGCGATAATTACGAACTATGTTTGTATATGGTCTCCATCGATTGGTCCACAACTTATGAAGCTAATTTCTAATATTATCGCCACCCATGCTGTGGGGACAATAATCCTAAGAAATAGCGAGTTCGTATAGGTGGACTTCTCATTTGTAAATAGTATGGACTAGAAAGTGGTTTCTAATATTATCGCCACCCATGCTGTGGGGACAATAATCCTAAGAAATTACAAGTTTCAGAAGTTCAAACAGAATTTACGAGATAGCTTGGTCTTGTTATCAACGCACGAGCATTGTTATGGGAGTGTGTTGTAGAAACGAGATTCTGTAATGCTAAATCTGATGGTCGTGCTTAGGCAACATTTGGCGGCCATGCCGTGCTGCGGTCACTGGACTATTCGTCGGTGTTGTGACCCGTAAAAATGTTAAGATTTTAATGCGTATTGACCTCTGCTTGAGGGTACAAAATTTTAATTTTACAGTTGTGAGAATTTGAAAAGTTTTATGGTTTAACCTACTCAATTTCTTCACATAAGTTTATGACAAATAGTAAATAATTCTGTTTTGCAGTGCAACCTAAATCGTCAACATGTCACTCAATCCTCTTTCTGCAATTCTTAAAGAAAACAAACTCGAGGACCAAAATTACATAGAATGGAAACAAAATTTGGACATCGTTCTCACGGCTGATGAGTACAAATTTGTGCTCACTACTCCTCGGCCCCCAGTGCCGGCGGCTAATGCCGCGCAGGCTGCGCGAGATGCCCATAGACGGTGGCACAAGGCGAATGAGATGGCTAAGTGTTATATGTTGGCCTCCATGTCAACAGTGCTTAGACATCAGCATGCCGCCATGGCAACTGCCACCGAGATTATGGAAAATCTCACGAATCTTTTTGGTACTCAGAATCGAACGGCTAAGTCTCAAGCCTTTCGGAGTATCATGTGCAAGTCTATGAAGGAAGGCTCGTCTGTGAGGGACCATGTCCTCGAGATGATGAGCCACCTCAATCAAATTGAGGTTTTGGGAGGCGTCATTGATGCCGAGTCCCAAGTTACTATTATCCTTCAGAGTTTGCCCCCTAGCTTCCAGCAGTTCAAGCTCAACTTTGAGATGAATAAAAGGAATTACACCTTGGCAGAGTTGTTGACTGAACTTCAGTCGGCAGAAGATCTCATGAACCAACCTAAGGCTGCGATGGTTAGTTCGTCACATCGTTCCTCTGGCCCTAGGCCTGGCGCAGGAAAGAAGAAAGTGACAAACCAGGTCGCACCTAAAGATGCTAAGGGAAAGAAAAAGAGGAGGTCGGGAAAGAAGCAAACCGGAAAGTGTTTCAAGTGTGGAGAGAAGGGGCATTGGAAGCCAGATTGCCCTAAAAGGAGCAAGGCTACAGGTATGCACCAAGCTTTAGTTGTTGAGTCATGTTTGGCTTCGACTTCTTCTCATACTTGGGTTATTGACACTGGAGCTACTGATCATATTTGTTTTGATCCTGACTTAATGCAGGTGACAAGACGGCTATATGATGGAGAGATCGAAGTTCAGCTGGGCGACGCTACTAAAGTGGCGGCCGTTGCAGTGGGAGACGTTTATTTGCGTTTTAGTAGTGATAGATTTTTGATTATGAAGAATGTTTTGTTGATACCTTCTTTTAGAAGAAATTTAATTTCAGTTTCTAAATTAGTTTTTGATGGATATTCGATTTCTTTTAATGACAGTTGTGTTATTAAGAAAGATGGTTCTTATATCTGTCGTGGTATCATGGAAAACAATCTGTACACAATCGTATCTACACAATATAATGATCGCAAATTAGAACTCAATAATGCATCGAAAATTTCAAAGAAAAGAAAAGAACCTTCAAGTTCAATGAACGAAACGTACTTATGGCACCTTAGACTTGGTCATGCCAACCAAAGGAGGATTCAAACACTTGTGGATCAAGACCTTCTTAAAGGGCCAGATACTGAATCATTTTCCACGTGCGAATCCTGTTTGGAAGGCAAGATGACCAAGAGACCTTTTAGAGTGAAAGGAAATAGGGCCAAGGAAGCACTAGAACTCGTTCATACTGATGTGTGTGGACCAATGTCAACCGAGGCAAGAGGCGGCTTTCGCTATTTCATCACTTTTATTGATGATTACTCGAAAGTTGGATATGTTTATTTGATGCGCTTTAAGTCTGAAGCTTTTGACAAGTTCAAGGAGTTTAAGGCTTATGCTGAGACGCATCATGGAAAACGTATCAAGAGCCTGCGATCTGATCGTGGAGGCGAATACCTCAGTGCCGAGTTTTTGGACTACTTATCAGTAGAGGGAATTGAATCCCAAACGACTGCGCCGGGCACACCTCAGCAGAATGGCGTAGCTGAAAGAAGGAATAGGACCTTGTTAAATATGGTCCGATCGATGATAAGTTATGCACGACTGCCTATTTCGTTTTGGGGACATGCCTTGCTTTCCGCGAGTCATATTTTAGACAATTTACCGTCAAAATCTGTTCCTGCTACTCCATATGAGTTGTGGACCGGGCGTAAGCCTAATCTAGAACATCTCAAGATATAGGGGTGTCCAGCTCATGTTTTGGAAAAGGATCCAACTAAGCTGGGCTCAAGGACAGAGGTATGTTTGTTTATAGGGTACCCCAAAGGTTCGAAAGCTTATGAATTCTATAGTCTCCGAGACAAGAAAGTCATTGTGAGTACTCACGCGACATTCTTAGAGGAAGACTTTGTTATGAATCATAAACCCAGCAGTGAGGTAGCTCTTGATGAGCTCACTTCAGTCACAAGTTCCATTAACCAAGAACACGTACCATTAGTACAACCAATTCCCGAACCTTCAACTTCTACACCTAACATTGTAGTGCCGCGCCGCAGTGGGAGGGTCTCTCATGAGCCCGAAAGGTACATTGGTTTGGGAGAATCTATGGATCACTCCTCGGACAGTAGTGTACCAGATCCCTGGAATTTTGCAGAGGCGCAGGCGGATATCGATCATTGCGAATGGGTGAAAGCAATGGATTCGGAACTACAATCTATGATAGACAAAGACGTCTATGATTTGTCCGTCCTACCCGAAGGCTGTACTGCCATTGGGAGCAAATGGATATACAAACGTAAACGTGGACCCGATGGACGAGTTAAAGTCTTCAAGGCAAGACTAGTGGCTAAGGGGTATACCCAAAAGGAAGGTGTCGATTACGACGAGACCTTCTCCCCAGTGGCCATGCTCAAATCGATCCGAATACTATTGTCTATTGCAGCTTACATGGATTGGGATGTATGGCAGATGGACGTTAAGACTGCGTTCTTGAACGGCAGTCTTGAGGAGACCATCTACATGGAACAACCCGAGGGTTATGCCGTCAAGGGCAAAGAGCACATGGTTTGGAAGCTTAAGAAAGCCATTTATGGCCTCAAGCAAGCATCTAGATCATGGAATCAGTGTTTCGATCAAACTGTTAATAAGTTTGGATTCGAGAAATGCCCTAACGAGAGCTGCGTGTACAAGAAGGTAGAAAAAGGGAATGTGGTGTTCTTAGTTTTATATGTAGATGACATTCTTTTAATTGGAAACAATAAAAAGATGTTGTCATCAGTACGAACTTGGTTGTCGAACCAGTTCGAGATGAAGGATATGGGAGACGCGGGACACATTCTAGGCATCAAAGTCCTTAGGGATCGTGAGAAAAGAATGTTGTGCTTATCCCAAGAACCCTACATCGACACTGTACTTAGTCGCTTTAGCATGCAAGATGCCAAGATGCAAGATGTCAAGATGCAAGATCCCATTTATCTCAAGAGATGTGTCCTAAGACAGCATCTGAGATAGCAGAGATGAGAAGGATACCATACGCCTCGGCTGTTGGTAGTCTCATGTATGCTATGCTTTGTACAAGACCCGATATTTGCTTTGCTGTTGGCATGGTAGCAAGATATCAATCAAATCCTGGCCAAGGACATTGGACTGCAGTAAAGAACATACTCAAGTACCTTAAACGGACTAAGGACTATGTTCTAGTTTACAAAGCAGGCGAGCTATGCCCTTTGGGATATACTGATTCAGACTTTCAAGCTGATCAGGACTCGAGGAAATCTACTTCTGGCTATGTGTTTACCTTAGGAGGTGGAGCCGTGATTTGGAAGAGTGTAAAGCAGAAATGCATTGCAGACTCTACCATGGAAGCCGAATATGTGGCCGCTTCGGAGGCTGCAAAGGAGGCTGTATGGCTCAAGAACTTTCTTATGGACTTAGGTGTGGTTACGAATCTGCCCAAGAGCATCACCATTTATTGTGACAATTCTGGTGCTGTGGGTAATTCAAAGGAACCAAGAGCTCACAAAGCGAGCAAACACATTGAGAGGAAGTATCATATCATCAGAGATATAGTGCAGAGAGGAGACATACAAGTGGTCAAGATTGCGTCAGAGAACAACCTGGCAGATCCCTTCACTAAGGCATTGGCGGTCAAACCGTTCGAACGCCATGTAGAAGGAATGGGAGTTCGACTCGCTCGAGACCTCAACTCGCTTTCAGTATAAGTGGGAGAATTAGACGTAGTGCACAATTTTTTGTATACTCGAAAGCTGTTTTGAGTATAAGTGGGAGATTGTTAGAGTTTGTATACTAGAAATCACCTTTCGAGTGATTGAATACTGTTAAAACTCTTATTTTATTTTCCAAATGAATAAACAGATTATTTTTGTCATAATGTTGTTATATTTTACATTTAATGGATGTTAATTGCATATTTAAACGTATAAGTAATTTAACAAAGTCTAAGTCTTTGTTTTAGTAGACCGGTTGTGGGCGTCGTCCACTTTAAGGTAACACGGTCAGTTCTAAACAAAGAAAAAGAAGAATTTCACAACCTAGATAGGCTTAGACTACCTATCGTGAAAGGTTGCAACGTCAGTCCGATTATTTCTAAGCCTTACTGAAATAAGATGACGTTGGTGTGGTATAGCACTGAATGGATCTAACAGCGAGACAGTCTTTATGCTATCTACTGAAAGACGAGGTCTCGTAAATTATTTCTAAATCAATGTACGTTAGCATTGAGCATACGGTATTGATTATACACTACTTTGACTTACCAAATGGTGCGGGTTTTTCGTAACCCAATAAGCCTGGTATATTGGGTAGTGGTGATTAGTATCTAGCGGTGCTAGGATTGCTATTATGTTGAATCGTGCGCGAGGTGAGTCTCGTTTGATAACATCCTCAAGAGAAGCTTGAAATAAGGTTTTATTATTCGAAACCTAGCTAGTTGGAGTTTAATTATTCTATGAATAATAAATAAGAATTTCTTGCTGAGTCCTCTCTTGGAATAAATAAGATATTAATTAATTAAGTCCATAGCAGACAATAATTAATTAATGGATGTTTCTATCTTAAGTGCGGGAAATAAATATAAAGTATTGGAAACCCGAAGTACTTGTAATTTCGGATTTGGATGGGGAGTGCAGTATTACTTCTGTAGTGGCTGCTCATAATATTCCAATTTTAAGCTTATATTAAATTGGGTTTAATTTAATTAGTAAAAAGCTAATTGGAGGAGCCCATATCCAAAGCCTTCCATAGATCCCTGTCTGGGCCCAATATGTGACTTATTATAAATAGGAGAATAAAGGAGACAGAAAATATACTTAATTTTATCTAAAATTTTCGGCCCCTACTACTTCTTGTAGTGGTCGAATTCTTCTCCTACCGGGGAAAGGATTTCTGTCTTCTCTATTTAAGTCCTAGTGCGCTGGTGAGATCAGCCCACCCTGATATCAGTTCACAGTCCGGGAACCAGTCAGAAGATCCGTGGTTTTGTACTAAAGATCTTCACGAGGAGAAGGCGCTAGCTATCTTCGATTCTTTGGAGAATCATCAAGGTATAATGGCTAAACCCTAGAACAGCATGTTTTAGATTTCATTTAATTTAAAGCATGTGATTATTTGAGTTACGAGCATGATACGTGAGATGATTACGCGAATAGAATGTCTAAATAATCCGCTAAATAGATCTGATTATTATGTAATTGATTTATGCATGCGCTTCCGCTGCCAACCCCTTCAGTTACTAACGTGAGAAAATCCATAAAATATAAATGAATATGAAAAAACTAACAAAAATTACTTGGAAAAAGCCACAAATAAAATACATGCATAGCATCACAATCAAATTTATTATACTTATAAATCATAAGTTAAAATTATTTATACAAAATTACTAATATTAATATTAATACATAATGCACAAATAAACCAAACTAGAAGAAACCAACTCGAAATACAAAATGTTCTAAGAAAGAGTCGAACTCCATACCTCATGGTCAGGGGACCGAGACTCAATCCAACTGTGCTAGTATTTTCAAACAAATCAATTTACATTTACTATATATTGTAAATATCCAAATGGGCGAGGGGCCTGGAGCCCCCTGCCCCACCGTGCCTCCGCCCCTGTCTACTACTCCCTCTGTCCCATTAGAAATGAAACGTTTTTCTTTTTAGTTTGTCCCATTAAAATTGAAACGTTTCCTAAAATGGAAACATTTCTATCTCTACTTTTTCATCTCTCTTACTTTACTCTCTCTTCATTAACTCACAAAACAACACTACATAAAAACCTGTGCCGATTCCCAAATGTTGCATATTTAATGAGACGGAGGGAGTACTATTTATCATAAAAGTGAAATGTGACTCTTATTATGGGACAGAGGTAGTATATACTCGTAAAAGTGAAATCTAATTTTATAAAATGTACACCTATTAATGCAGAGATCTAATGAACCAAAAAAATTATAGGACGAAATGTCATGGAAGCTAGCTCTTGTAGTGTTTGAGTGAATGAATTGACTTTAGAATAAAAAAACCTTTTAAATTCATTGCATTTTTCACTAATTGGCTCAACTGCTTTATCACGATTAAATAATAATATAAATTTAATATTAAGTTTACTGAAAAGCTTATTTATGTTTATTCTACACAATATCTTACTATTCTTTTGTCTAACAAGGAAGCCCTCATATATAATATTTAGACTTAAATATATTGTGTCATAACATTATGCGTCATTTCCGTGCTCATAAATCATAATATTATGATAAAAGTGGACCACTTAATTGATCTAAGAAGCAAGACTAAATTCAACTGATAAGAGGTGGATTTGAAACTTTTGGATTTCGCATTAATGTTAAGTAGTGGATGTGGAATTCTTTGAACAAGGAAATGATGAATGGGCCATCTTTTTCATCCTAAATTTCATTAATGGGCCATTCTTTCCGTCCCATTATAAATGACATATTTTTTTTCATTCTCCCTCCATCCACAAAAAATAAAGCAATTAGTGTATGACACATGTTTTAATATAAAATTGGTAAAATAAGAAAGAAGAGAAAAAAATAAGAGAGAAGGAGAAAAAGTAAGTGAGAAGTAATATTAGTGAAATGATGTGTAGTGTTATTATTTGTTGAAAACTTTCCATAAATGAATATGTTCTATTTTTTATGGAAGGCCAAAAATGATAAATGTGCTCTCTTTTTTATGGACGGAGGGAGTATGTTTTAAGAAAATCATAATAAATAGTTAAAATAAAGAAAAAAAATAAAATAAGAAAAGAGAATAATACAGAGGAGTGTATTATTAGTGTATTATTATCTTTTTTAGTTCACTTTCTTTTCACTTAAACAAATTATTATGATTTTTTCAAAATACATGCGAAAAAGAAATATGTGAGGATGAGGACGAAGAGGGAGTAATATATTCTAGAACTAAAACTATTATCTTCTGCATTTCTCTAGTCTCATACCCCCTCTGTCCGAGTTACTATGTTGGTATAAAATTTTTGGGTACGGAGATTCAGAAATTATGTTGAATAGATTAAATGAAAGTAAAATAAAATAGGAAAGTGAAAAAATAGGAAAGATAGAGAGAGAGTAAAACTAATGATGAAAAAAGTAAGAGTGATTGGATGTTTTGTTTTTTTTCAAAAAGGGAAATTAATCAATTTTATTGGGACGTCTCAAATAAGAATACAACTCAACTAATTAGTTAGGACGGATGGATTATTTAAGGATAGTACCCCAACTTTGAGAAACGTGTCTGGACTTTCATTTGATTTTGTTTTATAGCTAAACCACAGAGAGGTGTTAAAAATATACGTTCACAATCTATTTTATTTTTACTGAACATAAGAGAAGTTTCGAGCAAAATATTGAAAATATGTAATTGTAGCACTTACAACAATGTCAAGTTTGCGGTTAATTTCAATTGTTATGCTAAAGAACTTACTCTCTCCGGTCCCAAGCATTTTCTTTTCGGCACGATATTTTATATTCTTCATTTTCATTCATTTCACAAAAATATATACATTCCATTTTTTTAAAGTTATATCAATTTAATAATGTGGATCCCACTATCCACTAACATTACTTTAACTGACACTATCCTCCTCTCTCTTACTTTACCAATTTTATCTTAATTCTCGTGCCATATTCATTGCTCATATTTTTGTGGAACGAAGAGAGTATAATGTTATTTTATGAGTTAAGTGTATGGAAGATAAAATAAGAGTGAGAGAAAGTAGATAGAGTGATGGGGGTGTGATCCGTTGCTAACTCATTAACGTGTAGTGTATTAAAAATGTCAACACGATGATACTGAAATATCAACATAAACTTAAGTTGATATTTTAATACATTTTGTTGACATTAATATTTAAATGTTAACACACGTTTATTAAAATGTCAACACATATTTGTGTTGACATTTTAATGTGATCGTATTGACAATTTTTAATACACTACGTTGTTGAGCTAGTAAGTTAACAATTTAAAAAAAAAATTAGCATTATAACACATTCTTAAAATGCCGTTTTTATTTTAAGAAATGTGTCATTTAGAATAAGACTTCTCAAAAATAAAATATGTAGCGACAGTGACGGAGGAAGTATTAGATTAATGACTGTCTAAATATCTAATTATTTCAGATCAGTTGTCTGGAAGTATTAGATTAATGACTTTCTAGGAATCTAATTATTTCAGATTTTTGTTATATCCATAAAATATTGCTCAAATCATATTGGATATCTAACTAAGCCAGTCATAAAATAAGAGAACGATGATCAGATCATAACCCTATATGTAAAATTTGAAATTCCCTAATTTATGATTTTAGAAAAATCTCTTTCTTATTGTGTTATTTTATCCTTTCAAGATTATTGTTTGGCAGTCTATTTGCCCAAATAAAATTGAAACTTCGACTACGAGAATTGGATAAAATAACTGAGTTTTATGTCAAAAGATAGAGTGGCAAGAGTTGGAATCACTCTATCAGATCTGCTGCATGTCTAATTGCATTCAAGTGTAGAAATAATTTGTGATAAAACATGTAGATTACATCCTATGAGATCATCGGGAACAATGATCTTAAATGCATTCACAACACTCGCCCATTTGGAATTACAGTTAATATAGTCATTAAACAAAGATCTGTCTACGACTTCGAGAATAATTATCAGAAATACAACCCTAAACAAAAAAAAATGAAAATCAATTATGAAAACTAAACTAAATAAAATTATAGTATATCAAGTCAAGGAGAACTGTTCTTCTATTGATTAGAAGTGTCTCAAACCAGTTAAGCGCCAGAGACCAAAGAGATCGCTGAAGTTGTAGTCCGAAACCATCTATGAATTTTAGGGATGTCTCCCAATCCGATATTATTTTGTGGTGTTATATGTTAGAAAATTTGGGCTACCATTCAGCTTTCTAATTAAAGTGGATCTAGTAAAGATTGAAATTTGGACTAAAGTGTATTTAATTTTATAAAAATAAGTGTATATATTACTCCCTCCATTGCAACTAAGTTGAGTCAAAATTTTTGAGCAGGGAAAAGTAGAAGAAAAGAATAAAATAGTAAAAATATAGAGAGAGTAAAGTAGGTAATTGAATAAAGTAAGAGTGGTTCAATATTTTTTTTTGTCAAAAAAGGAAATGACTCAACTCAGTTGGTACATTCCGAAAAGGTATACGACTCAACTCAGTTGGGACGGAGGGAGTATATGAGATTTTCTATTTGTTGATGGACCGAATAGAAAATAAATGATAATATATTTTATACTCCCTATGTCCCACTCTAAGTAATACATTTTCCTTTTTGGGATATCTCACTCTGAATGATACATTACTAAACATAGAAATATCACTCCCTCTACTTTTTCCATTTCTCTTACTTTATTCTCTCCACTTTATTCAAAAAAAGCATTACATAAAATCCCGTGCCGAATTAGAAAGACTACCCTTAGAGTGGGACGGATGGAGTATAAATAAACGCTAGGCTTATGGTCCATGAACAATTAGATATCTCTGTATTCTCTTTATGGACTATTGTGAAAAACGTCTCTGGTCGTCTGGAATATCCATAACCGTCTCTGATAATCTAGAAGACCCATAATCATTGTACAACGATTCCACCATTCAATTCAATATGGATTAAGGTATGTTTCCGCTCTATAGTTTAAACTCCTTATTCATTGTTCTTGGTTAATCATTTAAGAAAGTTTTATACCCCTGTATCATAAGAGTATGCACTCTTTTCATTTTATTCCGTCCCACAAGAATAGGCATATTCTAATTCATAAACTCTTTTTCTCAAGGCGAGACTCATTCTCCACTAACAATAATATAATTATTTTCTCTTTCTACATCATTCTTATTTTACTAATTAATCATTAAAATTTGTGCACGACCGACATGTTCTTATAGAATAGATGAAGTATAATTATTCATTAAATTTTTCCAACATTATAGTCGTGCATTTCATAATTTTTCCCATATGGCCACTCTGATGAATAAATTAAGCACCACAACATTGTAGAACAGGGATATAATTAATTACTACGAGAATAAATATAAAATAAACTATAGTATACACAACATCACTCAAAAATGAGATACCACCTAGAGGCGTGTACATTGGATAATACCCACTAAAATGTGGAATTTATTAACTATCCATTAATTTCTATGCAGATTTTTTTGCAGTAAGTCGTCGTGCGCTTCTACTATAGAGAGAATATGGAGTAGTACGATATTAAAGATTAGATATGACTATGATTATAGGGCATGTTAGGGTGTCACCACCTCTTAAATTAACACTATACCACTATTTCTAGTCAATCATTTGTATACATAGACGAATAATAAGCTGCCACGTGGCAAAAAAAAGTTAAAAAAGACGGCCAGCAATATGTTGTACACTATATAACAATTTTTCTTGGACAACAATATGTTATTGTCTAGCGTATTGAATATTGCAGTGTAGCGTTTATAATATTATTGTATAAGTGGTGTCACGGTCAGGGACGGATCTAGAAATTATGTATAGGTGGGGCAAAATTTCATACAAAGACATTTTAAGGATTTTAGAAGGGGCATTTATAATGGTATTTCAAAAAAAATTTAAAAATAATGACCAAAATAGCACTAATGAATTTTTTTGAGGTGGGGCATTTGCCCCTTGTAGGAGGCATATACATCCGTCCCTGGTCACGGTGTCACTTTAAGAGGCGTTGTCATTTTAACACAAACCTATGATTATAATATACATAAATGGACTTATATGACACATTCTCATCGTCTCGTTCACTTTTGTCATTTGGGCTCGTGTCCGTCGGCAAAATGTTGTCCACTTTGTCATTTTTTATTTTTGGTTAATGAAACTAACTTTCCACTAACTCATTATACTCTCTATTACTCCATTCATCCAAAACAGAGACAAATTTGGCCATTTTGGACCGTCCACCAAAATTGGACTAACTCTTAAATTGAAAATTTTTAAACCAAACTAATTATACACATCATTCTAAATATGAACTCCACAACCCACTAAAATTATTTTTACCATATTTTCACTCTCTCTCTTATTTTACCAATTATGCATTATCTATATTATTTACAACTTTGTCTATTTTTTATGGACGGAAAGAGTATAAAGTTAATATATATGTGGAACTCACGTTCCACTTACTTTTTCCATCTTTCATATTTTCTAAAACACCTATCGAGACAAATCTCAAATGTAAATAACATTTCGTGGAGAACGTATTTTACTGTGTCAGACTCATATAATAAAATACGTTCATTTATAAGGAAATAAAATGGAATTTTATTTTGTGTGTCACCAATGCAAGGTATTAGTGGATTTCTTTAGTCTTTACTATGTATGCAATAACGGCATGTTAGGGTGCCATCACCCCTTAAAATAACACTATACCATTATTCCTAGCCAATTATTTGTACACATGAACGAATAATAAGCTGCCACATGGCAAAAAAAAGAAGAAAAGATGAAAAACTCGGCCAGCAATTTGTTGCTTTTTATACATCAATTTTTTTGTCCAGCAATATCCAACACGCTATACAGTAATCTATAGATTGTTGTCTAGCGTATTGAATATTGCTGTGTAGCGTCTATAATATTGCTGTATAAGTGGTGTCACGGTGTCACTTTAAGAGAGGCTGTCATTTTAACACAAACAGTATGCAATATCTATAAATAGTATGCAGCGGCTTGTTCATATGTACTCAACCAAATTCCATCACTAAACAATGGCAATCAAAAATCTTCATCTCACACTCTTCACCTTCCTTGTTTTTCTGCTTATTTTCGCAATTGGGGAAGCCAGACGAGTCAACACCAAAAACATCCTCATAATTGGGCGAGCCAGCACCAAAAACAAAACAACCTCATCTTTTGATTTCATAAAAAAATTACAAGGTTGTCGCAAGGGAAGCAACGAAGAAGGGATCCAACAACTCAAAACCTACCTCGAGAAATTCGGTTATCTCGAAAACCAAAACCAACCACATCCCCACAATGACCATTTCGACGAAACCCTAGAATCCGCCATCAAAACCTACCAGCAAAACTATCACCTAAAACCCACCGGAACCCTTGACCCCGCAACAATATCCAAATTGACAGCCCCAAGATGCGGGGTGGCCGACATCACCAACGGAACCAACCACATGCGCCAGCACCACGTGCACGAGCATGGCTCGATAACCATGTCTCACTACAGTTTCTTTAGCGGCCAGCCAAAATGGTCTAACTCAAAAACACATTTAATTTATGGTTTATCGCGTAACATTCCTGCAGTGGCCATCCCTGCTATAGAGAGTGCCTTTCAAAAGTGGGCTTCGGTCTCTAGTTTCTCTTTCTCACGAGGCTGGAGATACGTCGATCTGATCATAGGCTTCAAGTGGCGAGACCACAACGATGGATCCCCGTTCGATGGCCCACATGGAGTCCTAGCGCATGCGTTCCCCCCAACGGATGGGAGGCTACATCTGGACGGAGACGAGCTGTGGTCAATCGGGGCAGTTTCCGACGCGATCGACTTGGAGTCCGTTGTTCTACATGAAATAGGGCATCTGCTTGGACTTGGACATAGCGACAATCAAGAGTCAATCATGTATCCTAGCATTTCCTCAGGTGTGGTGAAGAATAATCTGAATGATGATGATATTCAAGGGATTCAGGCTTTATATAATTAATTATTAATGAATTTGCTTCAAGTGTGTATGCTTGTATGATAAATTTTCCATCGCCATCTAGGTCGTAGCAATCAGACTATTATGCGTGCGTAGGCGTTTGCAATGCTCTACCATTTGTAAAATAGCAAAAGTGATGGCTATATTCTGTGTGTGTGTGTCTCCAAGGTTTATGTAACAAATAAAGTTTGTATATCAAGGAATCATGTTTTGCTCTATTAATCTGGAGAATACATTACTTTTCTTGTAAACACTTTGGGAAATCCAAAGCGATCAGTTAAGAAAAGATGAATTTATGCACCATGATTTTAATTTTTTTTCATGCATCATTGGTTTTACTAGTAGGACTGTAGGACAGTATATATATTCGACTTGTATGTCTGTAATCGAGAGAGAGATATTTGGGAGAGAAAACAATGTTTATTTTTATTTTGTGTACAATTTTCTGCGTCTCATATAGGAGATAAATAAGGAAGAGTATGATCTTATTTCTATTATAAATCAATTATATATGAAGGATTGTGATTAATTGAGATTATTTAGGCTAATTGAGAAATGAGACAGTTACACAATAAATAATTTTGCCACACAATAAATAATTTCTCTTAAATGAGTGGTCCAGATTTTGCCACACAATAAATAATTTTAGATTAATTTAATATGAAAGGGTATAATGGTCATTTCGTGTTTTAATTTAGGGTTCTTCAGCTTTCAATTGCGATTTTGGTGAGAACGGCGATTTCGTGAGATCTCTGATTCAATTGATTGCAACGATTTTTGATTCAATTGATTAAAAAATTAGAACGCAGGCGATTTCAACAATTTGAACGATATCTGATTCGACGATTCCTCAGAATATCAATTTTAGAAAAACAGAAGACAAATCGACGGATTTCGGTGTTGAATCTGAAGTTTTTAGCTCGATTTTATCGACTTTGATTCTGTTTTTATGTTTTATTTGTTGATGCCCAGTCAAATTTCTTCCTAATTCATTTTTTTTTTTGCTTTTTCATCTTTAGCTTCGATTTCACTTCATAATCAACACATATGTGTTATCTGATGAATTCTTCATCTTATTCCGAGTCGACGTCGACGAATGGTGGAGGTAATTTGGTTTGATTTTCATTAACATGATTTTTTTGTGTTATGTTGGTGAATTATACTCCGTTGACATAAATGCAAATCTGTTGACATGATGTATGTTACCTGTCAAATTTTGTGTTATGTTGGTGAATTATACTCTTAGCTATACTCTTTGTTTATATTCTGTTTCATTAACATGATTTATTTTGTGTTATGTTGGTGAATTATAATTTGTTGACATAAATGCACAGCTGTTGATATTTAACTTGATGTTCTGTTGTCATATATGCAAATCTGTTGGCATGATGTATGTTATCTTTTAAATATTCTATGTAGCTATACTCTTTGTTGACACTTTGTTGATATACAAAATAGGTGTATGTAAAATGCACCCTCCTTTGTCTGAACAACCCCTGCTGTGGTGTTTGTTGGTGGAGGAAGGGGTTATGGATAGGGTTGAGAATCCATGATAGGATGTCTGATGTATGTTAACTTGTAAATATTCTATGTAGCTATACTCTTTGTTGACATTTTGTTGATATACAAAATAGTTGTATGCAAAATGCACCCTCCCCTGCTGTGGTGTTTGTTGGTGGAGGAAGGTGTTATGGATAGGGCTGAAAGTTCATGATAGGATGTCTGATGTATGTTACCTGTTAAATATTCTATGTATCTATACTCTTTGTTGACATTTTGTTGATATACAAAATAGTTGTATGCAAAATGCACCCTCCCCTGCTTTGGTGTTTGTTGGTGGAGGAAGATGTTATGGATAGGGCTGAGAGTCCGTGATAGGATGTCTGAGATGTTGGTGCTGGTGTGGGTCAATTGAGATATGCTAGTTGACATTATATGTGTTAGTTTGTTGACATATTTTTCCCATTATGATGTAGGATCTGTTATTCCAATTTGCAAGGCTGAGTTGAGGCCTTATGAAGGTAAAAAAATTTCTTTCCTTGAGGAGGGAATTTCTTTTTATGAAAAGTATACTCAGGAGGCTTGTTTTGATTGTCGGAGATTTGGAAATAGGTCTAGTGGTGGTGTTGTTATTTTTCAGTATGTTGTTTGCAACAGATAAGGTTTTCATACAGTTGATCCATTAGATGTCGATGTAAGTATATGTGAGGATGGGAATGTGTCAGATGATGATGAAGTTGAAGGAACTGGCAGCGGAAGCGTGCGTCGGATAGACATAATTTAATAATTATTAATCGCACAGATAAATCACATAATAATCAGATCTATTTAGCAGATTATTTAGACAAAATCTATTCGCGTAATTCTCACATGTATCATGCTCATAACTTGAATTAATCATGCTTTAAGAATATTGAAACCTAAAACATGCTTTTCTACGGAGCAGAAATAATACCTAATTAATTATCCAAAGAATTGATGATGGGTAGCGGCTTCTCCACGTGACGCTTTGAATACTAGACCACAGATCTTCTCTCTGGTTTCTGAACTGTACTCCGATATCAGTGTGGGCTAATCTCACCGGAATATTAGGACTTAAATAAACAAGACAGAAGAAATCCTTTTCCTATTTAGAGAGAATTTCGAGCTCCTCTAGAATAGAGGGGGACGAAAGTTTTAGTGTATAATAATTATGATTTCGGTCTCCTTTATTCTCCTATTTATATTAAGTTCCTTTTGGGCCCAGACAGAGATCTATGGAAGGTTTTGGATATGGGCTCATCCAATTTACTTTTTACTAATTAAATTAAACCCACAATTTAATATAAGCTTTAATTGGAATATTACGAGCAGTCACTACAGAAGTAATATTGAACTCTCCCCATCCAAATCCGAAATTATAAGTAATCCGGGTTTCCGTTTTAACTTTCATTTCCTGCGCTTAAGATAAAAATGTCCATTAATTAATTAATGTCTGCTATGGACTTAATTAATTAATTTCTTATTAATTCCAAGAGTGGACTTAGCATGAAACGCTTATTTATTATTCATAGAGTGATCAAACTCCAACTAGCTAGGTTCCGAATAATAAAACCTTGTTTCGCACTCCTCTTGAGGCCATTATCAAACGAGACTCACCTCGCGCACGATTCAATATAATAGCAATCCTAGCACCGCTAGATATTAATCACCACTACCCAATATATCATGATTATTGGGTTACGAAAAATCTGCACCATTTGATAAGTCAAAGTAATGCATAATCAATACCGTATGCTCAATGCTAACCTACATTGATTAAGAAATAAATATTTATCAAGACCTCGCCTTTCAGTAGATAGCCCAAGGACAAGTCTTGCTGTTAGATCTGTTCAGTGCTATACCACACCAATGTCATCTTATTTCAGTAAGGCTTAGAAATAATCTGTTTTATTACTTGGAAAATAAATTAAGAGTTTTACAGTATTCAATCACTCGAAACGTGATTTCTAGTATACAAACTCTAACAAAAGTATCTTCAAAGAAGAAATGCAGACGTGGCACCAAAAGGTGTGGATGTGGAGCAAGGATCAGTTTCAAGTTTTTTTCTGATTGTGGTGTTAAATATTATCTTGTGCATCAATTCTTTGAGGAACACAATCATGCTATGGTTGACAAAGATCGTAAGCGATTTATGAAAGGTAATCGTAGTATCAATGATGTTCATCAAAAGTTTGTTGAAGATTGCACCAAAGCTAACATCGGTCCTACTTCAACTTTCAATTTATTAAAGGAGTTTTTTGGTGGTTATGATGTTGTTGTGTGTACGTTGAATGATGTTAGGAATTGTTCCCGTGATATTAAAGAGAAACTGAAAGAAGTGGATGTTCAAATGATCCTAAATCAGATGCAAGAGAAGAAGAGAATTTGTGAAGGCTTTTTTTACTAATATCAATTATCACCTGATGATAATAAGTTAGTGAGCTTATTCTGGTCTGATGCTGAGTCTCGGAAACATTACCATATGTTTGGAGATGTTGTAGCATTTGATACAACATATTCGACAAATAGGTAGTTTATTTATTATACTTAGTAATTGACAGGCATAGTAGTTGACATGGTAGTTGACATATGATACACTTGTACTTTGCATTGTATCTAATTTAATAGTTGACATAGCATATACATGTAGTTGACATTGGTTATTCTTAAAAATGTGTTGATGTTTTGTGTTGATCTATTTGTTCAATAGGTATCGTATGGTGTTTGGTCCATTTACCGGGAAAGACAATCACGGGTGTCCTATTGCGTTTGGAGCTGGTTTCGTATCCGGTGAGAATTGTGATGCATTTTCATGGATTTTCACTGTATTTGTTGAATGCATGGGTGTTGCTCCAAGAATCATAATCACTGACCAAGATTGGGGAATGAGGCTTGCCATTGAGAAGGTATCATCTGGTACAAGACATCGTTTGTGCATGTGGCATATTATGAGCAAGTTGTTTGAGAAGATACCTAAATCTATTTCCGATAGAGAAAAGTTTAGTAAGGAGTTTAAGGCTTATGTTTGGTCAGAGTTGTTAGATCCAGATGAGTTTGACATATTGTGGACTAGTATTGTTAAAAAATATGGTGTAGAAGATCATAAATGGTTTAAGGACATGTTTGCTATTAGACATTTGTGGATCCCAGCCTACTTTAGATATGTTCCTATGGGTTCTTTAATGAGAACAACATCTTTTTCAGAATCTGAAAACAGTTTTGTTAAGAGGTACTCGAAACTATTGTTTAATTTTGCTGACTTCACTCTTCAGTATAATAATGCCATTGATGCTCAAAGGAATCAAACTGTTTGACTATTATGATTCTGTAATCACTCAAAAATATGTCACTGATTTAGCATTTGAAAAGCAATTGGCATCTGTATACACAGATAGGATGTTTAGAGTGGTACAAGAACTGATTTCTGAGGCTGATAAGAGTTGTCGGATGATTAGCATGTCCACATTGGAGAAAATCGAGGTCTTCAAAGTTTCTGATGCTAGAAAGAAGACCTTCTCAGTTACATATGATATAGAGACTGAGTCATATGATTGTGAGTGTAAATTATTTGAAAGGTGTGGTTATCTATGCATCCACCTTTTCTTTGTCTTCAGAAAGAAAGATGTCAATAATATTCTAGAGAAGTATGTTGGTAACCGGTGGTTGAAAAGTGAATTATTGAAGGCAGTTCATGGTCTCACGAGTGATGAAAGTGCACCTGACAAAGGTATGTGTACTATTTCCTATATTTTAGTTTACTTGGCACATGTTATATAGGTTGTTGACATGATATTTTTTATCTGAAAAGTGTATCTAATAAAAACACTCATGTTTTGTATATTTTAGTTTTGTTGACATAAACTATATAATCTTTTGACATGTTACAGATTTACTGTTCATATAATTTATATAGGATATTGACATGTTATATGTTTGCAGGTTCTAACGAAGATGACAAACTACAGATTGGTAACAGGTGTCATGGACGTTACTTTGGTCTATATCAATGCACTTTTAAGAATAAAAATCATCTGATTGCTTTGGATAATTTGCTTGCGGGTATTGATCCTCAAATTTTTGCTGATGATACTACTGGATCTTCATCAGTTGATAAAAATGATTCAATTAAGAACATATTGTAGGGGTTGGCACCGGAAGCGCATTCATAAATCAATTACATAATAATCAGATCTATTTAGCGGATTATTTAGACAAATTCTATTCGCGTAATTATCTCACGTATCATGCTGATAACTCAAATAATAACATGCTTTAAATTAATATAAACCTAAAACATGCTGTTCTAAGGTTTAGCCATTATACCTTGATGATTCTCCAAAGAATCGAAGATAGCTAGCGCCTTCTCCTCGTGAAGATCTTCAGTACAAAACCACGGATCTTCTGACTGGTTCCCGGACTGTGAACTGATATCAGGGTGGGCTGATCTCACCAGCGCACTAGGACTTAAATAGAGAAGACAGAAATCCTTTCCCTCGGAGGAGAGAAAATTTCGACTACTACTAGGAGTAGGGGCCGAAAATTTTGAGAAAATAATTAGCATCTTTTCTGTCTCCTTATTCTCCTATTTATAATAAGTCACATATTGGGCCCAGACAGGGATCTATGGAAGGTTTTGGATATGGGCTCCTCCAATTAGCTTTTTACTAATTAAATTAAACCCAATTTAATATAAGCTTAAAATTGGAATATTACGAGCAGCCACTACAGAAGTAATACTGCACTCCCCATCCAAATCCGAAATTACAAGTACTTCGGGTTTCCAATAAATTATATTTATTTCCCGCGCTTAAGATAAAAACATCCATTAATTAATTAGTGTCTGCTATGGACTTAATTAATTAATATCTTATTTATTCCAAGAGAGGACTCAGCAAGAAAATCTTATTTATTATTCATAGAGTAGTTAAACTCCAACTAGCTAGGTTCCGAATAATAAAACCTTATTTCAAGCTTCTCTTGAGGATGTTATCAAATGAGACTCACCTCGCGCACGATTCAACATAATAGCAATCCTAGCACCGCTAGATATTAATCACCACTACCCAATATACCAGGCTTATTGGGTTGCGAAAAACCCGCACCATTTGGTAAGTCAAAGTAGTGCATAATCAATACCGTATGCTCAATGCTAACGTACATTGATTGAGAAATAATTTACGAGACCTCGTCTTTCAGTAGATAGCATAAAGACTGTCTCGCTGTTAGATCCATTCAGTGCTATACCACACCAATGTCATCTTATTTCAGTAAGGCTTAGAAATAATCGGACTGACATTGCAACCTTTCACGATAGGTAGTCTAAGCCTATCTAGGTTGTGAAATTATTCTTTTTCTATGTTTAGAACTGACCGTGTTACCTTAAAGTGGACGACGCCCACAACCGGTCTACTAAAACAAAGACTTAGACTTTGTTAAATTACTTATACATTTAAATATGCAATTAACATCCATTAAATGTAAAATATAACAACATTATGACAAAAATAATCTGTTTATTCATTTGGAAAATAAAATGAGAGTTTTAACAGTATTCAATCACTCGAAAGGTGATTTCTAGTATACAAACTCTAACAATCTCCCACTTATACTCAAAACAGCTTTCGAGTATACAAAAAAAAATGTGCACTATGTCTAATTCTCCCACTTATACTGAAAGCGAGTTGAGGTCTCGAGCGAGTCGAACTCCCATTCCTTCTACATGGCGCTCGAACGGTTTGACCGCCAATGCCTTAGTAAAAGGATCTGCCAGGTTGTTCTCTGACGCAATCTTGACCACTTATATGTCTCCTCTCTGCACTATATCTCTGATGATATGATACTTCCTCTTAATGTGTTTGCTCGCTTTGTGAGCTCTTGGTTCCTTCGAATTAGCCACAGCACCAGAATTGTCACAATAAATGGTGATGCTCTTGGGAAGATTCGTAACCACACCTAAGTCCATAAGAAAGTTCTTGAGCCATACAGCCTCCTTTGCAGCCTCCGATGCGGCCACATATTCGGCTTCCATGGTAGAGTCTGCAATGCATTTCTGCTTTACACTCTTCCAAATTACGGCTCCACCTCCTAAGGTAAACACATAGCCAGAAGTAGATTTCCTCGAGTCCTGATCAGCTTGAAAGTCTGAATCAGTATATCCCAAAGGGCATAGCTCGCCTGCTTTGTAAACTAGAACATAGTCCTTAGTCCGTTTAAGGTACTTGAGTATGTTCTTTACTGCAGTCCAATGTCCTTGGCCAGGATTTGATTGATATCTTGCTACCATGCCGACAACAAAGCAAATATCAGGTCTTGTACAAAGCATAGCATACATGAGACTACCAACTGCCGAAGCGTATGGTATCCTTCTCATCTCTGCTATCTCAGATGCTGTCTTGGGACACATCTCTTGAGATAGATGGATGCCATGTCTAAAAGGTATGAAACCTTTCTTGGCATCTTGCATGCTAAAACGACTAAGTACAGTGTCGATGTAGGGTTCTTGGGATAAGCACAACATTCTTTTCTCACGATCCCTAAGGACCTTGATGCCTAGAATGTGTCCCGCGTCTCCCATATCCTTCATCTCGAACTGGTTTGACAACCAAGTTCGTACTGATGACAACATCTTTTTATTGTTTCCAATTAGAATAATGTCATCTACATATAAAACTAAGAACACCACATTCCCTTTTTCTACCTTCTTATACACGCAGCTCTCGTTAGGGCATTTTTCGAATCCAAACTTATTAACAGTTTGATCGAAGCACTGATTCCATGATCTAGATGCTTGCTTGAGGCCATAAATGGCCTTCTTAAGCTTCCAAACCATGTGCTCTTTGCCCTTGACGGCATAACCCTCGGGTTGTTCCATGTAGATGGTCTCCTCAAGACTACCGTTCAAGAACGCAGTCTTAACGTCCATCTGCCACACATCCCAATCCATGTAAGCTGCAATAGACAACAGTATCCGGATCGATTTGAGCATGGCCACCGGGGAGAAGGTCTCGTCGTAATCGACACCTTCCTTTTGGGTATACCCCTTAGCCACTAGTCTTGCCTTAAAGACTTTAACTCGCCCATCGGGTCCACGTTTACGTTTGTATATCCACTTGCTCCCAATGGCAGTACAACCTTTGGGTAGGACGGACAAATCATAGACGTCTTTGTCTATCATAGATTGTAGTTCCGAATCCATTGCTTTCACCCATTCGCAATGATCGATATCCGCCTGCGCCTCTGCAAAATTCCAGGGATTTGGTACACTACTGTCCGAGGAGTGATCCATAGATTCTCCCAAACCAATGTACCTTTCGTGCTCATGAGAGACCCTCCCACTGCGGCGCGGCACTACAATGTTAGGTGTAGAAGTTGAAGGTTCGGGAATTGGTTGTACTATAGGTACTTGTTCTTGGTTAATGGAACTTGTGACTGAAGTAAGCTCTTCAAGAGCTACCTCACTGCTGGGTTTATGATTCATAACAAAGTCTTCCTCTAAGAATGTCGCGTGAGTACTCACAATGACTTTCTTGTCTCGGAGACTATAGAATTCATAAGCTTTCGAACCTTTGGGGTACCCTATAAACAAACATACCTCTGTCCTTGAGCCCAGCTTAGTTGGATCCTTTTCCAAAACATGAGCTGGACACCCCCATATCTTGAGATGTTCTAGATTGGGCTTACGCCCAGTCCACAACTCATATGGAGTAGCAGGAACAGATTTTGACGGTAAATTGTCTAAGATATGACTTGCGGAAAGCAAGGCATGTCCCCAAAATGAAATGGGCAGTCGTGCATAACTCATCATCGATCGGACCATGTTTAACAAGGTCCTATTCCTTCTTTCAGCTACACCATTTTGCTGAGGTGTGCCCGGCGCAGTCGTTTGGGATTCAATTCCCTCTACTGATAAGTAGTCCAAAAACTCGGCACTGAGATACTCGCCTCCGCGATCAGATCGCATGCTCTTGATACGTTTTCCATGATGCGTCTCAGCATAAGCCTTAAACTCCTTGAACTTGTCAAAAGCTTCAGACTTAAAGCGCATCAAATAAACATATCCAACTTTCGAGTAATCATCAATAAAAGTGATGAAATAGCGAAAGCCGCCTCTTGCCTCGGTTGACATTGGTCCACACACATCAGTATGAACGAGTTCTAGTGCTTCCTTGGCCCTATTACCTTTCACTCTAAAAGGTCTCTTGGTCATCTTGCTTTCCAAACAGGATTCGCACGTGGAAAATGATTCAGTATCTAGCCCTTTAAGAAGGTCTTGATCCACGAGTGTTTGAATCCTCTTTTGGTTGGCATGACCAAGTCTAAGATGCCATAAGTACGTTTCGTTCATTGAACTTGAAGGTTCTTTTCTTTTCTTTGAAATTTTTGATGCATTATTGAGTTCTAATTTGCGATCATTATATTGTGTAGATACGATTATGTACAGATTATTTTCCATGATACCACGACAGATATAAGAACCATCTTTCTTAATAACACAACTGTCATTAAAAGAAATCGAATATCCATCAAACACCAATTTAGAAACTGAAATTAAAGTTCTTCTAAAAGAAGGTATCAACAAAACATTCTTCATAATAAAAAATCTATCACTACTAAAACGCAAATAAACGTCTCCCACTGTAACGACCGCCACTTTAGTAGCGTCGCCCAGCTGGACTTCGATCTCTCCATGATATAGCCGTCTTGACACCTGCATTAAGTCAGGATCAAAACAAATATGATCAGTAGCTCCAGTGTCAATAACCCAAGTATGAGAAGAAGTCGAAGCCAAACATGACTCAACAACTAGAGCTTGGTGCATACCTGTTCTCTCCACACTTGAAACACTTTCCGGTTTGCTTCTTTCCCGACCTCCTCTTTTTCTTTCCCTTAGCATCTTTAGGTGCGACCTGGTTTGTCACTTTCTTCTTTCCTGCGCCAGGCCTAGTGCCAGAGGAACGATGTGACGAACTAACCATCGCAGCCTTAGCTTGGTTCATGAGATCTTCCGCCGACTGAAGTTCAGTCAACAACTCAGCCAAGGTGTAATTCCTTTTGTTCATCTCAAAGTTGAGCTTGAACTGCTGGAAGCTAGGGGGCAGACTCTGAAGGATAATAGTAACTTGGGACTCGGCATCAATGACGCCTCCCAAAACCTCAATTTGATTGAGATGGCTCATCATCTCGAGGACATGATCCCTCACAGACGAGCCTTCCTTCATAGTCTTGCACATGATACTCCGAAAGGCTTGAGACTTAGCCGTTCGATTCTGAGTACCAAAGAGATTCGTGAGATTTTCCATAATCTCGGTGGCAGTTGCCATGGCGGCATGCTATTGTCTAAGCACTGTTGACATGGAGGCCAACATATAACACTTAGCCATCTCATTCGCCTTGTGCCACCGTCTATGGGCATCTCGCGCTGCCTGCGCGGCGTTAGCCGCCGGCACTGGGGGCCGAGGAGTAGTGAGCACAAACTTGTACTCATCAGCCGTGAGAACGATGTCCAAATTTTGTTTCCTTCTATGTAATTTTGGCCCTCGAGTTTGTTTTCTTTAAGAATTGCAGACAGAGGATTAAGACACATGTTGACGATTTAGGTTGCACTGCAAAACAGAATATTTACTATTTGTCATAAACTTATGTGAAGAAATTGAGTAGATTAAACCATAAAATTTTTCAAATTCTCACAACTGTAAAATTAAAAAATTGTACCCTCAAGCAGAGGTCAATACGCATTAAAATTTTAACATTTTTACTGGTCACAACACCGACGAATAGTCCAGAGACCGCAGCACGGCATGGCCGCCAAATGTTGCCTAAGCACGACCATCAGATTTAGCATTACAGAATCTCGTTTCTACAACACACTCCCATAACAATGCTCATGTGTTGATAACAAGACCAAGCTATCTCGTAAATTCTGTTTGGACTTCTGAAACTTGTAATTTCTTAGGATTATTGTCCCCACAGCATGGGTGGCGATAATATTGGAAACTACTTCCTAGTCCATACTATTTACAAATGAGAAGTCCACCTATATGAACTCGCTATTTCTTAGGATTATTGTCCCCACAGCATGGGTGGCGATAATATTAGAAATCAGCTTCATAAGTTGTGGACCAATCGATGGAGGCCATATACAAACTTAGTTCGTAATTATCGCTTAGATATTTAGGTTATGGTTTTTCATTAATTATCCTTAGCCTTAGTGCAGATTAAAGGCTTAATTAAATTCTGTTGGTATTTAATTGACTGGATAATTAAATCTTTTATAATCTTTTAAACATCTTATTAAAGGATAATATATTAAATACTAAAGTTTAATCCATATTCATGTCTTCTATAAGATTTATCTAAAATAATTAATTATCTATATCTTTTACGGACATGAATAAATAAACTTAAATTAATTCCTTATTAAGATTGGGAAGAGAATATATTTTATTATTTAATGAATACCTACATATCTATCCTTATTAGGATTCTAGATATATAATCTAATTTAGGAAACTATTTAATTATTCTCATCTATATCATCTAGGATATAAAATATTCATAGATATAGAAAATAATCAAAATATTCCTAAAATCTAGGGAAATCTTCCCAAAATATTTTATTTCACATTAAATAATAATATTTTAATGATTTCTATTAATTTAGGAATTAAATAATAAATAAAATAATATTTCGTCGTTATCTCATCGAACGAGGTTCGCACGTACGATGAATGACAAAATCACACCGGGGTTGATCCGCCGGGACGGCGATTTCGCCGCCCAGCCACCGCCGGTAGCCCGCGCTAGACGCGGCTGCTCCCGCTTCTCCCACTGCGGTGCGAACGCACAGCTACTCCCTCCGTTGTCGTCGCGCAGCACCGGCGAATGGCCTCCAGCGCCATTCGCCCTCACCCCAGCCTTCAACGCCGGAAGTGGCGTCGCAGCTCTTGGAATTGGCGACGATCAGCCGTGAGTCGACTAGGGTTAGGGTTAAAGTTAGGGTTAGGGTTCTGGGTCGGAAGAACCGCCGCTGCTCTCGGACGAGCAGCGGCTTCCGGCCGCCTCCCTCCGTCGATCGCCGTTCAGTTCAGGGCGAGGGCCGCCCCGGTCTACCCGGCGGCGTGGACGAGCCCACGCTCGTTTTTCACGTCGCCGAGAGATCGCACGCCTACTCCCACTCGATCGGGGCGTTCTCTCGGGATCACCGGCACCGGCGGTCACACCAGCGGCGTGCACGAGTCCACCCTCGTCTACGCGTCGCCGGTCGATCGCCATCCGAACTCCCTTCGCTCGACAACCCTAATTGGATCGCGTGTTGCGCAATTCGTCTCGGCGCAAGCGCCGTCGAATCGCACGTCTCTAGCGTTCCAAAATTTGAGTTCTTTGTTTCGATAGTTCTTGAGTTCATCATGCATAAAAAAATAACCACTAAAAACAAGAACATGCTTCGAAAACAAAAACGCATGCATATATGAATTTTGCGAAATTTAAATCCAAATAATCAGAGCCAAAGACTGGCTCTGATACCAATTGTAGGGGTTGGCAGTGGAAGCGCATTCATAAATCAATTACATAATAATCAGATCTATTTAGCGGATTATTTAGACAAATTCTATTCGCGTAATTATCTCACGTATCATGCTGATAACTCAAATAATAACATGCTTTAAAGTAATATAAACCTAAAACATGCTGTTCTAAGGTTTAGCCATTATACCTTGATGATTCTCCAAAGAATCGAAGATAGCTAGCGCCTTCTCCTCGTGAAGATCTTCAGTACAAAACCATGGATCTTCTGACTGGTTCCCGGACTGTGAACTGATATCAGGGTGGTCTGATCTCACCAGCGCACTAGGACTTAAATATAGAAGACAGAAATCCTTTCCCTCGAAGGAGTGAAAATTTCGACTACTACTAGGAGTAGGGGCCAAAAATTTTGAGAAAATAAATAACATATTTTCTGTCTCCTTTATTCTCCTATTTATAATAAGTCACATATTGGGCCCAGACAGGGATCTATGGAAGGCTTTGGATATGGGCTCCTCCAATTAGATTTTTACTAATTAAATTAAACCCAATTTAATATAAGCTTAAAATTGGAATATTACGAGCAGCCACTACAGAAGTAATACTGCACTCCCCATCCAAATCCGAAATTACAAGTACTTCGGGTTTCCAATAAATTATATTTATTTCCCGCGCTTAAGATAAAAACATCCATTAATTAATTATTGTCTGCTATGGACTTAATTAATTAATATCTTATTTATTCCAAGAGAGGACTCAGCAAGAAAATCTTATTTATTATTCATAGAGTAGTTAAACTCCAACTAGCTAGGTTCCGAATAATAAAACCTTATTTCAAGCTTCTCTTGAGGATGTTATCAAACGAGACTCACCTCGCGCACGATTCAACATAATAGCAATCCTAGCACCGCTAGATATTAATCACCACTACCCAATATACCAGGCTTAGTGGGTTGCGAAAAACCCACACCATTTGGTAAGTCAAAGTAGTGCATAATCAATACCGTATGCTCAATGCTAACGTACATTGATTGAGAAATAATTTACGAGACCTCGTCTTTCAGTAGATAGCATAAAGACTATCTCGCTGTTAGATCCATTCAGTGCTATACCACACCAACGTCATCTTATTTCAGTAAGGCTTAGAAATAATCGGACTGACATTGCAACCTTTCATGATAGGTAGTCTAAGCCTATCTAGGTTGGGAATTTATTCTTTTTCTTTGTTTAGAACTGACAGTGTTACCTTAAAGTGGACGACGCCCACAACCGGTCTACTAAAACAAAGACTTAGACTTTGTTAAATTACTTATACATTTAAATATGCAATTAACATCCATTAAATGTAAAATATAACAACATTATGACAAAAATAATCTGTTTATTCATTTGGAAAATAAAATGAGAGTTTTAACAGTATTCAATCACTCGAAAGGTGATTTCTAGTATACAAACTCTAACAGATAGTCGAACAAGAACGTGGCCATGTCACCAATTGGGTGGATGATGAAGCCGGATCTAGCTCCAGCACGGTGACCTCGCCAGTCACTCGAGGATTACCGACTGGCTTCGGTGCGGTTCTAGAGCGACAGGCCTCAATGCGCAACCAACAAGACCATACTCAGCTCATGACCGACATGATTGAAGAAGTTTGGACCCGCAACCGCCGCCGTTGAGAAATTGTAGTTTTTTTTTTTCGTATTGTAATGTTTGAATTTTAATGAAATGAAATTTTAGTTTTCCAAATTTTGAGTATTTAAATATTCAAATAATAGAAAAATGCTTAGGGCCTTAGGGCGGGCTATAGTCCGCCCCACTGCAGGTGGAATAGGAGGAGGATAAAATACTGACGTGGCGGTGCATAGGGCGTCGCTTATGGCATCCCATTGTGGATGCCCTTAGGCGGTGAAAAAGGTCGTGTGAGATGCTTTGCGTTATGCGCTATTCAAATACGGAAATAGCAGGTTCCCTAGATCCAGCAAGTCCACTAGATCACTCGGTCTAGGAACTCGTGGGTCGCAAGGAATCTCGGTCGTCGGACACACAAAGCACTTTCCTTTTCAAAAACCCTCAACCACTTTACTAAACCTAGTATAGGGAAGTAGGGATCGATCCCACAGAGAAGGATGCGTAATACTTATGTTCAAGGATTTGGGAGTGTTTTTGGTGTTGGCTGCTGCCGCGCATTTTCTTGGGTTGAGGAAAATAAAAATTAACTTGACTTGGGAACCTTAAAAAAAACTTAACCTAACAGCTAGACCTAGGAAATAATCGACGGTGGGGACCACGTCTAAAAAAGCAAGGTACGTCTGTGACATCGTCTTCTACAACCAAATTTGCATAAAACTTCTTAAGAAAAATAGCATGAGCAAAACAAAAACAGAGCTACTAACTTGAAATCAAATCTATGCATAATAAACGAAAAAGTTAACAGATCTGCATACCCTAGACGAAGTAAAATAGAAACCAAGAGAAAATAAAACAAATCTATCGAACTACTGTCTTTTCACACGCCAAATCCGACCTCAGACGCTAAATCCACTCTGGATCCAAGCGTCCGACATGAACTCCAAACAGAAAAAACTCTCCATCACGTCAGATTTTAAAAGTAAGAACTCCGAATACTCAAACAACCAAAGATCTGTCACCAACTTCCACATCAAACACCTCAACATCAAAATAAACAGAGATCGACATAGCAATTGAAGAATTAAGCTAACAGCAGAGAGATCTATGCAAAATGACTTGAAATTAAACAGCTAAACGCAGATCCATGAACGGTAAAGCAGTTAACATCATCAACATCAAGGTCGACTCCCAAAAGTGAAGTTCGACGGTGGAAACTAGCAAAAACAACTGAAATTAAAAGTAATTGTATCTTCGCCCTCACTAGGACGGTGTTGCCAAGCACGAAATCTTCCAGAAAGTACCCTCCCGATCACAATTACCCCAGATCCATTCCCAAGTGTGTGTGTAAAATGTATGTGCTAAGAAGAGTGAAAAACTGTGTGTTTCTTGCGTTGCATGCTCTTCTCTATTTATAGGCATTTTAGTGGGCCCATCGAGGTATAGATAATGAATTTGTTGCCCTCAGCTGTAGAGTCCTTTATCACGCCAATTTCCTCGTAAATCCTGCTCATTTCGTTCCATTCTCTCGCTAGACCATCTCCTTCATTACTTCCTTGATCTAGCGATTTTCTTCACACACCTGGCTTAGGAAACGTGTTAGACCCAGCAAATTATAACGTTTTTCGCACATTACCGATGCATGAAATTAGCCTTATCAAACTGCTCACACTTAAACCATACTTGTCCTCAAGTATAAAGACAAGAAAAGAAAAAAAAGAATAAGGCGAATTTCAAGCGAGGTTATCTCTTGACCGACTCCTAGACCTAGACTCAAGAAAAACTAAGAAAATATAAGAAAATCATACAAACATGCAAAACACACATACATGAGCTAGTTTCAATTTTAGGCATCTGTCCCCACAAGATTAAGGTCATTCCAATAGTTTGCACTCCTCCAAATAGGCCCTTTCCCTTCCTTTACCTAGCCAATCTGTCAGCTTGTCAAGATAGCTTTCTACTTACCCAATTGTTAGATTCACTCGATCACTCATTCCTCACCAGGGATGTTAGGATCGATTCTCTCTTAAGTTAATGCTACACCACTGAAGCGTTGGGTTATGAGAGTTTCTCCTTCCTGGGTCAGGCTATTATCATTCCTGTTTTTAGACCATTCCCCCTCTGGACTTCGTCCAGCTTATTCCTCCTCTTTTTTTTCTCTTTTTTTCTTTTTTTCTTTTTTTTTTTTCTCTCTGGACTTTGTCCAGCTTATTCCTCCATTTTTCCTTTCTTCTGGACTTCGTCCAGCTTATACCTTCATAACCAAATTCCCAATTTTATCTCCTTCATAGCTCTTCTTCCCTAAGCATTCAGTGGTGGCCCTTAAACATGTGTTAGCTCAAAGTTATCTGAGGTTTATAACTCACTATATGGTAGAGCTTCACAACTAAGTGAGTAGAGGCATTCTCCGTCGTTCTCGCTTCCTTCAAATTAACTAGGCTTATTTAAGGAAAAAGCTTCTAAGTTGAAATGCCTCCTATCTTCAATTACTTTCACTAAGGGAATCATGCCGTATTATATCCACTGGCTCATGTGACAACACTTAAGACTAACAGACTCTTAATATGCAACACGGGTAATGCATTGACTCCTCTCCCCCTCCCACTTCACTCAAGCTTGTCCCTAAGCCATCGTCGTGAAGGGGGGAACAGAGAGATCAATGCAAAACAAAATAATAAAACTTCTCACACTTAGACCAAGCAATGGGCTAAGTGGGAGAAGGAACACAGAAAACATAGGAAAACAAATAAAACAACAGAAAATACAAACTTCTCACACTTAGACCACGCAGTGGGCTAAGTGGGAGAAGATATAACAAATGTTAAACACATATATAACAGGTAAATAAATAAAAAAAAACGAAAAGAACAACAAATAAAAGTTACTTGGTCAAGAGATGAATGATCACTTCTGGGGCTGGCTCCCTCGAGAGCCAGACTGGGGTGAGATTCTGGGTCGGGTCACTTTCACTTTCTTCTTAGCTGGCTGCTCCAGCTCTTCCTACTTCTGTGTCGTTTGTTCAGGTACTGACTTTCTCACGATAGACTTTGATTTTGGTGGGGCTGGAACTTGCACGGGAATGGTCGGGGAGATCAACTGCAGCGACTGCTGTGGTCGCTTGACGGAGGGACTGCTCTGAGTGGGCTGCCTGACTTCACTGCTGGACCCAGGAGTTGTCCTCGACTGGGTCAAGGGGAGCGTCTGCTGCATCCACTTCAACATTTTCATTGAAAGCTCCACCGCTTCCGTCATCCTATCATTCTGTTTGGCACATTTCACCGCCAAATCAGCAATATTTCCCCTCAGGGTCTGTACTTCCTCCCGATTTCCCATCAATTCCTTCCTTATCCCACCGAGTTCCTTTATCATATCCTTCATCATCATCTGCATCTCCTTTTTCACGTCCTGGACTTCCTTGCGCAGCTCCTCAACCTCTTCACTCGGCATGGCTTCATCGGCTTCCTCCGGCTCTGCCTTTACCTTGTCTCCCAATGAATAGAAGAGAGTTTTGGTGCCTTGAGTCTGCAGCAACCCCTTGTTGATGAAATAATCAACACTTAACACCTCTGGGGGGTCGCCCATGACTACTAGCGGAGCGGCCTTAGCAATTCTCATTTCTATATTTCTCTGGAGGTAAGCGCCGATGAGGTGGCAGGTGTACATATGACGCCCCGGGTTGCTCGTCATCTGGTGGCACGCCTGCGCCATCCAATATCCGAGGTGCACCTTAACACCTTCCGCCATGCACCATGTGAAGTAGAGATCGCACTGCCCATCAAATTGTAGCTGATAAATGTTTGAGCAAAACGGAGGATCCGGTCTTCGATGTGGGAAGCTTTGGAGTAGCTGGATTTAAACGCCCCTGATTTAGAGTGCGTGACCAGTTCCCATGCTGTCTGTACTTTGAAACCAGGCGTGTTCTTTGGCATCCCCACCATCCTGTCGTTCCATGCCCCCTCTTCATCTTCTTCCTTGGTGAACAACCCCATTCGTAGGGACCACTCCCTAATGCTCAACTCGTGCTCCTGATTGAAAAGCCTGAATGTGATAGAATCCGCGTCTAGGTCAGTGGTATTCTTCAAACGAAAAGTGGAGAAAAACTCCCTTGCTAGATCCACTGGTACCCTTTCTTGGCTGTGCTGCAACAGCCACTCAAATCCTATTGCTCGGATATAGGCCCGGAATTCTTTATCACATGCAATCATCTTGAGCTCCCTCTTGCTGTACTGTTTTCCTGACTTGGCCATCTTCCCTGCGCTACATCTCTCCTTGTATACCGCGATCCTCTTCTGGTCGTCAAACTGCCTCATCTCCTCCAACAAACTTTTAGTCAGCCAAATTACCGGGCGTCCGGGAATCGGCTCTTCCTCAGCCTCCTCAGAGTTATAGCTGGGCTCAGGGATGGGCTCATCATGCTCCTCAACAGAGGTTTCCTCGGGTACAGGGGAAAGGGTCTCCTCGACCTCCTGGACGGAGGGAGCTTTCCTTGACCGGGTGGATGTAGTCGCCAGCGCCTTTCCTTTTCTTGCCTTTTCGTTGGCCAAGTGCGCCTCTGCCTCTGTTGTGTCAGGCACGTAGTCATCGACCTCATCAAGGAGGCTTCTCCTAGTGCGCCACCTTTCTGCCCTCTCATCAACCTTGGGCGCACTTTCTTCCTGGTCATCAACCAGGTCCACTATCAGTTTCAGCCCTTCCTCGGGCTCCGGTACTACCGTTGAATGCAGATCTGACTCCGTCAAAAGCTTTTCTGGGGTTTCCCCCTCTTCAACCAACATTGGGGTTGCCCCCTCGATATAAATGGGGTTCTCCCCCCTGACATCTCCTGGGGTTGCCCCCTCCTCCACGAACTCAGGGGTTGCACCCCCGAGATCAACCGGGGTCCCATCCCCCGTCTCCAGAATAGGGGTTTCCCCCTCAGCGATTCTCTCCAAAGTAGGGGTTTCCCCCTCAGTAGTCTTCTCAAACACTGGGGTTTCCCCCTCAGCATTTTTCTCAAACACAGGGGTTTCCCCCTCACGAATTTCAACAGAAATAGGGGTTTCCCCCTCACACATTTCCCTACCCTCAAGATTAGGGCTCTCAGTTTCTTTCCCTTCTGTTTCCACCAAGGTCTCGTCATGTGTCGGTTCACCATCCTCCGACTGTTTGTGTAATGCCTCCTCTTCCTCCGCCTCTTGCGAAACGGTTTCTGCATGCGGTGGTGTAGCGACTCGCGATCCTTCTCCAGAGAGATTCGCCGATTTCGCAGTCGAATCCGCCGGAATTGTCAGTGACGGTGCAGTCGGCGCAAACGGCATTAGACTGGCGGTGAATAGGGCATACACCACCTTCTGCTTCAACTCGGCCAACAAGGTTGGGTCATACTCAGTGCCTTTGGTAGAATCCATCGGTGTAGATCTGAAAAAATGAAAAGAACTGGGCGATTTTTTTATTTAGGGTTTCGTCCGTTTTTAGAGAGAGAGTGAATGAAGAGAGAAGGAAGAGCAAACACAAATTTTTGTCTAATTAAGAATGACTGGAGAGAGAAGGACGACGGTTGCTTTTTTCTGGTGAAAAGATGGTGCGGTTGCAGGCGTGATGTAAGCAACCGTACGTCTCCCATAATTATCGGCCAGAATTTGAAATTCGAAATATCTTTTCCCTCCTTGACTCCTTCCTTCAGAATCTCCTCCTGGATAATCCCCTCGACCATGCCCTACAAAATAAAAATTGAAGGTTCCAGACCCCTGGGTCGAGGTTAGGGCATAAAATATGGGTTCCCCTTGGAGTCTGATGCTTCAAAAATATATATACTTTTTTTTTTTTTAGAGAACAATTAAACTATTTACATGTTGTATTTCCGAGATTTACTGGTTCAGTTGTGAATTTTCAAAATTATCAACTTACCCCTTGACCCAGGAATTCATCGGAAATTACCCCTGTCCTTTTAGGCAATAATAGGGAGTGTGTGTAGTGGAATCTCGTCCACTACACACAACTCGGAATTATCCCTAAAAACTTTCACTCTATGACCGTTTACAAGGAAAGGAACAGAGTTTGGAGCACTTCCCTGGATCTCCACTGCTCCATTTGCTCGGATGCCAACGATGGTGTATGGGCCAATCCATTTAGACTTCAGTTTCCCTGGCATGAGCTTAAGCGGAGACTGAAAAAGGAGCACCTTCTGTCCCACATGAAGTTCCTTGACCAGGAGGTTTTTATCATGCCATAACTTCGTTCTTTCTTTGTACCACATGGCAGACTCAAACGACTCCAGCCGAAGTTCCTCCAACTCTTGCAATTGCAACTTTCTCTCTTCTTCGCAAGCTATCGGCTTCATGTTCATTTCTTTCACTGCCCAGTACGCCTTGTGTTCAATACCTACAGGTAAGTGACACATCTTACCAAACACAAGTCTGTAAGGTGACATTCCAATAGGTGTTTTAAAAGCAGTTTTGTAGGCCCACAATGCGTCCCCGAGTCTTTTGCTCCAGTCCTTCCTTGACGGATTAACTGTTTTCTCCAATATCGCCTTGATCTCGCGATTAGAAATCTCTGCCTGGCCATTAGACTGAGGGTGGTAAGGAGTTGACACTCGATGGTGTACATCATATTTCTTCATTAAAGCCTCGATGGTGCGATTACAGAAATGTGTTCCTTGGTCTGAGATGATGGCTCTAGGAACTCCGTATCTATTGAAAATATTATCCTTGAGAAATTTCGCCACCTCCTTCGATTCGCAAGTTGTGGTGGCCTTAGCTTCTATCCACTTAGATACATAATCCACTGCCACCAATATGTAAGTATTCCCACATGATGACGGAAACGGTCCCATAAAGCCCATTCCCCACACATCAAAAATTTCGCACACAATCACTGGGATCAGAGGCATCTCATCTCTCCTTGAAATTCCCCCTGTCTACTGGCATCTCTCACAACACTGGCAGAATTCGAAAGCATCCTTATTCAATGTTGGCCAATAAAATCCGCTGTCTAGAACCTTCCTCGCTGTTTTCCTTGGCCCAAAGTGGCCTCCACATGCTAACGCGTGGCAATGATTTAACACATCTCTTTGTTCCCATTCGGGAATGCAGCGCCTAATCACTTGATCTGAGCACATTTTCCACAGGTAAGGATCATCCCAAAAATAAAATTTGGATTCGCTTCTAATCTTCATCCTCTGGGCCCGGGAAACTTCTTCTGAAATCGGCATCTCTCCCGTGACCAAGTTGTTGGCTAGATCAGCAAACCACGGTTCTGCATTCAGCGTGCGCTTCCCTTTATCTGATTCCCCTAGACCGGTCAAGGCCAAAACTGCTTCCCAGTCAGGTGGTCTACGAAATTTCTCCAAAAGGTACAAATGTTCCTCGGGGAAGGCATCGAGTATGGCCTCTTCTGTTTCTCCTTGGAAGATTCTGCTCAAATGATCTGCTACCCTATTCTCCGTTCCTCTTTTATCTCGTACTTCCCAATCAAACTCTTGTAAAAGTAACACACAACGGATTAACCTTGGCTTCGACTCCTTCTTAGCCAGTAAGTACTTTATTGCTGCGTGATCCGTGAAGACTATAACCTTTGACCCAAGAAGGTAGGGTCGGAATTTTTCAAAGGAATACACGATGGCTAACATTTCCTTCTTCATGGTGTCATAATTCTTCTGAGCTTGATTTAGTGTTTTGGAAGCATAGAAGATCACATAGCTTTTTCCATCAATTTTTTGTCCTAAGACGGCTCCCACAGCGAAATCGCTTGCATCACACATTATCTCGAAAGGATGGTTCCAGTCTGGTGCCCTGATTATTGGTGCTGATACTAACCTGTCCTTAAACAGCTGGAACGCCCTCTCGCATCCTTCGTCAAAGACGAATTCAACATCATTTTGTAGCAACCGAGTGAGTGGTTGAGCAATTTTTGCAAAATCCTTTATGAACCTCCTATAGAAACCTGCATGGCCTAGGAAACCTTTCACCTCTTTTTGATTCGTAGGGTATGGTAATTTTGATATCACATCCCCTTTGCCTTGTCTACCTGGATACCCCTCTCAGAAACCACGTGACCCAGGACAATGCCTTCAGTCACCATGAAGTGGCACTTCTCGAAGTTCAACACTAAATGCTTTTCCTGACATCTCTGCAACACTAGATCAGGGCTGGCTAAACAAGTATCAAATGAGTTCCCATAAACGGTGAAATCGTCCATGAATATCTCAATGCATACTTCCAACAGATCCGAAAAAATGCTCATCATACATCGTTGAAAAGTCCCTGGTGCATTACACAATCCAAATGGCATTCTTCGGTATGCATATGTACCAAAAGGGCACGTGAATGTGGTCTTCTCTTGATCCTCTGGATTAATGTAGATTTGGAAATAGCCGCTGTATCCGTCAAGGAAACAGAAATACTGTTTGCCTGCCAATCTCTCCAGCATCTGATCAATGAAAGGTAAAGGAAAATGATCCTTCTTTGTGGCTTCGTTCAACTTCCTGTAGTCGATGCACATCCTCCATTCTATCACTAATCTGGTGGGTACCAATTCATTCTTCTCATTTTTGACAACTTGTATCCCAGACTTCTTTGGCACCATATGGACAGGGCTGACCCACTCACTGTCAGGAATGGAGTAAATGATTCCTAGAGCAAGCAACTTCAATACCTCCTTCAAGACTTCCTCTCGCATGTTCAGGTTCAGCTTCCGTTGTGCATCTCGATGAGCCTTTACACTTTCTTCCAAACGGATGTGGTGCATGCAAAGATCCGGACTTATTTCCACCAAATCTGAGAGAGTCCATCCTATTGCCTTCTTGTTCCTTTTGATGACCTCCAACAACTCCTTCTCTTGTCCCTTGGTCAAGTTGCTGTTGACTATTACTGGAAATGTCTCATCCTCCTCCAAGTAAGCGTACTTAAGGCTTGGTGGAAGTGTTTTCAGCTCTTTTTTCGTTCCATTCATCTCCTGAGGCAAGGGATTTTTTTCCGAAATTTCCGGTGAAGTCTCTTTCCCTGACCCAGGAGATTTTTCCAAGCTTGCCACATAAGCTGATCCCTTGGACCTAGCTGATTCTGGGCTTCTGCAGAATTCCATAATGGCCTCTGTGAGCTCTTCATCTGTCAATTCCTCTGTGTTCACTGCTGCACACCATCCCACAACCTCTTTGTCAATCGAATGGCTCAACTCCGAGTTGTCGATTTGTTCCTGTATCAATTCTGTCTCAAGATATTCTTGGACTAAAGAGTTAATAACATCAATAGCGTAGAGATTCTCAACATCTAAAGGTCTTTTCATCCCCTCATCTATGCTAAAGGTATATTTTTCCCCATTATAGTCCAAGAAAATTGTTCCATCAAACACATCGATAATGGTCTTAGCCGTTCGCAAAAATGGCCTCCCCAAAAGTACCCCACTAGACTCAGCAGACTCATTATCATTCATCTTGATTACGTAAAAATCAGCAGGATATAGAAATTCATGCACTTTGACTATAATATTTTCCAACACTCCTTCAGGGCAAATGCAAGTCCTATCTGCTAGCTGGATCACGACCTTGGTAGCAACCATCCTTACCCCAGTTAACTTCTTATAGATTGAAAGTGGTAAAACATTTATTGACGCCCCTAGATCACACATGGCATGCTCAACCTTGATATCCCCTAAAGAGATGGGTAATGTAAACATACCTGGGTCGGTGCATTTCTAGGGCATCCTTCTTTTCTGTATCACAGCAGACACGGTTTCTCCAATCACAATCTTCCCGTCTAGCTTGGTTTTCCCTGCAATAAACTCCTTGATGAACTTACTGAAGGTGGGCATTTTCAAGGCTTGCAAGAATGGCAAGTTGATTTCCAACTTGCTGAAAATCTCCATGAGATCCTCTGTATCATCCTTTTTCTTCTTCGCCTCCCCTCGATATGGAAATGATTTTGCTCGCTTTATTGCATTTGTGGAAGTCTCAGCCTGGGTTTCATCAACTGCTTTGTTTCCTTCCCTACTTACTTCCTCAGGTTCGGGGTCTAGGAAGAACGGGTCCCTTGGTCGAGGTAGAGATCCCCCTAAATCTTCCTTCTGGAGGTCTCTCTGAACAATGATCTCCCTCGGTTCAGCGCCTCCCTCTTGCTGTTTCTTACTCTGTTTCCCTTCTTTAACTTGCATAGGCACTTCCTCATCAGTTTCCAACGTCGGCCCTTCGTAACCCCGCCCAGATCTCAAGGTGATTTGACTAATGTTTGCTCGGTCTGGCGGTTTGACGGTAGCAGGAAGTTTGCCTTCATTCCCTTGCATCTCATTCAAGGAAACTGCGATCTGGGAAAGTTGTTTTGCCATCATGTCCATGGCGGCTTTTTGCTCTGACTGAGCATCTTGCAACATGTGCACCATGTCATTGTGGGAATGTAGGTTACCTTGCATGAACTGTTGTGAATTTACCAGATCATGAACCATGTCATCCAAACTCCGTTGTGGTCTGAAGTTGGATTGACCAAAATTTTGTCCTTGACCTTGGTTCTGTCGAAAATTTCCTTGATGATTGTGTTGTATTGGTTACTCGACCCTTGATTATTGTACTGGCCACCAGACCCTTGATTTCCTTGGTGGTTCTGTTGGGAATTCTGAAAGTTGCCTTGGTTATTCCTTTGGTGAGGTGGCACATAGGAGTTTCCTGGGTTGTTTTGATTTTTGTTCCCCCAATTAGCTTGGTCTTGATTCCTGTATCCCAGCTGCAATTGTCCTTCATGACCTCTCCCTGACCAGTTGGACTGCCTCTCCGGAGGGTGTGCAAAATTCGTGAGCTGCAAAAGAGGTGGCTGGCTTTGATCATGGTCAGTCCATCTAAAGTTTGGGTGAGTCCTCCATGGGGCGTCCCTCTGTCTTCCTTGATTCCAACTTCCATCGGGATTCCAACTTCCCATCGAATTTGCTTGAGCTTGGCACTCCCCTTCGCAGGGCTGACTGTAGTATGGTTGCAGTTGCCTTTCCTCTTGACCAGGGGATTTCTCATTTTCCACTAGAGCATGCGGATTGTATTTCACGATCGCATTTAGCAAGGCCTTTTCCAGTTTATCGATCCTATCTTCCACCTTCTTGTCTTCTTGATCCATCACTGCATTAGCTGATCCTCTCCTCAATATGCTTCGCGGGTTATCATAGGCCTTCTTTGCCCCAATTAATCTCCCCAGCGTTTCCCTGGCTTCACTTGCTTTGTTCTTAGTAAAATTCCCCCCGCTCGAGGAGTTCATCAAGTCCTTAGATTCAGGGTTTGCACCCTCATAGAACAAATAGTAAGTCTCCGCTTCTATCATCCTGTGGTTTGGACAAGCATCCAGCAGCCCCTTGAAGCGGGACCAATAAGAACTTAGAGACTCATCGTATTCTTGTTTGCACTCCTGAATCTCCTTCTTCAAGGCATCCGTCTTGTTAGATGGAAAAAAGTAATCCAAAAGTTCCAGTTTAAAATCTTTCCACGTGTTGATCGAGTCCGGTGGAAGCCTCAGCAGCCAAGTGTTCGCCTCCCCTTTGAGAGCAAACGGAATTGCTCGAAGACGGTAGTCCTCTTCTGTTGCCTCATTGAGTCGCTTCTGAATGCTGCATAGTTTACTGAACTCGTTCAGAAATTCATAAGGGCATTCGTTCCTACGCCCAGAGAAGGTAGGTAGAACTCCAAGTACATTCGTCTTGATGTCGATCGACCTCCGTCGTGGGTTCGAGACTATAGCATGAGCGGGTTCACCATCAAGATGTGCGGTGAGTGACCCTATTTTCGGATCGGGGTCTAGTAGATGAGCCATATCTGGGTCCTTCTCCTCCTCGGTCTCGGAATGCTCTGGTTCGGTTGATGTCCCTGGGTTCTCCTCTGTCGATGAATTCCACTCCTTTTCACTCTCTGACTCGAACGGGAATGGATCTTCCGTTCTCAATCCTGATCTAGTAGTGATGGTAGATGTAGATTCCTTGATTCGCCACTCGTACTGGCCACTCCCTGATCCAGATGAGCTTGCCCAACTTCCAGATTGGAAGCCCGCTTTCATAAACTGTCAGGGAGAAAGAAAATAACAAAAATTAAAATATTTACACCAAATCCTTAATTAAAATAACAACAAATGCCATCCATACCCGGCAATGGCGCCACTTGAAAAAGGTCGTGTGAGATGCTTTGCGTTATGCGCTATTCAAATACGGAAATAGCAGGTTCCCTAGATCCAGCAAGTCCACTAGATCACTCGGTCTAGGAACTCGTGGGTCGCAAGGAATCCCGGTCGTCGGACATACAAAACACTTTCCTTTTCAAAAACCCTCAACCACTTTACTAAACCTAGTATAGGGAAGTAGGGATCGATCCCACAGAGAAGGATGCGTAATACTTATGTTCAAGGATTTGGGAGTGTTTTTGGTGTTGGCTGCTGCCACGCATTTTCTTGGGTTGAGGAAAATAAAAATTAAATTGACTTGGGAACCTTAAAAAAAACTTAACCTAACAGCTAGACCTAGGAAATAATCGACGGTGGGGACCACGTCTAAAAAAGCAAGGTACGACTGAAAAGTTGGCAGAATAACTAACTCTCGTACTAACTGACAGTGACATCGTCTTCTACAACCAAATTTGCATAAAACTTCTTAAGAAAAACAGCATGAGCAAAACAAAAACAGAGCTACTAACTTGAAATCAAATCTATGCATAATAAACGAAAAAGTTAACAGATCTGCATACCCTAGACGAAGTAAAATAGAAACCAAGAGGAAATAAAATAAATCTATCGAACTACTGTCTTTTCACACGCCAAATCCGACCTCAGACGCTAAATCCACTCCGGATCCAAGCGTCCGACATGAACTCCAAACAGAAAAAACTCTCCATCACGTCAGATTTTAAAAGTAAGAACTCCGAATACTCAAACAACCAAAGATCTGTCACCAACTTCCACATCAAACACCTCAACATCAAAATAAACAGAGATCGACATAGCAATTGAAGAATTAAGCTAACAGCAGAGAGATGTATGCAAAATGACTTGAAATTAAACAGCTAAACGCAGATCCATGAACGGTAAAGCAGTTAACATCATCAACATCAAGGTTGACTCCCAAAAGTGAAGTTCGACGGTGGAAACTAGCAAAAACAACTGAAATTAAAAGTAATTGTATCTTCGCCCTCACTAGGACGGTGTTGCCAAGCACGAAATCTTACAGAAAGTACCCTCCCGATCACAATTACCCCAGATCCATTCCCAAGTGTGTGTGTAAAATGTATGAGCTAAGAAGAGTGAAAAACTGTGTGTTTCTTGCGTTGCATGCTCTTCTCTATTTATAGGCGTTTTAGTGGGCCCAACGAGGTATAGATAATGACTTTGTTGCCCTCAGCTGTAGACTCCTTTATCACGCCAATTTCCTCGTAAATCCTGCTCATTTCGTTCCATTCTCTCGCTAGACCATCTTCTTCATTACTTCCTTGATCTAGCGATTTTCTTCACACACCTGGCTTAGGAAACGTGTTAGACCCAGCAAATTATAACGTTTTTCGCACATTACCGATGCATGAAATTAGCCTTATCAGGCGGCACAACCATTATGCAACTTTATTTTGTGTGTGAAGTGGAGAGAGTGAAGTAAGAGAGAGAGGGAATAAAGTAGAGAGAATGGTGTTTCCATTTTCAGCAAGTGGGTCATCTTCAATAGAACGGAGGGAATATCATTTTTGGCAAGTGGATCTCATATTCCATTAACTCACTTCACTCATGTTTTATTATAAAACCTATATAAAAAAGTAGGACTCACCTTCCACTAACTTTTTCTATCACTTTATTTTATAAAGTCAAACAATTTCTTAAAATGCGACTCGGTAATAATGGGATATCTATTCGCAGACGGAGGGAATAAAAATTACATAATTTAAAACCTAAAAATTAAAATTGCATAATTTAAATCCTAAAACTTAAAAGCTTACATAAATTAAATCCTAAAAATTAAAAATTGCATAATTTAAATCCCGAAAATTGAAAACTACTGCGGCGGCTGCAGCGGTAGTGGTAGTATGACCGGTATACCCAATTAACTTTGGAGTGATTCAATTATCTGGTTATGCACAACTTGTTGCGGATTCATACGGCTAGTATTAGTGTTGATTGTGTGGTCAAATATCTTAATAAAATCATAGGATTAGGAGGCGCGGAGTAGGTGGAGTTCGGGAGTCGCTTGGGTTTGTACTGGTCTGCGGCTAGCTTCCGCAACTTCGTCCTAAGTGGACGACGTCGCAAACTGGTTCTAGAACCACTCGCACCGACATCAAAACCATCCAAATTAGCTCCAACAAGCTAGCTTGCGACCTCGATCGTTTGGAGGTGGAACCCGAGGAGGAATCAGTTCCACTCTGCCCACTTATCTAAATGGAGAACCTCCTTCCAAGTACTGACATGCTTGAAGGCTCTATTGGTGTCAGTTTGAAAGAGAAGCATGGTCGTGGTTCGCTCGATTCGCTACCGATTTGTCTCATTTCATTGTTGGAGAGGCCGCCAATCTTTTGGATATTATCACTTGCTCGTCTGAAATGCATGCAAAGTATCTTTATATTGCGTTTAACTGTTCCACCTGAATGCTTAGCGTTGTAGAGCTCAGCGACCCGTTCCCAAAACTTCTTCCCAGTTTGGTTTGTTTCCACGACCAAATCTTCTGAAGTGGCAACTTACGCCTCGAATAATTTATCTGTCTCGTCCGGGAAGTACGGATTGCAGAAATTGAACTCTGAATCATCGTCCGGTTGAGCGTTGAGTTGGGACAGCAACTAAGTTAGGTCATAGTTGGCCATTAGTTTGACCGTCCATTTGAGGAGAAAAAACAAAAGGACGGAATTTGGGTTCAAGCAAGAAAAAAAGAAAAGAAAAATGCCTAGGAACAAAATAGAGCCCCAGGGTCGTCAGGTTTGCACCATGTGAGCCGCTGGTATGGGTTATCTCATTCAGAAGAAATCCAATAGGCCATTCAGAAGAAATCCAATAGGCCACAAGAAAAGCCAAATTCAACAGAAGACTCCCAACGGGTCATTGCAGTTTGCTAGAAAATACGTGAATTTGATCCATATTCACTGTAAAATATGTAGAATTGAATAGGAATGGAGAAACCTCCATGGAAGGAGGAAGAAGAAAACCGTCGATTGTGAGAGAGGAGAGAAAAGGGGAATTTGTTTATTGACTACATTTTGTAAAGTGTCATTTACAATAGATTGCCTTATATAGGCTGAGAAATAAATGCTAATCTAAAACCTAATTACATTTTATTCTCTAATTCTAATAGCCTCCCTTAAGATGGAAGCAAACAATTGCTAGCATCTTGACAAGAACATCAAACTACAAAAGAAGCATCAAAATAAATGCTAATCTAAAACCTAATTACATTTTATTCTCTGAAAGTACGGAATTGTTGTTGTGTTCACGGTGTGCACAGAAGGAAATAAACAGGTTCCCCTGGTCCAGCAAATCCACTAAATCACGCGGTCTAGGAACTCGTTGGTCGTAGGAAATCCTGGTCGTCGGACACACAGAGCACTCTTTCAAAAACCCTCAACCACTTTACTAAACCTAGTATAGGGAAGTAGGGATCGATCCCACGGAGAAGGATGCGTAATAATCATGTTCAAGGATTTGGGCTTGTTTTTGGTGTTGGCTGCTGCCACGCATTGTTCTTGGGTTGAGGAAAACAAAATAAACTTGACTTGGGAATTTTTAAAACGGCTACGCTAACAACTAGACCTAGGCAAAGCAACAAAGAAAACTATGCAAGGAAAATTAACCGCACAATCGCTAGATCTAAAGAAAAACTACTCTGATTACCTAGACCTGGGAAACAAACTGACTGTGGGGACCATGACTGAAATGGCAGAGTACGGTCGAAAAGCTGGCAGAATAACTAACTCGGGTACTAACTAACAGCGACATCATCTTCTTCAACCAAATTGCGTAAAAACTCATAAGAAAAACAACATGAACAAAATCAGAGCAGAGCAAGCTAAATCTAAATCAAATTGATGCATAACAACGAAGAACTAAACGGATCTACAGGTGCTAGACGAAGTAAAACAGGAAACAAGAAGAAAACTCAAATCCATCCAACAACTCCCCTTTCTCACTTTGAATCCAACCTCAGACGCTAAATCCACTCCAGATCCAAGCGTCCGACGCAAACTCCAACCAACAGAAACACTTCATCACTTCAGATTCAAACAACAACCTCCAATAAATCAACAAACCACAGATCCATCACCAAATTCCCAGATCGAGTACCACAACATCAAAAAAAAAACAGAGATCGACATAAAACTTGTTAAAATAAACTCTCAGCAGCAAGATCTACGTAAATCAACTTGAAATATCACAAATAAACGCAAACCAACAGAAGCGAAAGGATAACAAGTAACATCAACAGCCAAGTCGACTCCCAAAAGTGAAGTTCGACCGCAAAAGTGCAAAAACAACTGAAATTTAAAGAGATTGTATCTTCGCCCACTCGCGGACGGTGTTGCACTGAAACTTTCTAACGAAATGAACCCCTTCGTGATCCAAACTACCCCAGATCTCCCATTCCCAAGTGTGTGTTATGTGTGTGAGCTAAAAAAGTGAAAAAGTGATAGATAGATGTCCATTGTGCGTTGCATGCTCTTCTATTTATAGGCGTTGGAGTGGGGCCCAGCGAGGTATAGATAGACTTTGTTGCCCTCAGCCACTGACTCCCTCCGTCACGCCTTCTTCTCCTTTGAATTCTGCTCACTTCACTTCATTCCTTTGCTAGACCGTTTCCTTCAGCATTCTCTCGATCTAGCGATTTTATCACACACCTGGCTTAGGAAACATGTTAGACCCAGCAAATTGTAACGCTTTTCACCATATAACCGATGCATGAAATTAGCCTTATCATTCTCTAAAGAGAAAAACATCTTGATCCTCATCGCAATAGGCTGCTCAACCAAACACTAATTGAGAAACTTCTCATATAGTCAAAACACACCTCCTAACATACTTCAAACAAGAGCTCGGCTTCCACTGCGATGGAAACAACCAATTTTCTTTTCAACAACAAATAATCACAATCCAATCAGAATATTTTCAGAAGCACAATCCAACATATCCAACAAATGCCACACGACAGGCGAGAACAGAGACTTGAACTTGAGAACAGAGACTTGAATGTTTCTCATAACACCAAAAAAACAAGAGAAAGAGTTTCAAGAAAAGAAAAAGAATAAGGCGAATTTCAAGCAAGGTTATCCCTTGACCGACTCCTTGGACTCTAGACAGACTCCTAGACCTAGACACAATTTAAAACTTAAAATGTTTAAGAAAAACATACAAACACATAAACACATATGCATGAGCTAGCTTCAACTTTTATGTATCCGTCCCCACAAGATTAAGGTCAATTCAATAGGTTGCATTCCTCCAAATAGGCCCTTTCCTTTCCTTTACCTAGCCAATCTGTCAGCTTGTCAAGATAGCCTTTACTTACCGAATTTTTGGATTCACTCGATCACTCATTCCTCACCAGGGATGTTAGGATCGATTCTCTCTTAAGTTAATGCTACACCACTGAAGCGTCGGGTTATGAGAGTTCCTCCTTTTCCTAGGTCAGGCTATTACTGTTCCTACCCTTTAGGCAACTTTCCCCTGGACTTCGTCCAGCTTATTCCTCCTTATATATATATTTTTTATCTTCTCCTCCTTTTATATATATTTTTTTCTTCTTCTTTTTTTTTCTCTTTTTCCCTCTGGACTTCGTCCAGCTTATTCCTCCATTTCTCTTCTCTTCTGGACTTCGTCCAGCTTATAACACCTTACCCTGGACTTCGTCCAGCTTATACCTTCATAACCCAATTTCCCATTTTTTCTCCTTCACAGCTCTTCTCCCTAAGCATTCAGTGGTGGCCCTTAAACATGTGTTAGCTCGAAGTTATTTAAAGCTTATAACTCACTATTATAGTAGGGCTTCACAACTAAGTAAGTAGAGGCATCCTCCATCGTTCTCGCTTCACTCAGATTAACTAGGCTTATTACAAGAAAAAGCTTCTAAGTTGAAATACCTCCTATTTTCAATTACTTTCACTAAAGGAATCATGCCGTATTATATTCACTGGCTCATGCGACAATACTTAGACTTACAGACTCTTAATATGTAAACAAAATAATGCATTGACTCCTCTCCCCCTCCCACTTCACTCAAGCTTGTCCCCAAGCCATTGTCGTGAAGGGGGGAAACAGGGAGATCAATGCGAAACAACAAAACAGGTTATAATAATAGAAACTTCGCACACTTAGACCAAGCATTGGGTTAAGTGGGAGAAAAACACAATAAAACAGAAAATACAGACTTCTCACACTTAGACCAAGCATTGGGCTAAGTGTGAGAAAAGCACAATAAAAAAGAAAATACAAACTTCTCACACTTAGACCACGTAGTAGGCTAAGTGGGAGAAGACACAAACAATTATAAGACACACATAGGTAACAAAATTAATAAAAAAAAAACTGAAAGAATGAAAATTAAAAGTTACTTGGTCATGGGATGGTGATTCACTTCTGGGGCTGGCTCCCACGAGAGCCAGACTGGGGTGGGATTCCGGGTCGGGTCATTCTTACTTTCTTCTTTGCTGGCTGCTCCAGCTCTTGCTCCTCCTGTGCTGCTTGTTCGAGTACTGGCTTCCTCACTATACACTTTGATTTAGATGGGCTGGAACTTGTTTGGGAACGGACGGGGAGATCAACTGCTTGAGCGATTGCTGCGGTTGCCTGACGGAGGGACTGCTCTGAATAGGCTGCTTGACTTCACTGCTGGACCCAGGAGTTACCTTCGACTGGGTCAAGGGGAGCGTCTACTGCAGCCACTTAAACATTTTCATCGAAAGCTCCACCGCTTCCGTCATTCGCTCATTTTGTTTGGCGCACTTCACCGCCAAATCTGCAATGTTGCCCCTCAGCGTCTTCACTTCCTCCCGATTCCCATTCAATTCCTTTCTGATCCCACCAAGTTCCTTTATCATTTCCCTCCTTATTGACTGCATTTCCTTCTTCACATCCTGGACTTCCTTGCGTAGCTCTTCAATCTCTTCACTTGGCATGGCTTCCTCGGCTTCCTCAGGCTCTGCTTTCACCTTATCTCCCAACGAGTAGAAGAGAGTCTTGGTGCCATGTGTCTGCAGCAATCCCTTGTTGAAAAAATAATCAACACTGAACACTTCCGGGGGTTCGCACATGACTACCAACGGAGTGGCCTTGGCGATCTTCATTTCTATGTTTCGTTGGAGGTAGGAGCCGAGGAGGTGGCAGGTATACATATGACGCGCAGGGTTGCTCGTCATTTGGTGGCATGCCTGAGCCAGCCAATAGCCTAGGTGCACCTTCACGCCTTTCGCCATGCACCATGTGAAGTAGAGGTCGGTAGTTGTGAGAGCTGAATTAGCGGTACCCATCAAGTTGTAACTGACAAACGTCTGAGCAAAGCGGAGAATTCGGTCTTCAATGTGGGAGGCCTTGGAGTAGCTGGACTTAAACGTCCCCGCCTTGGGGTGCGTGATCAGTTCCCATGCCGTTTGCACCTTGAAACCGGGCGTGTTCTTCGGCACTCCAACCATCCTATCATTCCATGCCCCCTCTTCATCCTCGGCATGGGTAAACAACCCCATCCGCAGAGACCATTCCCGAATACTCATCTCATACTCTTCATTAAAAATCCTGAACGTTATAGAATCCGCGTCGAGATCAGTGGTGTTCTTCAAACGAAAGGTGGAGAAAAACTCCCTTGCTAGATCCACGGGCACCCTCTCCTGGCTGTGCTGTAATAACCACTCAAATCCTATCGAATAGATACAAGCGCGGAATTCTTTGTCACATGCAATCATTTTAAGCTCCCTTGAGCTGTACTGCTTCCCAGATTTGGCCATCTTCCCAGCGCTACATCTTTCCTTGTACACTGCGATCCTCTTCTGGTCGTCGAACTGCCTCATCTCCTCTAACAACTCTTTAGTCAGCCAGACTTCCGGACGTCCTGGAATAGGCTCCTCTTTAGCTTCTTCAGAGTCGTAGATGGGCTCAGGGATGGGCTCATCTTGTTCCTCGACAGAGGATTCCTCGGTTATAGGGGAAAGGGTCTCCTCGACCTCCTTGACAGAGTGAGCTTTCCTAGACCGGGTAGATGAGGTGGCCGCCGCCTTTCCTTTCCTCGCCCTTTCCTTGGCCAGGCGACGCTCCTCTGCCTCTGCAGCATCAGGAACTAAGTCATCGACTTCATCGAGGAGGCTCCTCCTGGTGCGCCTCCTTTCTGTCCTCTCATCTATCTTAGGTTCATCTTCATCCTGGTCACCCACCAGGTCCACAATCAATTTCAGCCCTCCCTCGGGCTCCGGTACTCCAGTCGTGAGTAGATCTACTTCTTCCAACAGCTTTTCCGGGGCTTCCCCTTCACGTTCCACTATCGGGGTCGCCCCCTCAATATAGATGGGGTTTTCCCCCCAGACACCGCTTGGGGTCGCCCCCTCTTCCACGAACTCAGGGGTCGCACCCCTGAAATCAATTGGGGTCTCATCCCCAGTTTCCAAAGGGGTTTCCCCCTCAGCAACATTATTCACAATAGGGGTTTCCCCCTCAATCATGCTGTCCATAATAGGGGTTGCCCCCTCCACAACTTCATCTAAAACAGGGGTTTCCCCCTCACAAACTTCCATACCTTCAAGATTAGGGTTCTCATCTTCTTGCCTTTCTGTTTCCACCATGGTTTCGTCGTTTGTCGATCCGTCACCCTCCGGCCGTTCGTGTACCGCTTCCTCTTTCTCTCGCCGGTTGTGCTGCCGAGTCTGCCGGAATCGTCAGTGGTGGTACGACCGGTGCGGACAGCATCAGGCTAGCGGCGAACAGGGCATACACTTCTTTTGCTTTCTCGACGCTCCCTAATTTCTGCGTCAATTCCGCCAACAGGACTGGGTCATACACTTCTTTTTGCTTTCTCGACGCTCCCTAATCCATCACTGCAGATCTGAAAACAAGAGAAAATCTGGTCGAATTGGGTTAGGGTTTATTTTCTAGAGAGAGAGAGAGAGAACAAAAGTAGAGAGAAGGAAGAGTAAATTTCAGATATTCGTCGATTTGGGATTATTGGATAGAGAAAGAAACGACGGTTGCTTTTCTGATGAAAGGATGGTGCAGTTGCAGGCATGAGGTAAGAGACCGTACAACTTCCATATTTATCGGCAGATTTGAATTTCAAATTTTCTCCGTCCCTCCTTGACCTCTTCCTTCAAGTTTCCCTTGATTTCTTCCTTAAGATTCTCCTCCAGACGACTCCCTAGACCATGACCTATATAAAAAAAATGTGAAGGTTCCAGACTCCTAGGTCATGGTTAGAGTATAAAATATCGGTTTCCTTCGGAGTCTGGTGCTTCAAAAATATTTTTGGATTTTCTAAGTTTGAAAAGTAATTAAACTATTTACACACTTTTTTAGAGTATTCCCGAGATTCCCTGGTTCAGTTTGTATTTTAAAAATTGTTAACCTACTACTTGACCCAGGAATTCATCGAGAATATCCCCTCGTCCGTCGAGGCGATAGTAGGGAGTGCATGTAGTGGAACTTCGTCCACTACAAACAACTCGGAATTATCCCTATAGACTTTTACTCTATGACCATTGACAAGGAAAGGAACAGAGTTAGGAGCACTTCCCTGGATCTCCAATGCTCCGTTTGCGCGGATGCCGACGATGGTATATGGGCCGATCCATTTAGACTTCAATTTTCCTGGCATTAGCTTGAGCCGGGACTGGAAAAGGAGCACTTTCTGTCCCACATGAAGTTCCTTGACCCGGAGATTCTTATCGTGCCATAATTTTGTCCTTTCTTTGTACCACATGGCAGACTCGAATGACTCCAGCTGAAGTTCTTCCAATTCTTGCAATTGTAACTTCCTTTCTTCTTCGCAAGCTATCGGTTTCATGTTCAGTTCTTTCACTGCCCAGTACGCCTTGTGCTCAATACCAACAGGTAAGTGACACATCTTGCAAACACATGCCTGTAAGGCGACATTCCAATAGGCGTTTTAAAAGCAGTTCTGTAAGCCCACAATGCGTCTCCGAGCCTCTTGTTCCAGTCCTTCCTTGACGGATTAACTGTTTTCTCCAATATCTCCTTGATCTCGCGATTAGAAATCTCTGCCTGGCCATTAGACTTGGGATGATACGGAGTCGACACTCTATGGTGAACACCATATTTCTTCATCAAAGCCTCGATGGTGCGATTACAGAAATGAGTTCCTTGATCCGAGACGATGGCCCGAGGAATTCCATATCTGTTGAAAATATTGACCTTCAAAAATTTTGCCACCTCCTTCGATTCGCATGTTGTGGTGGCCTTAGCTTCTATCCACTTAGACACATAGTCCACTGCAACGAATATATACGTGTTCCCACAAGATGATGGGAACGGTCCCATAAAGTCCATTCCCCACACATCAAAAATTTCGCACACGATCACCGGGACCTGAGGCATCTCGTCCCTCCTTGAAATTCCTCCCGTCTGCTGACACCTCTCGCAACATTAGCGTCGGCCAATAAAAACCGCTGTCCAAGACTTTCCTCGCTGTCTTCCTTGGTCCAAAGTGGCCTCCACATGCTAAGGTGTGGCAATGAATTAACACATCTCTTTGTTCCCATTCGGGAATGCAGCGTCTAATCACTTGATCTGAGCACATTTTCCATAGGTAAGGGTCGTCCCAAAAGTAATATTTAGCTTCACTTCTAATTTTCATCCTCTGGGCCCGGGAAACTTTGTCTGAACTTGGCATCTCTCCCGTGATCAAGTAGTTGGCTAAATCAGCAAACCACGGTTCTACGTTCAGTGTGCGCTTCCCCTTATCCGATTCCCCTAGACCGGTCAGAGCCAAAACTGCTTCCCAGTTAAGTGGTCTAGGATATTTCTCCAGAAGGTACAAATGCTCCTCGGGGAAGGCATCGGGTATGGCCTCTTCTGTTTTCCCCTGATGTATTCTACTCAAGTGATCGGCTACTCTATTCTCCGTCCCTCTTTTGTCTCTTACTTCCCAATCAAACTCCTGCAAGAGTAACACCCAACGGATTAATCTCGGCTTAGACTCTTTCTTAGCCAGCAAGTACTTAATCGCCGCGTGATCCGTGAAGACTATAACCCTCGACCCAAGGAGGTAAGGTCGGAATTTTTAAACGCGTATACGAAAGCCAACATTTCCTTCTCCGTGGTGTCATAATTTTTCTGAGCCTGATTCAGCGTCTTGGAAGCATAGAAGATCACATAGCTTTTTCCATCAATTTTCTGTCCTAGGACAGCTCCCACAGCAAAATCACTCGCATCACACATTATCTCGAAAGGATGGTTCCAGTCTGGTGCCCTGATAATTGGTGCTGATACTAACCTGTCCTTAAGCAACTGGAACACCCTTTCGCATCCTTCGTCAAAGACGAATTCCACATCATTATGTAACAACCGAGTGAGTGGTTGCGCGATTTTTGCGAAATCCTTGATAAACCTCCTATAGAACCCTGCATGGCCTAGGAAGCCTCTCACCTCTTTTTGGTTCGTAGGGTATGGTAATTTTGATATCACATCCACCTTTGCTTTGTCTACTTGAATACCTCTCTCAGAAACCACGTGACCCAGGACAATGCATTCAGTCACCATGAAATGGCATTTCTCGAAATTCAACACTAAATGCTTCTCTTGGCATCTCTGTAACACTAGATCAAGGCTGGTTAAACAAGTATCAAATGAGTTCCCATATACGGTGAAATCGTCCATGAATATGTCAATGCATACTTCCAACAGATCCGAGAAAATGCTCATCATACACCGTTGGAAAGTTTCCGGTGCATTACACAATCCAAACGGCATTCTTCGGTATGCATAGGTACCAAAGGGGCACGTGAATGTGGTTTTCCCTTGGTCCTCTGGATTAACGTAGATTTGGAAATAACCGTTGTATCCATCAAGGAAACAAAAATACTGTTTGCCAGGCAGTCTTTCCAGCATCTGATCAATAAAAGGTAAGGGAAAATGATCCTTCTTTGTGGCTTCGTTCAACTTCCTGTAGTCGATGCACATCCTCCATCCTGTCACTAGTCTGGTAGGTACCAGCTCATTTTTTTCATTCTTAACAACCTGTATTCCAGATTTTTTTGGTACCATATGTACAGGACTGACCCACTCGCTATCTGGAATGGAGTAGATGATCCCTAGGGCAAGCAATTTTAACACCTCCTTTAGGACCTCCTCTCGCATGTTCGGATTCAATTTCCGTTGTGCATCTCGATGAGCTTTCGCACCTTCTTCTAAACGAATGTGGTGCATACAAAGATCAGGACTTATTCCTACCAAATCTGAGAGAGTCCATCCTATTACTTTCTTGTTTCTTTTGATGACTTCCAATAACTCCTTCTCTTGCTCCTTGGTCAGGTTGTTGTTGACTATTACCGGAAATGTCTCATCCTCCTCCAAGTAAACGTACTTGAGGCCTGTTGGAAGTGTCTTCAGCTCCTTTTTTGTTCCATTCGTCTCCTGGGTCAAGGGATTTTTGTCCGCAATTTCTGGTAACGCCTCCTTCCCAGACCCAGGAGATTTTTCCAGACTAGCCACGTTAGCCGATCCCTTAGATTTGGTTGACTCAGGACTTCTGCAGAACTCCATAATGGCCTCCGTGAGTTCTTCATCTGTCAATTCCGTTGTGTTCATTGCTGCACACCATCCTACAACTTCTCTGTCAATTGAATGACTCAACTCCGAGTTGTCGATTTGTTCCTGTATCAATTCCGTCTCAAGATACTCTTGGACCAAGGGGTTAATAACATCAATAGCATAGAGATTCTCAACATCTAAGGCCTTTTCATCCCCTCATCTATGCTAAAGGTATACTTCTCCCCGTTATAGTCCAAGCAAATTGTTCCATCAAAGACATCGATAATGGTCTTAGCAGTACGCAAAAATGGTCTCCCTAAAAGTACCCCACTGGACTCAGCAGACTCATTATCATTCATCTTGATCACATAAAAATCAGCAGGATATAGAAAATCATGCACTTTGACTATAACATTTTCCAACACTCCTTCAGGGCAGATGCAAGTTCTATCTGCTAACTGGATCACTACCTTGGTAGCAACCATTCTCACTCCGGTCAACTTCTTATAGATCGAAAGCGGTAAAACATTTATTGACGCCCCTAGATCACACATAGCATGCTCGACCTTGATATCCCCTAGAGAGATGGGTAATGTGAACATACCTGGGTCGGTGCATTTTGAGGGCATCCTTCTCTTTTGTATCACAACAGACACATTCTCCCCGATCACAATCTTCCCATCTGGCTTGGTCTTTCCTGCAATGAACTCTTTGATGAACTTGCTGAAAGCAGGCATTTTTAAGGCTTGCAAGAATGGCAGGTTGATCTCCAACTTGCTAAAAATCTCCATGAGATCCTCTGTATCATCCTTTTTCTTCTTCGCTTCCCCGCGGTATGGAAATGGCTTTGGTCGCTTTACTGCATTGGTGGAAGTCCCAACCTGGGTTCCATCAACTCCACTGTTTCCTTCCTTACTCACTTCTTCAGGTTCGGGGTCTAGGAAGAACGGGTCCCTTGGTCGAGGTAAGGATCCCCCTAAATCTCCCTTCTGGAGGTCTTCCTAAATAACGATTTTCCTGGGTCTAGCACTTTCCTCTTGATTCAACTGACTCTCTTTTCCTTCACTAGCCTGCATGGGCACTTCCTCATCAATTTCCAACGTTGGCCCTTCATAACCCCGCCCAGATCTCAAGGTGATTTGACTAATGTTTGCTCGGTCTGGCGGTTTGACGGTGGCAGGAAGTTTCCCTTCATTTCCTCGCATCTCATTCAAGGAGACTGCAATCTGGGACAGTTGCTTTGCCATCATATCCATGGCGGCTTTATGTTCAGACTGAACGTCTTGTAACTTGTGCACCACGTCATTGTTGGAGTGTAGGTTACTCTGCATGAACTGCTGTGAGCTCACTAGATCGTGGACCATGTCATCCAAACTCCTCTGTGGTCTGGAGTTGAATTGACCAGAATTTGATCCTTGACCTTGATTCTGACGATAGTTACCTTGATGATTGTTGTATTGGTTGTTAGACCCTTGATTTCCCTGATGGTTGTTGTGCTGGCTACCAGACCATTGATTCCCTTGATGATTTGGTTGGGAATTCTGGTAGATTCCTTGGTTATTTCTCTGATGAGGTGGCACATAGGAGCTCCCTGGATTGTTCTGATTTCTGTTTCCCCAATTAGTATGGTCCTGATTCATGTACCCCAGCTGCAATTGCCCCTCTTGACCTTTCCCTGACCAGTTGGACTGCCTCTCCGGAGGGTGTGCATAATTCGTGAGCTGAAGTGGGGGTGGCTGGCCTTGATCATGGTTAGTCCATCTGAAGTTTGGGTGTGTCCTCCATGGAGCGTCCCTCTGTATTCCTTGGTTCCAACTTCCGTCGGGATTCCAACTTCCCATCGAATTTGCCTGAGCTTGGCACTCCCCTTCGCAGGGCTGACTGTAGTACGGTTGAAGTTGTCTTTCCTCCTGACCAGGGGGTTTCTCAATTTCCACTGGAGCATGCGGATTGTATTTCTCAATTGCATTTAGCAAGGCTTTTTCCAGTTTATCGATCCTATCTTCCACCTTCTTGTCTTCTTGTTCCATTACTGCATTGGCCGATCCTCTCCTCAATATGCTTCGCGGGTTATCATAGGCCTTCTTCGCCTCGATCAGCCTTCCCAAAGTTTCCCGAGCTTCACTTGCTTTATTCTTGGTAAAATTTCCCCCGCTCGAGGAGTTCATCAAGTCCTTTGATTCAGGGTTTGCACCTTCGTAAAACAGATAATAAGTCTCCGCTTCTATCATCCTGTGGTTCGAACAAGCATCCAGCAGCCCCTTAAAACGGTACCAAAAAGAACTCAGAGACTCATCGTATTCCTGCTTGCACTCCTGAATCTCCTTCTTCAAGGCATTCGTCTTGTTGGACGGAAAAAAGTAATCCAAAAACTCTAGTTTAAAGTCCTTCCACGTGTTGATCGAGTCCGGTGAGAGCCTTAGTAGCCAAGTGTTCGCCTCCCCTTTGAGAGCAAACGGGATTGCTCGAAGACGGTAGTCCTCCTCTGTTGCCTCGTTGGGTCGCTTTTGAATGCTGCATAGTTTACTGAACTCGTTCAAAAATTCATAAGGGCATTCGTTCCTACGCCCAGAGAAAGTGGGTAGAACTCCGAGTACATTCGTCTTGATATCGATAGACCTCCGTCGTGGGTTCGAGACTATAGCATGAGCGGGTTCACCGTTGAGATGTGCGGTGAGTGACCCTATTTCCGGATCGGGATTTAGCAGATGAGCCATGTTCGGGTCCTCCTCCTCCTCGGTCTCGGAATGCTCTGTTGACGACTCCGGGTTCTCCTCTGACGACGAATTCCACTCTTTTTCACTTTCTGACTCGAACGGGAATGGATCCTCCGTCCTCAATCCTGATCTGGTGGTGATGGTAGATGTAGATTCCTTGACTCACCGCATGTATTGGCCACTCCCTGACCCAGATGAGCTTGCCCAACTTCCAGAATGGAAGCCTGCGTTCATAAACTGTCAAGGATAAAGAAAATAACAGAAATTAAAATATTTACACCAAATCCTTAAACGCAATAACAATAAACGCCATCCTTCCCCGGCAACGGCGCCATTTGAAAGTACGGAATTGTTGTTGTGTTCACGGTGCGCACAGAAGGAAATAAACAGGTTCCCCTGGTCCAGCAAATCCACTAAATCACGCGGTCTAGGAACTCGTTGGTCGTAGGAAATCCTGGTCGTCGGACACACAGAGCACTCTTTCAAAAACCCTCAACCACTTTACTAAACCTAGTATAGGGAAGTAGGGATCGATCCCACAGAGTAGGATGCGTAATAATCATGTTCAAGGATTTGGGCTTGTTTTTGGTGTTGGCTGCTGCCACGCATTTTTCTTGGGTTGAGGAAAACAAAATAAACTTGACTTGGGAATTTTTAAAACGGCTACGCTAACAACTAGACCTAGGCAAAGCAACAAAGAAAACTATGCAAGGAAAATTAACCGCACAATCGCTAGATCTAAAGAAAAACTACTCTGATTACCTAGACCTGGGAAACAAACTGATTGTGGGGACCATGACTGAAATGACAGAGTACGGTCGAAAAGCTGGCAGAATAACTAACTCGGGTACTAACTAACAGCGACATCATCTTCTTCAACCAAATTGCGTAAAAACTCATAAGAAAAACAACATGAATGAAATCAGAGCAGAGCAAGCTAAATCTAAATCAAATTGATGCATAACAACGAAGAACTAAACGGATCTACAGATGCTAGACGAAGTAAAACAGGAAACAAGCAGAAAACTCAAATCCATCCAACAACTTCCCTTTCTCACTTTGAATCCAACCTCAGACGCTAAATCCACTCCGGATCCAAGCGTCCGACGCAAACTCCAACCAACAGAAACACTTCATCACTTCAGATTCAAACAACAACCTCCAATAAATCAACAAACCACAGATCTATCACCAAATTCCCAGATCGAGTACTACAGCATCAAAATAAAACAGAGATCGACATAAAACTTGTTAAAATAAACTCTCAGCAGCAAGATCTACGTAAATCAACTTGAAATATCACAAATAAACGCAAACCAACAGAAGCGAAAGGATAACAAGTAACATCAACAGCCAAGTCGACTCCCAAAAGTGAAGTTCGACCGCAAAAGTGCAAAAACAACTGAAATTTAAAGAGATTGTATCTTCGCCCACTCGCGAACGGTGTTGCACTGAAACTTTCTAAAGAAATGAACCCCTTCGTGACCCAAACTACCCCAAATCTCCCATTCCCAAGTGTGTGTTATGTGTGTGAGCTAAAAAAGTGAAAAAGTGATAGATAGATGTCCATTGTGCGTTGCATGCTCTTCTATTTATAGGCATTGGAGTGGGGCCCAGCGAGGTATAGATAGACTTTGTTGCCCTCAGCCACTGACTCCCTCCGTCACGCCTTCTTCTCCTTTAAATTCTGCTCACTTCACTTCATTCCTTTGCTAGACCGTTTCCTTCAGCATTCCCTCGATCTAGCGATTTTATCACACACCTGGCTTAGGAAACATGTTAGACCCAGCAAATTGTAACGCTTTTCACCATATAACCGATGCATGAAATTAGCCTTATCATTCTCTAAGGAGAAAAACATCTTGATCCTCATCGCAATAGGCTGCTCAACCAAACACTAATTGAGAAAGCTTCTCATATAGTCAAAACACACCTCCTAACATACTTCAAACAAGAGCTCGGCTTCCACTGTGATGGAAACAACCAATTTTCTTTTCAACAACAAATAATCACAATCCAATCAGAATATTTTCAGAAGCACAATCCAACATATCCAACAAATGCCACACGACAGGCGAGAACAGAGACTTGAACTTGAGAACAGAGACTTGAATGTTTCTCATAACACCAAAAAAACAAGAGAAAGAGACTGGAGATCTGTGAGGAGAAAAGAAAACAGAGAATCATCGGAGAGAGATATCAAACAAACATCCGAATTAATTAGAAGACAGAGATAAATCTGGATCATACAAATCCAGAAAAAGAAATGAAGGAAACCGAGAGATTTAATGAGAACAGAGATTGAGATTGATATTTCAAATTCATAGAATCCTATTTCAATCTTTGAGAACTGAGAAAACCGAATTCAATCGGAGATTAAAATTGAGAAACCGAATTGATTTTTCAGATTCATAGAATCCTATTTCAATCTGTGAGTAAAGAGAAAACCGATTTCAATCGGTGAAATCAGAGAGAACCGATTTAGATCGGTGAGAACAAAGTAAAATCGGAGAGAAATTTCAATGAGAAAAAAAAATCAGATCGGTGAGATTCATATCAACCGATTAAAAATGAAATGAAAAGCTGAGATTGATGAGAGGAAACTGAAAAACTGAGAGAAGAACAAACACTTTTTCGGTCGATCGGAGAACTCTCCGGCAACAAATCACCACGATTTTTCATCATGAACAAAAAAGGAAATAGATCGGGAGATAAGGCTCGATTGCGATTGTTCATCGCGATAGGAGAAGATCGAGATATGAGAGAAATCGGAGAGAGATTGCGGAAGCTTTTGCCACTGATACCATGTAAAATATGTAGAATTGAATAGGAATGGAGAAACCTCCATGGAAGGAGGAAGAAGACAACCGTCGATTGTGAGAGAGGAGAGAAAAGGGGAATATGTTTATTGACTACATTTTGTAAAGTGTTGACTACAATTTACAATAACTTGCCTTATATAGGCTGAGAAATAAATGCTAATCTAAAACCTAATTACATTTTATTCTCTAATTCTAATATTCAATTTAGGGCCCAGGTATATGTAAGACCTAGAAACATTTTAAAAGGACTATTGCCACTTCAAAGAAAAAGAGAGTTGGAATGAGAGACGCTCAAGAGCTGGAGAAAGGATTGAACCTTTCATCCAGACGCAGTTAGGAACCTGTACAACTAAACATGTGTCATGTGATAGTCCGGGGTGTAAGATATTTTAGTGTAATTGGATTAACTTGAATGATCGGTTATAGTTATAATGATACATCATTTAAGTATGACACTAGATGCAGAATTCAATGTGGAAAACTTAATGTTGGAGATTGGAACACATTTGAAAATCGTCCCAAGGTATGTGTTCGGACCTACAAGTTAAGGAGGTTGAATATATAGATTCTTAATAGTTCTTTTGAAAAATTGCAAATGTAGGTGCAAGAATAAAGGAGCTACCTATATAAGCATGAAGTTTAGCCGCTTCAAGAAGCTGGGACTTGGTTTCGATATGTTTATGAAGGATAAGGACACAGGCTAGTAAAATATAGTGTCAAGATAGAACTATTCATATGTAAACTTTTGTGTACATTATCTTCGTGTATTCAATGTGAGTTCCCAGGGTTCAATCCTTAGAGACACCCGGGGTGTTCGAATATTTGGAATGTGTAATGTACTAATATGGAATTCAATCGTTACGATATTTCATTTATGCAAAAGTTTGAATGTTTGAGATGACTTGTTTTAGTTAATCAAGGATTGCACTAAAATAGGGGAGGATTGTTAGATATTTTAGTGTAATTGGATTAACTTGAATGATCGGTTATAGTTATAATGATACATCATTTAAGTACGGAGGTGCGGAGTGCACGCTTATTTGAATTCGTTATAATATTAGGAGCGAAGCTCCTAGATAGATGAACGGGGGTCCGGGGGCAGCGCCCCCGGGTAGCGGGGTCCAAGGGGCAGAGCCCCTGGCTGGGGTCGAGTTACTGTATCGGAAATTCATCCGAAAATATAATTTCCAAAAATCGAAGGACAAAATTGCAATTTAGGAAACATTTGAAATTCGGTTATTTTCGGTTTCATTTCCCAACAGTTGCAATGTTTCATTGCACTGTTTTATCTTCTTATTCTACTGATCATTTTTTCTGGTTCATTATCATCGAAAATACAGACATATGATCTTCGACTACTCTGAATTTTATCCGATCAAACATTTTGGTTGAACCCCGAAATTGATTTGATCTGAAAGTGATAAACACAACTTTCAGATATCCGGTTTTTTGTTTCTCTGTTTAATATCTCCCTAACAAAGATCAAATCAATATGTCGAACAAAGAAACGATGAAGGAAGGAGCGAAAGGTTTCGCAAAGTTAGATAAGTTTGCTGGCCAGGACTTTAGACGCTGGCAAAAGAAGATGCATTTCATGCTGACAAATCTCAAGGTGGTGTACGTTCTGAGTACTCCTATGCCCGAGGCTGTTGATAATGAAACTCTGGAACAGACGAGGAGGCGGATGAAGTGGGAGAACGATGACTACATATGTCGTGGCCACATCTTAAACGGTATGTCTGATTCCCTCTTTGATGTGTATCAAAATGTAGAGTCTGCTAAGGAATTGTGGGATTCTCTCGAAGCCAAGTATATGGCAGAAGATGCCTCTAGCAAGAAATTTCTTGTTGGTAACTTTATCAACTATAAAATGGTTGATTCGAGGCCTGTCATGGAACAATACAATGAATTGTTGAGGATATTGGGACAGTTTTCCCAATATGATATGAAAATGGATGAATCTATTTTTGTTTCTAGTATTATCAATAAATTGCCACCTTCTTGGAAGGATTTTAAAAATAATCCGAAACACAAGAAGGAGGAACTGAACTTGGTCGAACTTGGAAGTGATTTCCAAATTGAACAGTCCATACGTGATATGGAAAAGAGTTCTGGTGGTAATACTAAAAACGTGGTCGGTTCTTCTGTGAACATGGTGGAAGAGGGTGAATCCTCAAAGGCTGGTAAAGAGAAACGTAAGTTTCAAGGGAAACGGAAGTTTCAAGGTTATAACAGTAAGGATGGGAATAAGAAGCCCAAACTAACTTGCTGGAAGTGTGGCAAATCCGGGCACTTCAAGAAGGATTGTAAGTCTGGAAAGGGTGGAGGAAAAGGGAAAAACGAGGCTGGTCACAATGGATCCAAGGATCCGGAAAAACAATCAGGTTCGTCTTTTGTACCTAATGATCATTCGGTTGAGAATTATTATGCATCAATAATCTCTGAAGCATTTTATGTGCAGGATGATGATATCTCATGGTGGATTGATTCGGGTGCAACATGTCATGTATGCAAGGATTGTCAATGGTTCAAGGACTTTAGACCAATTGAAGATGGATCTTCCTTGAAGATGGCCAATGTCGCAACTGAACCAATCAAAGGAATAGGATCTGTTAGCCTAGTATTTACCTCTGGAAATTCGTTGTTGTTAGAAAATGTTATGTATGTACCTGGAATTCGTAAAAACTTAGTTTCTGGTATTGTATTGAATAGTTGTGGCTATAAACAAGTATTAGAAAGTGATAAATACATTCTGTCAAGGCATGGTAATTTTATTGGCTTTGGTTATCTTTGTGGCATGTTTAGGTTGAATCTAGATGTCTCTTTTATGAATAATTTTGTTTGCATGACTTCTTCAAGTATTGGTAATCATGTTAGTAAATCAGAATTGTGGCATGCTAGACTTGGTCATGTTCATTATAAGAGATTAAAAGATATGTCGAAAATGAGTTTGATACCTGCTTTCGTGTTGAATAATGAAAGGTGTAAAACTTGCATGTTAACTAAAATAACTAGACAACCTTTCAATAAGAATGTAAATAAAGAAACTAAGGTATTAGAACTTATACATAGTGACTTGTGTGATTTTCATTCGACTCCATCACTTGGTAATAAAAAGTATGTAGTTACTTTTATTGATGATGCGACTAGATTTTGCCATGTCTATCTATGTCATTCAAAAGATGAAGCTCTTGATAAATTTAAAATCTTTAAGGAAAGTGTAGAGCTTTATCATGGTGTGAAGATTAAAACTCTTCGCACTGATAGGGGAGGTGAGTATTATGATCCAGCGTATTTTGCATCGACTGGTATAGTACATCAAACGACTGCTCCATATACACCACAACAAAATGGTGTAGCTGAAAGAAAGAATAGAACGTTGAAAGAAATGATTAATTCAATGTTGTGTTATTCTGACCTAAGTGAAGGATTTTGGGGTGAGGCTATGTTAACAGCCTGTTATTTGTTGAATAGAGTTCCTAACAAAAGGAACAAGATTACCCCTTATGAACTTTGGCATAAGAAACCTCCAAAATTGAGTTATCTTAGAGTTTGGGGTTGTCGAGCAGTGGTAAGACTAACTGACCCTAAAATGAAAACCATAGGTCAAAGAGGCATAGATTGTGTGTTTCTGGGGTATTCAGAAAATTCTGTTTGTTATAGGTTCTATGTCTTAGAACCTAATGACTATGTATCTGTGCACTCTATTATTGAGTCAAGGGATGCTGATTTTGGCAATGAGGATAGATTCACGTCTATACCTAAACCTGGAGGCATGATTGCAAGATCTAGTAACTCTGATGATGTTACTGGAAAGGTGATAGATACACCTCCTGAGGCTAGGAGAAGTAGTAGAGCAAGAAAAGCTAAGTCATTTGGAAATGATTTCCAATTGTACTTACTTGAAGGATCAAGAAATGAAATTAATTTTCAATATCAGTATTGCTTTACTATTGGTGATGATCCAAGGACTTACAAAGAAGCTATGGCTTCAAGAGATTCCACTTTTTGGAAAGAGGCAATCCAAGAGGAGATGGATTCTATAATCCAAAATGGTACTTGGATACTGACTGATTTACCACCTGGTTGTGAAGCTTTAAATAGCAAATGGATCTTCAAAACGAAGATGAAGGTGGATGGAAGCATAGACAAATATAAAGCCAGATTGGTTATCCAAGGCTTTAGGCAAAGGGAAGGAATTGATTATTTTGACACCTATGCTCTTGTTGCTAGGATTTCCACAATTAGATTATTGTTAGCACTTGCTGCTATACATAATCTTGTAATTCACCAAATGGATGTCAAAACTGCCTTCTTGAATGGTGAATTAAATGAAGAGATTTATATCAAACAACCAGAAGGCTTTGTCATGCCTGGTAATGAACATAAGGTTTGTAAATTGGTAAAATCTCTTTATGGACTAAAGCAAGCCCCCAAACAATGGCATCAGAAGTTTGATGACGTAGTATTGTCTAATGGTTTTGTATTAAACCAAGCAGACAAGTGTGTATATAGCAAATTTGATGCTACCGGTAAAGGGGTTATCATTTGCCTATATGTGGATGACATGTGCCTATATGTGGATGACATGTTGATCTTCGGTATTGACCAAGATCAAGTTGATAAAAAAAAGGCATTTTTGTCATCTAAGTTTGAGATGAAAGACATGGGGAAGGCTGATGTGATTCTTGGAATTAAGATCACACATGGAGAACAAGGAATTTCCATCTCTCAATCACATTACATTGAGAAGATTTTGGAAAAATTTAACTTCAAAGATTGTTCTCCAGTTAAGACTCCTTTTGATCCTAGTGCAAAGCTCGTACCTAATAAAGGAGTTGCTGTGAATCAGCTTGAATATTCAAAGGCTATTGGATCACTAATGTATGCTATGATTAGTACCAGACCCGATATAGCCTTTGCAGTTGGAAAGTTGAGTCGATATACTCATAATCCAAGTTTAATCCATTGGCAAGCCATGAATCGAGTATTTAAGTACTTAAAAGGAACAATGGATTATAGGTTGTCTTATTCTGGATTTCCTTCTGTTCTTGAAGGTTATTCGGATGCAAGTTGGATCACCAATATGGAAGATCATTCTTCCACAAGTGGTTGGGTATTCCGTCTTGGAGGTGGTGCTATATGTTGGGCATCAAAGAAACAAACTTGTATAACAAATTCAACAATGGAATCGGAGTTTGTGGCATTAGCAGCAGCTGGTAAAGAGGCTGAATGGCTAAGAAATTTGATATATGAGATTCCATTGTGGCCTAAACCGATATCACCTATATCTATCAGATGTGATAGTGCTGCTACCTTGGCTAAGGCATATAGTCAAGTGTATAATGGAAAGTCAAGACACTTAGGTGTTAGACATAGCATGATTCGTGAACTTATTTTGGATGGTGTGATATCTGTGGAGTTTGTAAGAACTCATGACAACTTAGCCGATCATTTAACCAAAGGGTTAAGTAGAGATCTTGTGTATAAATCGGCTATAGGGATGGGATTAAAGTCCACTACAAATCTCTGATATTAAGATACCCAATTCCCATTTAGTATGACACTAGATGCAGAATTCAATGTGGAAAACTTAATGTTGGAGATTGGAACACATTTGAAAATCGTCCCAAGGTATGTGTTCGGACCTACAAGTTAAGGAGGTTGAATATATAGATTCTTAATAGTTCTTTTGAAAAATTGCAAATGTAGGTGCAAGAATAAAGGAGCTACCTATATAAGCATGAAGTTTAGCCGCTTCAAGAAGCTGGGACTTGGTTTCGATATGTTTATGAAGGATAAGGACACAGGCTAGTAAAATATAGTGTCAAGATAGAACTATTCATATGTAAACTTTTGTGTACATTATCTTCGTGTATTCAATGTGAGTTCCCAGGGTTCAATCCTTAGAGACACCCGGGGTATTCGAATATTTGGAATGTGTAATGTACTAATATGGAATTCAATCGTTACGATATTTCATTTATGCAAAAGTTTGAATGTTTGAGATGACTTGTTTTAGTTAATCAAGGATTGCACTAAAATAGGGGAGGATTGTTAGATATTTTAGTGTAATTGGATTAACTTGAATGATCGGTTATAGTTATAATGATACATCATTTAAGTACGGAGGTGCGGAGTGCACGCTTATTTGAATTCGTTATAATATTAGGAGCGAAGCTCCTAGATAGATGAACGGGGGTCCGGGGGCAGCGCCCCCGGGTAGCGGGGTCCAAGGGGCAGAGCCCCTGGCTGGGGTCGAGTTACTGTATCGGAAATTCATCCGAAAATATAATTCCGAAAATCGATGGACTAAATTGCAATTTAGAAAACATTTGAAATTCGGTTATTTTCGGTTTCATTTCCCAACAGTTGCAATGTTTCATTGCACTGTTTCATCTTCTTCTTCTACTGATCATTTTTTCTGGTTCATTATCATCGAAAATACAGACATATGATCTTCGACTACTCTGAATTTTATCCGATCAAACATTTTGGTTGAACCCCGAAATTGATTTGATCTGAAAGTGATAAACACGACTTTCAGATATCCGGTTTTTTGTTTCTCTGTTTAATATCTCCCTAACACGGGGGTGGATATTTGTGTTAACCCGGTTTAGAAATTAATTTTGTTCCTATATATATGTATGGGTAATAGATTAATGTGTAGAGTCTCGGAGACGCAATCAACTTATTCCACCAGTAAGTGACTAGCTACGGTGAAATATATGATAACCATGAACCTTAGAACACGATAATATCTAAGGATATAGAATGCATGATTTCAGTAACCCGAATCAATTTAGGAGTTGTTATTTCCTCTTCTTGTGAATCTCAAGTCTTTGCCTTCATTTTTTTTTCTAACTTAAGTCAAACCCTTTAATAATAGTAACAAATTTAATGTTTTCTTTAATTTTTAATAGCTATTTCAGTAGCTCGCTTCCATATGGGTTCAACACCTAATAAATTACATTGTACATTTGTTCTCTTGCAGATAGTATTATTATTAGGTTTTTTATTACTTAATTGTGTGAAATTGAACTGCATATTTATACCTTAAAATTCACAAAAATAAGTTTTTGCATTATGTTAGAGAGGCGTATATCTGTTTTATTCTTCTAAGTTGTTATTTTTTTTTTGTTTTAATTTCTTTTATAGTTTAGTTTTTCTTTCTATAAGGTATCATGATTTGTTTTATGCTTTGCGGATATCTCTATTTTTTTCAGAGCACGATAATCTCGTGGATTGTGCCTTCTTAGTGATAATCAAGATCCCCTAGACATCAATTGTTCTTCAACGATTATAGGTATTAGAGCTGAAACTACTACTCTTAGTAGTTTATCTACTAGAACACAGTATGGAGCACACACTCTATCTAGGACTTACTTTAGAGTTATCAACGTTTTCGTTTCATGGTAGAAAGGTGTGAGTGATCTATTGTAAAATTTCAGGATGTAAACATGCAGTTCAATGTCAAATTATTACTATCTGCAAGAGAACATACATAATACTTCATTAGCCTGCCATTAGGAGTCCATTTGAGTTCGACACGAGTTTTAAGAAATATAAAAGAAAGTGGATGGAAAAAAATAGTGAAACGTATAAAACAAAATAAATAATGCTAAACATGGATTAAATGAGAGATGTGCTGGCCTAAATTATGTAGCAATCATTTAGTATTAAAATGAAATCACACCCTAAATACACAACTAAGGCCAAATGTGATCTATTAGATAAAAAATAGATGATGTAGATTAATTCCTGTATGTGTCATCATATATACAAATAAATAAGACAATAATGAATAAATATACCGATTGACAATCGTATTATATCAATATATATACAATTAAAAAAATACTTACATATTACTCCCTCCATCCCCGATTAAGAGTCACACTTGCATTTCTGCACTCGTTTTGTAAAAATGATAATAAATAGTTTAAAGTGGAAAAATGGTAAAGTAAGAGAGAGAATAAGGTAGAGAATAGTCTTCTTTACATTATTCTCTCTCTTAATTTACCATTTTTCCATTATAATTATTTATTATCATTTTTACAAAACGAGTGCAGAAATGCAAGTGTGACTCTTAATCGGGAACGGAGGGAGTATATTTTTTGGCAATTATGAACATTGAAATTAGACCATTATATAATGAATTTGGATCATTTATAACATTGCAATAAACTTTATTGCAAACTGTTGAATATGAACATTATGATTTTCACCATTAGAAATACAAAAACCACACTTATGGAGTACAATTTTGTCGGCATTATATACATAACACATGTCTTTAGATATATTATATGAGACTCATCATCGCAATATTAAAATCAAATACAATTACCAGACACAAATAAATGGAGTAGTGCATTGTAAAATACAAATCATGACATAACTTTTCTTAAAAGTCATAACACAAAACTATATCAGTTCGCAAATACATTGATATCAGTTGACTCACAAAACATATCAGTTTTTTAGATAACACCATATTCATGAATATAAGTTTTTCACTCTATATTAATTTTTTACTAAATATTAGTTTGCTGATTTATGAATATCTGTTTTTCACTCTATATCAGTTTTTGACTCAATGTCGATAACTGATATGTTTTGTGATGCCAACTAATATTACTCATTCCATCCCTGAAAATTGGTCACTTATTTCCATTTTCGTCCGTCCTAAAAAATTTTCACCTTTCAGTTTTACCATTTTTGGTAGTGGACCCATAAAACTAATATATAAAAGTAGGACCCACATGCCATTTACTTTTCAAACCACTTTCTATTACATATCTTAAAACCCATGCCGGGACAAATGGTGATAAATTATAAGAGACAGAGAGAGTAATATATTAGAGATATGATATGATTTTCATTATTAAATTTTTTGCTAGAATCACTTCCTGCACATATAATGTTCATTACAAGCTTTTATATAATGTTTAAGGGCATAAAATGTCCAGAATTATTTATTAAGGGAGTGATGAGACTCGTTTCATGTATGTGTTCCATAGTAAAACTGCACCTAAATATGTGAACTAACGACCCTTTTTTAGCCAGGTGTGTGAAATTCGCCAGAAACTGGAGATCGCACAAATCAAGAGGGCGAAAGCAAGAATCAAGAAAAGGAGGAGAAAATGACGGCAACAAGCTGATCAAGTCTACATTTTACCGGAGCCAGCCAGAGTTCTGCATTGGAAAGAAAGCGAGAGACCCCACCTAAGGGTGTGAAGGGCAGTGTTGTCATTTCGGGGAGGTGATACCATAAGGATCAGAGCCCTACGCCTCCCTATATAAAGGAGTCCAATACACGAAGAAAAGGAGTTCCCCCATTTTATTTTCTACTTAGTAGTTTAGGGGGGTTCTCGACCGCTGTCTTAGAGTAGGTTAGGGTCTTAGTTCTCTTCCAGAGCTGAAACCAGAGCTCATTTCGCTTCCTTGTTCTAGAATTCTGCACACACGCACTTGGTTCCGTTTTATTTGCTGGTAGTTCTTGTTTGATGTTCGTTTTCTCGCACAATTTCAGCTTTCCATTCTGTATTCCATCCCGAGAAGGGATGATGAGACAATTTACTGCTCTCTTACTTGCTTTCTAACTTAGTTTCCATGTAATCGACGCTTTAATGTTTTTAATCTTAATTTCTGTTTTCATTTACAGCTTTGTGTCCTGTTTTATGCTTTATGTTTTAGATTTGTTTTTGTTTTGCTTTTATGTTCGAGTCTTAGCTTAGATTTTTCTTGTTCTATTTTGTTCGGTTTAGATTTGTTGTTTTATGTTTGAGTCGTCTTTGTATGTGTAGATCTGGGAGTTGATGTTTCGTTTTCTGCATGAAAATGTCTTAGCTCTTGTTTTTACGTAGCCGTAGCTTAGATCTTAGGAGTAGATTTAAGTTTTATGTGTTTTCTGATGTTCCGTATTCTTTAACTTTTCAAATGTGTTTCATGTTCTGTTTTCTATGTTGATTTTTTGAAGAAGATGAAGTTGAAAGCACGAACTTTTGAGGTCCTCGTTTCATCTCACTCGAGTCGGATATAAGCCGAGTTGATCAGCCTGAGCTTTTACCGGATCCACTCACTTGCGTTCCCGCAGGTAGCAGGCAGAAATAGGCTGGCTTGATCAGGTCGACTGTCCAACTTGAGCAGCTCGCAACGATATATAGCTATGAAAAGAAGATGAATGAGAGCACGCAAAAGTTCGACGTTTAAGGGAATATTATAATTTTAAACGAACTCGCTTAGTAATACTGATGTGGATCCATGTTTGATTATCCATTTCCCAAGGAATTACCCAATTGTGATGCTTGATCTAGATATTTTTGTGAGATTGGATATCTAATGAATTATAAACCCAACAATAACTAATGAATCTAAGATGAACAATGAAGGAAATAACATTGGATAGGGTGGAGATTGAAATACAAAGTCATTCTTGAAGCAGGTTAAGGCACTCACAACATAGCTAACATGCATTCATGGCTAGATCTTCAAGGCAACCACAAACCTCAAAGCATACATCTACTTGATCCATGCTTGAACTAGCAATTGATGGAAATCCCATACTTGAACTAGCAATTGATGGATGCAAGCAACCTATAATTAGGAATTGGATAGGAAACCCTCTTCAAGAGGAACAAATCTCTCAATCATCTAATTTCATCAAAAACTAAGGAATGAAAAGGGAAAAAGGGGTATTTATAGTTTAGGCCCAAATCCCAAGAAAAGGCCCACAAAATCCATCTCTGGATTAGTATAATCAACCTTTCTACAATATCAACTTAAAGCAAAAATATTCCACGGCAACAGCGCCAAAAACACTAAATGCAATTAAATTACAAAGATAAAATATGAGAGATAAGAGAATTCCATGGATTTGTGTTCACAGTTATGGTTATACAAATTCCAACTACAATACCCTAGCACAGTTATTACTTTGATAGGACGAGTCACCTAGCTTATGCTCATGCGATGCAAATGTTGATTACTAACATTTGGGTTATCAATCCTAACACGTAACTCCAAAAGGCTCCTAAGACCCTTGAAAAGTCCTCACTCTCAATTAACAGTGCCGTTTTAAGGGAAGCTAACTGTAGCGTCTACTAAGTGGACCTAACTCGCTAGAACTCTCTCAAAGTTATGAAGCAAGTTGTATTAAATCATACATAATTGTGTCACTCAATCATGTAGCATCAAGATTACTTAGGGAAGAAACAAAGTAAAAACAAAACGGATATTAAATAGAAAACTGGAATTGTATACCAAAGTCGTTACTAACACTCAAAGTTCCAAAGATGGGAATTGTTTTCTCACTCTCAAAGTGTATAAAGGTAATGTGTATAAACACTCAAATCATGCATCATGCAAAGTTTACCATAGGCTTGCTCAAAGTCTAATCCCTCCTCTACTAGATGTGATTAAGCATCAAAAGTCCGAAAGGTCTTTATCTTTGGTTTAATGTAGGCTCTTTGTCAGGTGATGAATATTTGGCTAAAAAGTGATTCAAACAAAAAGATATCCCAAGTAGAGTTAAATTGACTCCACTTTTCTAAACCCAAGACACTTTTAACACTTTATTTTTCTCCTTCAACTCACTTTCCAATTCTTTGTTTTCTTTTCTTTTCTTTTCACAACCTTTCATAAAAAAAAATTTTCTTTTCACAACCTTTCTTTCTTTTTCATACACATCCTTTCTAAGATCAAACACATACTTGGAATTTTTCACAATTTCACAACTTGTACTTTTCTACATTTAAGCACACTACTTTTTATACTTTCCTCCTTATCTCTCCAATTCCTTTACAAAATAAGATAACAAAAACTAACCCACCCAAGAAATTGTCCCCATTATTTTGACTTCCAAAGAATAGGCTTAAAGGCTCAAAACTGGCTCCAAAGGGAAAAAATTTAAAATTTTGTGAGGGTTGAAAATTTTGGGTATAAAAGTAGTTAGAAAAGATTACCTAATATCTTCCCTTATCAACTTAAACACTATGTAAATTTAGGCAGACTAGGAGCAAGTTCTAGAAACATATGATGCAGATGAATCACACAAGAAAGAAATTATGGCTCAAATCTCACAAGGTATAAGCATAATTCAAGGAGAACAAGCAATTCACTAATTATGCACCTTTTCATCAAACAATCAAATCAAAACGTCAAGCCATACTTAAACATGGATAGAATTAAATATCATTGGCAACTTGGTCTAATGTGTCCCTAAGCATGCGTGTTTCTAAGTTCTTCATGTTAAGTTTATGATATGGATTCACCTTCAGGTTTTTAAAACAAAACAAAACTTAACTAAACACTTAAAACAAAAACAAAACCTAAACTCACGGTCCACCACTTCATCCCCCCAAACTTATTTACAACAAAGTGTAAAATAAGTTTGTAGAGTCGGTCGGGACGTGAGTAAACTACCAAAAAGAAAACATACCTTGAAAAAAAATTCACGGAGAGGTTGGACGGGGCGAAAAATCGAAAAATTTCAAAAAATCACGCTGGAAATTATGCTCATGTCCGGCAGTCGCCACACGAAGTCAGATGGTTCCAGCGAGCAGGTCACGGAAAGGTCAGAACCTGCTAAAATTTTCAAAGCACAAAAATTAAACCAAAAAGTAACTTTAAAATCTGGAAATAAATGGTTGGGTTGCCTCCCAACAAGCGCTTATTTTTCGTCTTTAACTTGACGCTCATTGAAGCTCGTGAGTTATCCCCCATCGTGGGAATTCCTTTGGGATGCCTTTGTACCTACAAATTCGCAATGTGAGCATAGAATGAAGAAAATTGTAGTAGGATACTGTTAGGATTGGTATACTAAAAAGCATATATCGAGCATGTTGCACGGATAGAATTGCTTGGATACAATAAATTCTACAATCCACTTTTAACCCAAGGCGAGAAGTAGTAATTTTATCGCATTGATGTTTGCTTGTGCATTTATAAGATGTTTCTCAAACATTTATATGTATAAGAAGCAAACAAGTCTAATTTTTCTACATAGTAGACTGGTCGTGAACGATGTTCACAGAAGGTGACGCAATCGGTCCTTTGTAGAAGAGAAATAGAATTTCACAACCTAGATAGGCTTTGGCTACCTATCGTGAAAGGTTGCAGCGTCAGTCCGCATGTTTCCTTACCTTAGGAAATAAACGACACTGGTGTTGTAACAGCCCGCCCTCCTAGGGTACAATAAATGCGGCGAACTGCTACCCAACTGACTCCAAAGATGTAAATATAGACCAGGGTTACATTTAGAGAGAAATATCAGAGTAATTAATAGTAAAGACTTGACCTAGAAATTTTAAAGAAAGAATGTGTCATAAATGGTTCAAAGGTCTTAAATGTACGACATGGTATCCCAGACAAAATCACGAGATAATTACTAAGGCCTCAAAATGAAGAAAATAGTGCCATTCAATCGAACCAATATCAGAGTATCAAAAACTTAGCGGAAAACGACCAAGAGAAAAGCATAGCTATGTATGGTGACACAACTACACTTAGAGTTCAACATATCCATATTCATTAAGTAAGCTGCTCAACACCCGCCACCGCTCGTCATCATTCAACCTGCACATAAGGAAAAACACATGCAGGGTTGTGTATTTTAAAATACTCAGTGAGCTCATTGCCAAAACATTTTATTTAATAAGTTATGCCACCCTTACCAAGTGAACTCGAGTTTTAAGCAGTTAAGAGAAATATCACGAGTATCACAAAATATTTTCATAGACTGGCCAGTCAAAATATCTCCCCACTTTCTCATCAAATTCCACAATCACATATCACAATCTTTCCATGGTGCGACGAAAGCGTGGCCACGCTTTTCGCCCACAAGACCGGCCGACTAGCTAGGACGGCTCACGATCCCCTCGTGTACACAGCCTGGTAGGGTTTGCGGCCTATACTCAGACCCGAATTCGTATATCATATCCATAGCCCTATAGCCCAATGGAGCGAACTCACAAACTAGGCATCAGGCACACAATCTCACAATAAAACAAACATAGGCATGGCATAACAGTTAAACCACCCTTATAGCTCTGATAATTATCTTTGACAAAATAAAAGAGAGTTTTTTAGAGTAAAGCCCACCTTGACTGCTTAGATTTCAAGTAGTTTCGCTTTTTCCGTTATCTGGCTTCGCAACCGAGGTTTCACCTTTAAATTCACATAGGCACGTATTCACAAATTAGGTTCAATTATAAATTCTTAACTTATGCATGTCTCGTTACTTCTCTCTTTCCCAACGATTCACCTAACTCTTCATAACCTATAGATTTCAAGTCACACTCACCATGAATTACTAATTTCAAGTCATGCTTATCATACATATATTTCTTAGCGTCTCAACCCTAGATCTATCATCATATGTCATGCAAAAGTATTTAGCCATCAAGCACATACTACACAACACACACTTCAACACACACACACCACACGCATAACACACACACACACACACGGCACACACACACCTCACCCTCTCGGCACACACACACACACATGTTCCCATATCCCTTCTTATCCCTTTTTCTCTCAATTAATATGCATGAAGGTTCAAGAACACCGATTAAATCGGTTGGAAGAAAAAGAAAAGGAGAGGTATAAGAAGAACAACATAACTCTTAAACGAAAATACCTTTTTAGAGAAAATCAATCGGTAGAAACAAAGTATAGGCTTGGTTCTTCAATATCCACGGATTAAACTTCGATTTCTTCTCAAAAGATGAAGGATTTATGGAGTAAAGTGGAAGAAAATTGAGAGAGCATATGGGGGAGGGATTTTCGAAAACTATGGGGGCTAGGGTTGGGGTTGGTTCTTATTTATATAGTCCAATGAGATCTTTAGGTAATAAGAATAGAATATTTGGTAAGATCTCATTCTCCATAAATTAAATAAAATGATATAATATTTGTGAAGTAGGGAAGAAGAATTAATAAAAATAGAAGATGGCAAATACCCAATATTTTCGAAAATAATGCTTTCCATAAAGCCAAGATTTTGTTTTGGTATTTTCCCATATAGAATAAGATATTATGGAGCAAAATAAAAATAAGGAAAATCCTCCATGGAATAAGGTATGGGGCGATTTCTATGCCCTTTTAAATAAGGCATGGATTTTTGAATATTAATTAGAATAAAGTAAGGTAAGATATCTTGAAGTATGGAAAGATTTGGTAGGATAAATATATTCTAGGTATGGAAGGAAATCAAGTAAGGGATCAAATAAAATCAATTAAATTCATTCCTTCCCAACTATAGTGATTTTCGAAAATCACTATGAAATAAGGGGGCTCGATTTTTGTGTTTCTAAACAAGGAAATAATTGGCTCTTAGAACTTAATTTAAATAAATACCCCAAGGATTAAATTAAATCCGGAAAAATAGAAATCCTCCACAAAAGGGGCTAGGGTTCGAAATTGACAAGAATTAGGGTGACAAGTATTTATGGAAATTTTCTCTAACATTCTCACTCACCCTTAAACAATTAAATTGCCACATAAACAATAAATAAAACACATGCCACATCATCAAATCAACAAGTTTGACTTTTCAAACTTTCAACATAGACTCATCTCACGAAATTAAAGCATTCTCAATTCCACGTCAACAACAAATAAATTCTAGGGCTCTAAGATTAGGGTTTTAAATTCCGGGGCGTTAAATCCTACCACACTTAAAGAAAAATTTCGTCCCGAAATTTGGTACCTTTCACGGAAAGAGTTCCGGGTATAGCTCTATCATCTTATCCTCCTGTTCCCACGTGGCTTCCTCGGGTCCGTGGTTTCTCCATTGAATCTTCACGAAGGCTGTGGTTTTATTTCTCAAGGTTTGAACCTTTCGATCTAAGACTATCTGGGGTTGCTCCTCGTAGCTCAGATCCGGGCTTACAGCAATATCCTCATTACGAATCACATGCTTCGGATCGAACACGTATTTCCGCAGCTGCGATACATGAAACACGTTGTGTACACTCCCAAGGCTGGGCGGCAGCGCTAAACGATAAGCTACGGGTCCTACTCCTTCTAGAATCTCGTACGGCCCGATAAAACGCGGTTTCAGTTTGCCCTTGACTCCGAAACGCGTTATCCCTTTCGACGGGGATACTTTGAGAAAAACTTTATCGCCAGCGTGGAACTGCAAATCCGTCCGTCGGACGTCGGCGTACGACTTCTGTCTGTCCTGAGCTTCCTTCATTCGCGTGCGGATTTGTCGAACGATTCCGACCATCTCTTCGACTGCATCGAGTCCAAGCGCTCTTCGTTTGCCAACCTCGTCCCAATAAAGTGGTGATCTACACTTTCTCCCGTAGAGAGCTTCGTATGGCGCCATGCCGATCGTTGCTTGAAAACTGTTGTTGTAAGCGAACTCGATCAATAGGAGTGCGGTCTCCCAACTTCCACCTCGGTCGAGCACCACGGCTCTTAACATATCCTCGAGAGTTAGTATCGTCCTCTCGGATTGTCCATCGGATTGGGGGTGGAAAGCGGTGCTAAAGTTTAAACGCGTTCCAAGCTCGCGTTGTAAACTAATCCAAAACTTTGAGGTAAACTTCGGGTCACGATCAGACGTAATCGTCACTGGAACTCCATGTAGTCGCACGATCTCTCGAATGTAGATCCGAGCCAGCTTATCCGATCCGTGGGTTACGGGGATTGGTATGAAATGCGCGCTCTTGGTAAGTCGATCGATTATCACCCAGATCGCGGTATTCCCTTTAAGGGTTTTTGGCAACGCCGTCACGAAGTCCATAGCGATGTGCTCCCATTTCCACTCGGGTATCTCCAGCGGTTGTAACTTTCCGTACGGTCGTTGGTGTAAGGCTTTCACCTGTTGACAGGCTAAGCAGCGCTCCACGAAAGCTGCGACGTCTCGCTTCATGCCGCTCCACCAAAAGGACTTCTTCAGATCCTGATACATCTTCGTGCTCCCGGGATGAGCAGTGTATGGGGTTTCGTGCGCTTCGCTCAAGATTTCGTTCCTAAGACTCTCGTCGTTCGGCACACACAGTCTCCCTTCAAAGGTAAGAGCATTATCGGAAGCCTCACTAAAACTTCCGGACTCACCGGTTTTCACTTCGACTCGAATCTCTTCTAATCTTTCATCTAGCCGTTGAGCTGCAACGATCCTCGTTCGTAGATCAGGTTCCACTATCAACGCGGTAATCCGGCCTTCCACGGTTTCGGGGGTTCTAACTACCTCTATCCGCAACTTACTCAATTCTCGTACTAAGTTTTCCTCTTCTGTCAGAAAAACAGCGAGTTGCGAATGGTCTCTACGGCTTAAAGCGTCTGCTACCACGTTTGCCTTGCCAGGGTGGTAGTTGATACCACAATCGTAGTCCTTCACCAGCTCGAGCCACCTCCGTTGTCGCATGTTTAGGTCCTTCTGCTCGAAGAAGTACTTCAAACTCTTGTGGTCCGTAAAGATTTCACACCTAACCCGGTAGAGATGGTGCCTCCAAATCTTTAGGGCATGCACTACCGCGGCTAACTCTAAGTCGTGGGTGGGGTAGTTCAACTCGTGCGGTTTCAACTGTCGCGACGCGTAAGCGATCACCTTGTTGTTCTGCATCAACACGCATCCTAATCCGACTTTTGAAGCGTCGGTATAAACTACGTAGTCGACTCCAAGCTCTGGCATGGCTAACACTGGTGCGGTGGTCAGTTTTTCCTTCAACAGCTGGAAACTCGCTTCACACTCCGGCGTCCAACTCACCTTGATTCCTTTCTTGAGCTGCTGGGTCATGGGTCTCGCTATCTTAGAGAATCCTTCTATGAACCTTCGGTAGTATCCTGCCAAACCCAGGAAACTCCGAATCTCGTTCTGCGTCGATGGCGACTTCCATTGTTGCACCGCCTCAACTTTGGCGGGGTCCACTCGGATTCCTTCTGCTGACACGATGTGCCCTAAGAAGTTGACTTCCTTCAGCCAGAATTCACACTTGCTGAATTTGGCGTACAACTTCTCCTTCCTCAACGTCTCCAGCGCGATCCGTAGGTGCTCCGCGTGCTCCTCCTCGTTCTTCGAGTAGACTAGGATATCATCTATGAACACTAAGACGAACGTATCTAGGTACGGGTGGAAAACGCAGTTCATTAAGTCCATAAACACGGCTGGGGTGTTGGTTAGACCGAACGGCATCACGACGAACTCATAGTGACCATATCTGGTACGGAAAGCGGTTTTAGGGATATCCTCTTTTCGCACTTTCAGCTGGTGGTATCCGGACTTCAGATCCATCTTAGAGAACACTCCGGCTCCTCGGAGTTGATCGAACAGGTCATCTATCCTCGGCAACGGGTACTTATTCTTGAGGGTCAACTTGTTCAACTCTCTATAGTCGATACACATTCTCATTGACCCATCTTTCTTCTTAACGAAGAGCACCGGTGCGCCCCATGGCGAAACACTGGGCCTAACTAAACCTAGGTCCATTACTTGCAGCTGAATCTTTAACTCCTCTAACTCCTTAGGTGCCATGCGGTACGGCGCCTTTGATACGGGTGCGGCTCCAGGTTCGAGATCGATCGCAAACTCTAACTGCCTATCGGGCGGCGGTCCAGGTAATTCCTCGGGAAAGACATCGGGAAAATCTCGTACGACAGCAACGTCTTCAAGCCTCGCTTCCTCCTTCTCTTCTCCGTGGAGATAGACAAGATAGGTCGGGCGTCCTTTTCTCAACATTGCGGTGGCTTGTAACGCGGAGACTATAGCTATTCGTCGGTTCATTGAGATTCCGTGGTAAACGATGGGTTTCATACCCGGGATTTGTAGGGTTATCTGTCGCTTCTTACAACTAATTGTCGCAAAGTTCGCAGTTAACCAATCCATTCCTAGGATTACGTCAACGTCTTTCATCGCCATAACTTGCAGGTCGCGAGCCACTAACCTACGTTCTCCTAGTACGATTTCTATGTTCAAGCAAAAACGAGAGATCTCTATCATTCCTCCTACTGGTGAGGACACCATCATCTTATGTTCGGATTTCCTAGTAGGCAAGCTTAGGGTTTGAACACACAACTCGGATATGAAGGAATGAGATGCGCCTGTGTCAAACAACACAACAACGGGGGTATCAAGGATTTCGCCTATACCTGCTAGATTTCCGTTTTTGGGCTTTCCTTGCTCGCCTTTAGGCTGCTTCTGCTCTATTGCGTACGCTCTAGCCGGGGCAGGAAGTCTTGGGCGGTCGGGCTGCTGCAGCCGCAGGGGCTGGTTCCGGCTCACTCCCGAGCCTGTAGGTGGCGTTCTCTGCTGCTGACGGAAACCCTGGTGGTTCTGTCTCGATCCGTTTCCCTTGCTCGGACATTCCCTCGAGAAATGACCGCTTCCTCCACAGTTGAAACACCGCGTCGGGTTCGGTCCTCTACACTCCCCGAAATGGTACCTTGTGCAAACGCTGCACTGGGGTGGTCTGGCACGGGGGTCACTCCTTGGGTTGAACGAAGACTGTCCTCCTTCGTACGGTGGCCTGTTCTGAGTGGGGCGGTATCGCTTGTTGTCGTAGGGAACCCTACTCCCCTCCCATCTCCTCTTATCATGGTTGGGTCGCGGCGGGGGTAAGGTCATTGCGGTGTTCCCCGCGCTCCTCTCTCTCGGCATTGCTGCCTCTACATCTAGTGCAAGGGCTAGCGCCTCGGCGTACGTAAGGGTTCCACAAACTGCCAAAGCCATCCTAATCTCGTGCCTAAGACCTTCACGAAACTTATCGGCCAGTTTCTCGTCAGTATTGGTCTGTTCCGGCACGTAGCGGGTCATATCACAAAGTGCACGGTCGTACTCGGTTACTGACAGACGTCCTTGGGTGAGATTGTGAAACTCAGCGGCTTTCGCCTTTCGGTAACTCTTGGGTACGTACTTGTCGTAGATCTCAGTCTTGAATTCTTCCCAAGTCATCCCGTCTATACGATCCTGGGACATGGTCTTCAACTTGTTTTCCCACCAAAAATCGGCAGATCCGGTCAGCTGATGCGTCACGCAGATCATCTTCTCCGCATCGTTACACACTAAGGTCCTAAAGATGCGTTCCAAGGCACGTATCCAAGTTTCAGCTCGTGCAGGATCACCCATCCCATCGAATGTAGGAGGCTTCTGGTCAAGGAACAGCTTCACAACTTCCCTGTCCACTTGCGGGGGTGGTGGTGGTGGTGACGGCGGTCTTGGTTGCGTCACACTTTCCTCTACCGAAACCTGGGAGGCATGTCCCTCATTCCTCACGTTACGTCTTGGCGGCATCCTGATTTTCACACTCGAATTGTTAGCGCACTATTTTTTTCAAGGTAGCGATAGGGTACTTTGAGACAAAGATATGTATATACAAAGATTTTCATTTGGACTCATTTTCAAGTAGGGTCTAAAGAAAGACCATATAATAACATTTGTGAGGTACACAAGTGCGCAAGAGAGAACATAATAAGGTTGCACCATGAGGTGGTAAGCACTTGAAAATTGATAGAACAAGCAATTATGCTCACTCAATAAGGATGAGAAAGAGTGAAGACGTCTTTTGGCAAACAATAGAACAAAAGGTACGATTTCCCCATAAATTTCATAAAGATCTCAAAAGGTCTTGGTACAATGAATAAGAAAAGAAGTGCAAAGAAATTGTGAAAACAACAACGGAATTAAAGGTTCTAGAATTCAAAAAAAACATGGGGAAAGGGAAAACAAAATCGCTACTTGAGTACTAGCCACTTCTGTTCTCGTCCTCCTCGGGTTCTTCCGACTCTCCAACACTCTCGGCGCTCGAACACTCTCCTCTCTCGAACTGTCCCATCCCCTCGTCTTCCTTCTCGTCGCTAAGGGGCGAAGGAATCGAGGTAAGCATCTCTCCGGACTCTCTTATGATTGCTCGAGGGGCTGATACGCGCATCCTAAGGGTCCTTCTACGGGGTACGCGAGCAACGTGCGGTTCCTCATCATCGCGATACTTCACTCGGCGTGCTGCTCCTGGCGAGTACTTTTGCGTTGGCGGATGGAGCGGAGGTCCGTCAACTGCGGTCGACATGGCCGGAAGCAAAACTCCCATAAGGCCGACGAAGTCTCCTCGAGGCGTATACTTGGGCGGACTAAACCAGACGTAGGATACTGACGCCTGAGCGGTCCACTCGCTCCAAGGGGAAGGTAGTATGTGGATAAGTCGCATGATTCCCTCGTGATGGGTAGTCCCGTACGCGTAGGCGTCCAGCCAATGACCATAAAAGTCGGTGACGAAGTTCAGAAGGAACTGCTCTCCGTCCCATTCCATCTCTCTAAAGCGCTCCACCGGAAAGTCTCTGTTCTTAGCGTAACGGTTGCGCATAAGGGCGTGATAGGGTTGGACCATCTACAAAAGGGAAAAAGGAACAAGTCAGCACCATCACCAAAGTGGAAAAGAATAGATAGTGCGTGATCTCAAATGGTGCTGCGAAAGTGGATAAGAGTCAAAAGATGGTAGTTCAAAACGTCGCGTCCAAGGTTCTCGTCCCTAGATAACTAATCGTGCGTTTTCTGTTCACGTTTCGTCGAGTCTTCTTGTACACAAACGGCCTTAAGCTAGTTCTTTCGCGTTCCTAGAGTTGGTTCAAGCGCTGTGATCGTTTCGCTAAAGCATACTAGGTTCGAAAGTCCAAGTCTAGGCATCACAACAAGCCAACATAGTCCCAAACAATCACATTCGCATTTCAAGTTCTCATACAACATTCATCAAACATTCAAGAAGCATCGCTTCGCATTCATAAAATTCTTAACACATAAGGCATGCTTTTCACAAGTTCTCATATTCAACATATCCTCATTAGGAAAACGTTACTTCTTATTCACAGCGTTTCCAAAAGCATCAAGTTTCAAACATAAATCACAAAATATTTAGTACCTCTTTCTTCACGGTTTAATGATACGAGTTGCGGTGTTGAGCTTTTCCACATTTTAATTTATTAACGACACGACTACAAAGACAACCTAAAGTTCAAAAAGACTCTTGGGTCCAGAGCGGAAAGAACTGAGGCTCTGATACCAACTGTAACAGCCCGCCCTCCTAGGGTACAATAAATGCGGCGAACTGCTACCCAACCGACTCCAAAGATGTAAATATAGACCAGGGTTACATTTAGAGAGAAATATCAGAGTAATTAATAGTAAAGACTTGACCTAGAAATTTTAAAGAAAGAATGTGTCATAAATGGTTCAAAGGTCTTAAATGTACGACATGGTATCCCAGACAAAATCACGAGATAATTACTAAGGCCTCAAAATGAAGAAAATAGTGCCATTCAATCGAACCAATATCAAAGTATCAAAAACTTAGCGGAAAACGACCAAGAGAAAAGCATAGCTATGTATGGTGACACAACTACACTTAGAGTTCAACATATCCATATTCATTAAGTAAGCTGCTCAACACCCGCCACCGCTCGTCATCATTCAACCTGCACATAAGGAAAAACACATGCAGGGCTGAGTATTTTGAAATACTCAGTGAGCTCATTGCCAAAACATTTTATTTAATAAGTTATGCCACCCTTACCAAGTGAACTCGAGTTTTAAGCAGTTAAGAGAAATATCACGAGTATCACAAAATATTTTCATAGACTGGCCAGTCAAAATATCTCCCCACTTTCTCATCAAATTCCACAATCACATATCACAATCTTTCCATGGTGCGACGAAAGCGTGGCCACGCTTTTCGCCCACGAGACCGGCCGAGTAGCTAGGACGGCTCACGATCCCCTCGTGTACACAGCCTGGTAGGGTTTGCGGCCCATACTCAGACCCGAATTCGTATATCATATCCATAGCCCTATAGCCCAATGGAGCGAACTCACAAACTAGGCATCAGGCACACAATCTCACAATAAAACAAACATAGGCATGGCATAACAGTTAAACCACCCTTATAGCTCCGATAATTATCTTTGACAAAATAAAAGAGAGTTTTTGAGAGTAAAGCCCACCTTGACTGCTTAGATTTCAAGTAGTTTCGCTTTTTCCGTTATCTGGCTTCGCAACCGAGGTTTCACCTTTAAATTCACATAGGCACGTATTCACAAATTAGGTTCAATTATAAATTCTTAACTTATGCATGTCTCGTTACTTCTCTCTTTCCCAACGATTCACCTAACTCTTCATAACCTATAGATTTCAAGTCACACTCACCATGAATTACTAATTTCAAGTCATGCTTATCATACATATATTTCTTAGCGTCTCAACCCTAGATCTATCATCATATGTCATGCAAAAGTATTTAGCCATCAAGCACATACTACACAACACACACTTCAACACACACACACCACACGCATAACACACACACACACACGGCACACACACACCTCACCCTCTCGGCACACACACACACACATGTTCCCATATCCCTTCTTATCCCTTTTTCTCTCAATTAATATGCATGAAGGTTCAAGAACACCGATTAAATCGGTTGGAAGAAAAAGAAAAGGAGAGGTATAAGAAGAACAACATAACTCTTAAACGAAAATACCTTTTTAGAGAAAATCAATCGGTAGAAACAAAGTATAGGCTTGGTTCTTCAATATCCACGGATTAAACTTCGATTTCTTCTCAAAAGATGAAGGATTTATGGAGTAAAGTGGAAGAAAATTGAGAGAGCATATGGGGGAGGGATTTTCGAAAACTATGGGGGCTAGGGTTGGGGTTGGTTCTTATTTATAGAGTCCAATGAGATCTTTAGGTAATAAGAATAGAATATTTGGTAAGATCTCATTCTCCATAAATTAAATAAAATGATATAATATTTGTGAAGTAGGGAAGAAGAATTAACAAAAATAGAAGATGGCAAATCCCCAATATTTTCGAAAATAATGCTTTCCATAAAGCCAAGATTTTGTTTTGGTATTTTCCCATATAGAATAAGATATTATGGAGCAAAATAAAAATAAGGAAAATCCTCCATGGAATAAGGTATGGGGCGATTTCTATGCCCTTTTAAATAAGGCATGGATTTTTGAATATTAATTAGAATAAAGTAAGGTAAGATATCTTGAAGTATGGAAAGATTTGGTAGGATAAATATATTCTAGGTATGGAAGGAAATCAAGTAAGGGATCAAATAAAATCAATTAAATTCATTCCTTCCCAACTATAGTGATTTTCGAAAATCACTATGAAATAAGGGGGCTCGATTTTTGTGTTTCTAAACAAGGAAATAATTGGCTCTTAGAACTTAATTTAAATAAATACCCCAAAGGATTAAATTAAATCCGGAAAAATAGAAATCCTCCACAAAAGGGGCTAGGGTTCGAAATTCACAAGAATTAGGGTGACAAGTATTTATGGAAATTTTCTCTAACATTCCCACTTACCCTTAAACAATTAAATTGCCACATAAACAATAAATAAAACACATGCCACATCATCAAATCAACAAGTTTGACTTTTCAAACTTTCAACATAGACTCATCTCACGAAATTAAAGCATTCTCGATTCCACGTCAACAACAAATAAATTCTAGGGCTCTAAGATTAGGGTTTTAAATTTCGGGGCGTTACAGGTGTGGTATAGCACTGAAGGATCTAACTGTTGAGATAAGTCTTTCTTGCTATTTACTGAAAGACGAGGTCTCGGTGATTGTTATTTCTTATCATTGTTGATATAACATTGAGCATACGATATTGATTAAGCACTACTTTGATTTATCAAATGGTGCGGATTTTTCGCAATCCAAGAATCTTGATATCTTGGGTAGTGGTGATCAATGTCTAGAGGTGCTAGTATTGTTATTGCAATGAATCGTGTGCTGGGTGAGTCCAGTTTGATAATATCTTCAAGAGGTGTTCGAAAAAGGTTTTATTATTCAGAAACCCGGCCGGTTGGAATTTATTCCAGAATAATAAATAAAGATTTTGAACTAGACAACTCTTGGAAAAAGATATTAATTAATTAAAGTCAAATAGCAGACTTAACACGGGAAATAATAAATTAAAGAGGTAAAGCCCGGATTACTCGTAATTTGGGATTGGATGGGCAGTCAATATTATTATACTATAGTGGATGATAATAATATTCTGTTTGGACTTGTATTAAATTGGGGCTCAATTTAATTAGTAAAAGTCCAACAGGTTTGGCCCAAATCCAACCTCCATGTATCCCTAATCTGGCCCATCATAACTCTATATAAAGGAGACTAAATAGAAGACTAATTTAATGAATTTTTATATAGTTAATTTCGTGCTCCCTCTCTCCAGAGCAGACGGAATTTTCTCTTCCCTTCTATTGGGAATTCTGTCTTCTGTTTTGTCAAGCCCTTTTCGATTCTGACAAGTTTTGCCCACCCAAAGGTCAGATTCTGAGTTCGGGATACAGATTAGAAGATTCGTGGTCGATTACGAAGATCTTCATGTGGAGAAGGAGCAAGCAATCGTCGATTCTTTGGAGAATCAGATCGGTAACCCTAATCCGTAGGAAATTCATGAATTAGGGTTCTTATTCCTTGTTTGTGAATTATATGTGTTCTAGCATGCAATTGATTGTTTAACATGTGATTAATTGATCCCGTAATCGGTCAAATAGATCTGTAGATCTGATTTATTTGTTTATGCATGACTTCCGCTGTGCAAGGAGCACCAATCCCCAACAATTGGTATCAGAGCCAATTTTTGGCTCTGATTATGTGGATTAATTTCATGTTATATGAATTGCTTGAATGCATAATTGTTGTTTATATGTTTTGTGCGTGTAAACTATGCTCAATTTTGCGCGATGAAACCCTCGCAGAAGAAATAAATTATTCGCAATTTGTTTTCTTTTTGTCGATGGTTTAATCATTACATGATGGTATATTCATTCCTTAAAGTAATGATTTCATGTTATGTGTCGTATGCGTCGCATATTTTGTTGCCGAGAATCAAATAAGTAATTATTTGTTTGAATCAATTTGTGTGATGGGATTTTATACACATTCCGTGTTTTAATGACATGGCTTGATATTATTTTCTAATTGATTAACCTCTTTTGGAAATTTGGTTGTATAATCCCTGTCGTGAATCTGGATTCTAAATTGAATTGGGGTGAACATGGATTTATTAATATCTATGTAATCAATTCGTGGAGAAATTGGCAACATGGGAGCCCGCAAATCGCTGGAGTGCGATAACTGCAGCAGCGGCATCTGCGCAATAGCACCGGCAGCAGCGGAGAATCTGCTCGATGGTTGCAACGTGGAGATTCAAATGTCCACGGTGGATGATTAGCCCTACCAGGTTGGGCAGTTCTCGGGCCGCGAAGCAGTGGGAGCCACGCATCAGTGGGGAAACGATGCAGCGACGACGCAGCAGCGTTGACGTCGAGCAGCAGCGGCGTCCCTCCGTCAGCAGCTCCTTCAGCAACGTCGGGCTGGGCAGTTTGCCAAGCAGCCCAGGTGACGTTTCCGGGCTTGTGTGGCAGTGCAACATTCCAAATTAGTTAGGGTTTTCCTAAATCCTAGGAACTAATTTGGAGAAAATTTCTAAATTAGTTAGGGTTTCCTAACCCTAGGAATTAATTTAAGATATATTTCAAGATATAATTTCGAATAACTTTTGAATATATCAATTTCATTGAATTATCTAAAATATATTTTTGGATTAATGTGATTTTCATCCTTATTTTTATGGATTTAGATAGATTAAATTCTATCTAGATAAATCCTAAATAAATTCGGATGATAATAATTAATTTTATTGTGTCTTATGGATTTATATAGATTTAATTCTATGTGAATAAATCCTAGATAGACTAGATAAATTAATTAATTATATTTGGATTTTATCCTTATTTTATGGATTTAGATATATTTAGATATATCTAGATAAATCCTAGATAAATTTGGATAAAATAATTAATTTTATTGTCTTATTGATTTATATAGATTTAATTCATGTGAATAAATCCTAGATAGACTAAGATAAATTTTAATTATGTTCATCCATATCCTGTAGATATAGATAGATTTAATTCTATCTAGATTATATCTTAGTTGATTTGGATAATTAAAATCCATGTTTATCTTTATCTTGTGGATATTTATAGAATTAATTCTATCTAGAAAATATCCCAGTAGATTTAGATAATTAAATTTGTTTCTATCTTATAGATATAGATAGATTTATATCTATCTAGAATATATCTTGGTATATTTAGATAATTATTTAATCCAGTAATGTATTATCATTTGGATTTAAGATAGATTTAGTTCTATCTAGTTAAATCCTAGTTGAATTAATTAATATTAATTCTAGTTTATCCTAATTTTATGGATATAAATAGATTTATTCTATTTAGAAAATATCCTAGATAAATTTGGATAAAGATAATACAAGATAATCCTTATCTAATGGATTTTTGATAAAATTAATTTTATCTAGAATAAATCCTAATAGACATGATATATTCTAGTTTCTTATTCTAAATAATCTAAGATTTTTGTTAATCTTAGAATGATTGGATTTTATCTTCATCTTATGGATTTGGAGAGATTTGGTTCTATCCTGAAATATCCTGGTATGATGATTTAGATAATGATAATCCAAGATCAGCTTATCTTGAATTTTAGGATTTGATTTTATTCATATAAAATCTAGAATATCCTAATTGGGTTTAGATAGATTAAATTCTATCTAGGTAAAACTTAAATAAATTTGGATAACCATTATTCAAGATAAACTTATCAAATCTGAAATTTCTATTTTGGATAAGATAAGGAATTAATTATTTAATTAAATCTCCCTAGATTTATTAAATAATTTCAATAATTATCCAGTGTGATTAATTACCATGAAGTAAATGGATTTGTCTATTTATTTGGTGATTATCTATTATAAGTGGATTAATCTGCCTTATCTGCTTATGTGATAATTATGCAAAAGCCATGTTCAAAATAACTAAGCGATAATTACAACAGTGCGTTGTATATGGTCTCCATAAATTGGTCTATATATGAAGCAATTTCTAATATTATCGCGACCCACCTTAGTGGGAGCAATAATCCTACGAAATAGCAAGGTCATAAGATTAGACTTCTTAATAGTAAATTGTTTAAACTAGAAGCATGTTTCTAATATTATCGCGACCCACCCTAGTGGGAGCCATAATCCTACGAAATTGCAAGTTCATTTGTTTAAACTTATTTATAAGATAGCTATGGAATTTTGTTAGTGGCGTACGACCTTCCCTAGAAGGAGTATCAAAACAGAAATGAAATTCCTAGATGCAAATATTTATGGTAAAAGCTTAGGCAATATTTGGCGGCCATGCCACCTTAGTGGTCTCTGGACTATTCGTCGGTATTGTGACCAGGAAATTGTTGGAATCCGAATTTGTATGACCTCCCTAGAGGCGTACTTATTTTGGTTTTGGCAGTTGCGAAATACATAAATTGTTTTGTGGTTGTTTGCGATTATGTATCAAGCATAGTATGTGATAAATAGTTTTATTTCTTCTCAGCCAAATTCTTAATAATGTCTGCGAACCTTAAAGAAATCAAACTCGAAGGCCAAAATTATGTAGACTGAAAATGTAAATGGATAAGATTCTCATTGCTGAAAACTTAAAGTTTGTAATCACCAATTCATAACCTCTATTTCCTTGACAAAATTCTATAAAGAAAATTCAAGAATGCATTTTATGCATGTACTTGACAAGTTCTTTGAGATAGAAGGTCAAACTACTTTCTTTTGAGTAGTAAGACACGTCTTGGTTTATATTGATGAAAGAAGAATATCCAATAAGGACGATGTCCAGATTCTATTGGAATATCCACGAGAGATAGAATATTTTGAGGAATCTTCTGATTCAGTTACTCAAATAGTTTCTACACTCAATTCTCATCAAATGTAATAGGAAGTGATAGTATGAAGGTTGTTACTTAAAAGTAGGAAACCTTCTACATGATATTCACTTTATTAATAATAGAGGAAGATATCATCAAATTCGTTAAAGCTGCATCCTTCCTATGTCTTAGTTCAATCGAACAAAAGACTAGCAATGGAAAGAGGGAAGAGCTGAATTGACATCAATGCCTGCTGAAAGCAAGAAAGACAAGATAAATTAGGTGAAAAGGCAAAGTGAAGATGCATTGTAAGTCGGATTGACCTCTTCTAAAGAAGGACAATGACTTAGATAACAATGTAACTTCTAAAGGAGAGATCTCAATCCAGTTGGGCAGTTGTTGCAGTGGGAGCTATTTATTTATGCTCACTTAATTATTTTGTTTTGATGTTAGAGTTTTGTTTTATTGGTACAGTTTAGTTTAGAAAGAATTCAGTTTCAGTTTCTAAACTTGTTTATGATTAAGCGATGTTCGATGTCATTTTATAATGCGTGCATTATTAAGAAATGTGATTCGAATATCTGTCATAGTACCATAGAAAAACAAATTATACATCATAGTATCTAAACAATATAAATGCAACAAGATTGAGTTTTGAACAACAGTTCAACTTCTTATACAATGAATGATAAAGTATTTATGGCACTTAGACATAAGGCCAAGAAAGTACTTAGTAATTGCTCAAACTGATTTTGTCTAACTCAAGTGACTATCGAGATTTTAACAACTTGCTTGTCAAATAGCTCGAAAGTCAAGTAAGTCTGGTTGATGCACTATAAGTAAGGATCCTTTGGTGGTTCAAGGGATCCAGAATACTTATAGAGATGCAACATAGAAAGACTAGCAAGTCTCAATGGTCTACACTATGGGAGACGAGCAATGAGTTAAGATCAGAAGTTGGAGTTAAATCCTAGTTGACTACACCAAGCATTCTTCTAAAGAATGGGATAGTCATATAAGAAGATATCAAAATCTCTCTAAGACAGGTTCGATATGGGAACATTTTCACTCAATAACACCTTATAATTGATGGGATATACGTTGGAAACAACTAGTTATATCTTAAAGAAACTACCATTACATCAGTATCTTCTACATCACACGAGTTGTGGACTAGAGGTAAGTCTAGTCCAGCACATCTCAAGGTGTGGAGTTATTCCAACACATGTTTTGGAAAAGATGTCCAAGTAATTGGAGTTGTGTACTGAGGTATGTTTTAAGATTGTCCCAATTGATAGATAAGGAACGGCTTCTATAATCTTCACGGCAAGATAATTGTTTGTTTACATCAATACTAGATTCTTTGATGAAGATTATGAGAAGAACTACGAGCCTAACAAGCATGATAATTCTCAAGATAATGAGAATATCTATTTTCCATCTTAACCAAGAAGTCATACCATTAGATGCTTATGCACTTAGAAAATCAACATTTGTACCTAAGATTATAAGAGTCATGTCGTAGTGGGAGCGTTCCTTGCGAACATAACAAGTTCATGGGTCTAAGAGAATCTTTAGACTCATTTTTAGATCGACTTGAATCTAATCCCTGTAACTATAAGGATACATTGACTCATTCAGATAATCGTTCTTGATAAGATGATAGATTCTGAATAATAATCTAAGATAGACAAGAATGTTTGCAAGACTTGCGATACTACCCATAGACTATTTTAGCCAGTGGGAGCTAGTGGATCTGCAAGTGTAAACATGGATCTTGAAAGGCTAGAATAATGGCTAAGGGTTATACCCAGAAAGAATTATATTCTCGATTGCCATTATGCCTAAGACGATCTGTATCATATTGTCTATTGTAGCTTACATAAATTAGACACTTTAGCATTGAAAATTCCAAGAAAAGTTTTTACTTCTCTGGATGGAATTATCTTATCTCTAGTCAAGTGTTTTTCGACACTGATGAGATCAAGAAGAATGAGACAAGTTCTGTAATTGGAAGTCTCATATATGCTATGATGTGAATTAAGTTAGATATTCGCTTTGCCGTTGGCATGGAAGCTTGATATCATATTAACCATGGCCAAGGACATTGGATGGGTAAAGAATATACTATAGTACTTGAAGAAGGCTAAACGGTATGCTCTAGTTTACCAGACATCTATGTTATGTCCTTTAGGTTACATCGACTCGATTTTATTATTGATCGGTGATCGAGTTATCCTCTGACTATGTGTTCACGTTAGGAGTTGAAAACTGAGTCTTGAAGGAGTGTGATTACATCACAGGCTCTATCATGATAATTACAAGTGTGGTTTCATAGGAAACTACTAAGGTAGTTGTTCATCTCAGTAACTTTCTAATAGCTTTGACCGTGATTCCGAGTATGCCTATGAGTATTATATTTTATTATGGTTACTCTAGACATGTGTCTAACTCGAGGGAAACACGATCTGATAAAGCTAAGCAATCACATAGAGAGGAAGTATGAAATTAATTAAGGAGAAAGTGCGCAGCGTGACATTATGGTTACCAAGATATCATCAGAAAAACAACCTGGCAGAATTATTCACAAAATGCCTATATGGCAACATGTTTTACACATGAGGTGAAAAGTATGGTAGTTCGATATATCATGGTCCGAGACCTGCTTAGAGTATAAGTGGGAGAGTTTTGGCAGTGGGTATACTCGAAAGCATGATTTTTAGTATAAGTGGGAGATTGTTAGGATTGGTATACTAAAAAGCATATTTCGAGCATGTTGCACGGATAGAATTGCTTGGATACAATAAATTCTACAATCCACTTTTAACCCAAGGCGAGAAGTAGTAATTTTATCGCATTGATGTTTGCTTGTGCATTTATAAGATGTTTCTCAAACATTTAAATGTATAAGAAGCAAACAAGTCTAATTTTTCTACATAGTAGACTGGTCGTGAACGATGTTCACAGAAGGTGACGCAATTGGTCCTTTGTAGAAGAGAAATAGAATTTCACAACCTAGATAGGCTTTGGCTACCTATCGTGAAAGGTTGCAGTGTCAGTCCGCATGTTTCCTTACCTTAGGAAATAAACGACACTGGTGTGGTATAGCACTGAAGGATCTAACTGTTGAGATAAGTCTTTCTTGCTATTTACTGAAAGACGAGGTCTCGGTGATTGTTATTTCTTAATCATTGTTGATATAACATTGAGCATACGATATTGATTAAGCACTACTTTGATTTATCAAATGGTGCGGATTTTTCGCAATCCAAGAATCTTGATATCTTGGGTAGTGGTGATCAATGTCTAGAGGTGCTAGTATTGTTATTGCAATGAATCGTGTGCTGGGTGAGTCCAGTTTGATAATATCCTCAAGAGGTGTTCGAAAAAGGTTTTATTATTCAGAAACCCGGCCAGTTGGAATTTATTCCAGAATAATAAATAAAGATTTTGAACTAGACAACTCTTGGAAAAAGATATTAATTAATTAAAGTCAAATAGCAGACTTAACACGGGAAATAATAAATTAAAGAGGTAAAGCCCGGATTACTCGTAATTTGGGATTGGATGGGCAGTCAATATTATTATACTAAAGTGGATGATAATAATATTCTGTTTGGACTTGTATTAAATTGGGACTCAATTTAATTAGTAAAAGTCCAACAGGTTTGGCCCAAATCCAACCTCCATGGATCCCTAATCTGGCCCATCATAACTCTATATAAAGGAGACTAAATAGAAGACTAATTTAATGAATTTTTATATAGTTAATTTCGTGCTCCCTCTCTCCAGAGCAGACGGAATTTTCCCTTCCCTTCTATTGGGAATTCTGTCTTCTGTTTAGTCAAACCCTTTTCGATTCTGACAAGTTTTGCCCACCCAAAGGTCAGATTCTGAGTTCGGGATACAGATTAGAAGATTCGTGGTCGAGTACGAAGATCTTCATGTGGAGAAGGAGCAAGCAATCGTCGATTCTTTGGAGAATCAGATCGGTAACCCTAATCCATACGAAATTCATGAATTAGGGTTCTTATTCCTTGTTTGTGAATTATATGTGTTCTAGCATGCAATTGATTGTTTAACATGTGATTAATTGATCCCATAATCGGTCAAATAGATCTGTAGATCTGATTTATTTGTTTATGCATGACTTCCGCTGTGGAAGGGGCACCAATCCCCAACAGATACAACACATAATACCTGGAAATCCCCCAAACTTCAACCAAATCAAGGTGTAAGAATAATCACATGCAAGACCAAGTAATCAACCTTGTTTTAAAAAAAATCACCCCCATCATAATCTCTATCCCCCAATAATTTGCAAGAATTTTCAGCAATAGACCAAGATCATACAAAACAATATAATCTCAAAAGGACACACAAGTCATGCAAGATAAAATAGCCTCACAATGCTATGAACATGAACTATGCGTATCATAAGGGGGATTCAAATTTCATCCACAAAAAGAAGTTAATTCACACAAACCCAACAATAATCAATTCCAATAACTCCAACTCACAAATTCACCAACAAATTATCAAAAGTATATCATCCCCCATCAAACTCCATGGTAAACTACCAAAATATATACCAACAACAAAGTCATCCAATGACTCCCTTTTTAGGCTCAAATATGCGCATTTCTCACAAAACATGTCAAACCAAAATAGATAAAATATGCAAATAATGGACATGTAATGCAACTTTGACATTAAAAACGGACCAAATAATGGCCTTAAAACCATGCAAAATCCGAGCGTATCAGTACCCTCCGTAACAAGGCCGCTACACTGATGCCGGTAGACCGCTGAACCCTCCCCCTTGCATTACGGGGACAATGTCTATCGACCTAGTATGGATGGGATCACCGATCGATCGGACGAGTGGGTCCGAGTTCCCCAGCAGGAACCAATTTCCCGGCGGCCACACTCCGTACCAAGGCGGGTACCCTATGCAACAAGGCCGCTACACCGATGCCGGTTGACCGCTGAACCCCCCCTGCATCAAGGAAAGGATGAGAAAATGGCGGCAACAAGTTGATCAAGTCAACATTTTACCGGAGCCAGCCAGAGTAGATTTACTGCTCTCTTACTTGTTTTCTAACTTAGTTTCCATGTAATCGACGCTTTAATGTTTTTTATCTGAATTTCTGTTTTCATTTACAACTTGGTGTCCTGTTTTATGCTTTATGTTTTAGATTTGTTTTCGTTTTGCTTTTATGTTCGAGTCTTAGCTTAGATTTGTCTTGTTCTATTTTGTTCGGTTTAGATTTGTTGTTTTATGTTTGAGTCATCTTCGTATGTGTAGATCTAGGAGTTTATGTTTCGTTTTCTGCATGAAAATGTCTTAGCTCTTGTTTTTACGTAGCCGTAACTTAGATCTTAGGAGTAGATTTAAGTTTTATGTGTTTTCTGATGTTCCGTCTTCTTTAACTTTCCAGATGTGTTTCATGTTCTGTTTTCTATGTTGATTTGTTGAAGAAGATGAAGTTGTTAGAAAGTTTTTACTTTACAGTGCTTTTTGCAGGGGCTGACAGTCCCCGTTTATTCTGTTTGTCTATTTATAGTAATGTCAGTCTAGTTGATGAAGTGGTTTAGTTAAGTTGTTCAGTTCAGTTTACTTTCCAAAGTCCAGTAGTTAAAACTTAACCCACCCCGTAGAAAGCGTGGTAGCAGCCAAGCAGCCCAAGTCGTATCATGCAAACAAACCCTTACAAACGTCTCATCTCTGTGGAATCGATCCTTACTTCCCTATACTAGTTAATAGTATTAGTGGGTTAAGATTTTGAAAGCACGCACTTTTGAGGTCCTCGTTTCATCTCACTCGAGTCGGATATAAGCCTAGTTGATCAGCCTGAGCTTTTACCAGATCCACTCACTTGCGTTCCCGCAGGTAGCAGGCAGAAATAGGCTGGCTTGATCAGTTTGACTGTCCAACTTGAGTAGCTCGCAACGATATATAGCTATGAAAAGAAGATGAATGAGAGCACGCAAAAGTTCGACGTTTAAGGGAATATTATAATTTTTAATGAACTCGCTTAGTAATATTGATGTGGATCCATGTAATTGATGATCCATTTCCCAAGGAATTACCCATTTGTGATGCTTGATCTAGATATTTTTGTGAGATTGGTTTTCAATTTATCAACAAGAACAAGAGGATAATTATAAACCCAACAATAACTAATGAATCTAAGATGACCAAGGAAGGAAATAACATTGGATAGAGTGGAAATTGGAATACAAAGTCATTGTTGAAGCAGGTTAAGGCACTTACAATATAGCTAACACGTATTCATGACTAGATCTTCAAGGCAACCACAAACCTCAAAGCATACCTCTACTTGATCCATGCTTGAACTAGCAATTGATGGAAATCCCATACTTGAACTAGCAATTGATGGATGAAAGCAACCTATAATTAGGAATTTGATAGGAAACCCTCTTCAAGAGGAACAAATCTCTCAATCATCTAATTTCATCAAAAACTAAGGAATGAAAAGGGAAAAAGGGGTATTTATAGTTTAGGCCCAAATCTCAAGAAAAGGCCCACAAAATCCATCTCTGCGTCACTCTGCCCGGCCTGGTAGACTTGAACGCTCCTGGAATCTTCATGCCTTCGACAACGCACCCGGTCGGGTGGCAACATGGTTACCCTGCCGGGTGGAGCAACTTGACCTAGGCTCCTCCAGAGAAGTATACCCGGCTGGGTGGTTTGGTGCGACGAATCCCACCCGGTCGTGTGGACTGCTTCCTCATTCATTTTTCAGCATGTTCTTCATCGGGGGCACCTCGTTCTTCGTGGACTCCTCTAGCATGAACTTTTGCACAAAAGTAGCGAACCTCTCCCGTAGTCGCCTCGCCATGGACCTCATCACTGGCCCGTCACATGTGGTCGCATCAATTTTGGTTTGTCACTTAAAACTATTTTTTCTCTAGGAGAACTCGTGATAGGGGCACGGATCGGACTCCGTTCAGTCGGTGCCTACTACATGGAGGCGCCGAGCAACGGTGATCGGCAGACGCTGCCCCCTCCCCCGGTGTTGCCGAGCGCGGTCGGCGTGTGATCGGCAATAGAATGAATCTCAATAGCGATTCCCCGAACACTAGCTTGGCGGGTCACAGTTCCCTGGCGGTGGGTCCGAGTTCCTCGGCGGCTACAATCCATACCAAGGCGGGTACCCTCCGTAACATGGCCGCTACACCGATGCCGGTAGACCGCTGAACCCCTCCTTGCATTACGGGGACAATGTCTATCGACCTAGTATGGATGGGATCGCCGATCGATCGGATGAGTGGGTCCGAGTTCCCCGGCATGAACCAATTCCCCGGCGGCTACACTCCGTACCAAGGCGGGTACCCTCCGTAACCAGGCCGCTACACCGATGCCGATAGACCGCTGAACCCCCCCTTGCATTACGGGGACAATGTCTATCAATCTAGTATGGATGGGATCGCCGATCGATCGAATGATCCCGTCTTGGCGGCCATTTTATCTTTAGCAACAAGTCATTCTCGTTGTTGGACTTAGATCTATCTTCGTAAAGGGAGGATCCTTAGCCAAGGGGGAAGGGGAAGGGGAAGGGTAAGACAACTCCCTGCGAGCCGTCTCAACCTAAGGGTTAGTCCAAGAGGATGAACTATACTCTGCCTGAGTCACTTGCTATTGCGAGTTGTTGAGTCGACGTGTCGGAGGAGCCCATTGTGTCAAACATGTAGACACAAGGAGGGTTATGGACGACATGAAAGAACTGTCATTGCAGCAGTTCTCCAAAAGCGACATTTTTCCAACATTCAAGTACTGGGATTCCTGGCAGACGAGGTTTGGGGTTTCCGGCAGTTACAACAGCAGCACTGGTGGTAAATCCATCGACATTACCGAAGATGTCAATCCATTGCCTTCATCTCCTAGTCAGAGGCGTCCAATGGGCTTAAAGCGGCCAAACAGAAGGGGAAGGCAGCGGCCAGCGAGTCCTCAAATGCCCAATCGATGATGGGGGCACAAGATTTGTCGAAAAGCATCAGGATCCAAGAGATGAAAACGTTGTTCGACCAGTTAAAAGCCAAGGCTACCGAAACTGACCCAAGCATGAAGAGGGAACACATGTCTCTCATCCGAGAGCTAAAGTCCGATTTGGGGATGATGGGGGTGATGCCGACCGTGATGGAAAAGGCTTGTAGATTTTTTTTAATTGTAAATTTTTTTCTATTTTAATAATTTATGATTTTTTTTCTATGTTTCTTTTCTTCAATTTATTTCATTTTTGTGTATTTTATACTTCCTCCGTCCCACAAAAGATGTCACACTTGGGGGATGGCGGGATCTTAGGAGGTTTTATTTTGTGTGTTAAATGAAGAGAGAAAATATAATTTTTAAATTAATATAAGAGAGAACTTTTTCTAAAAATGGAAATGTGACATCTTTATGTGAGACAAACTAAAAAGGAAAGTATGACATCTATTATGGGACAGATGGAATATTTGATAGACACCTAATGAATTAGAGATAAGTAAAATTGATCAAGACCGAGAAAAGGCTGAAAATGGAGTAAGAGATTGGCGACTAAAATGGCGAAAAGAATTGGAGATGGGCTCAAGATGATTTTCCACTATTGTGAATGACCTTACTTTACTTATTATTTTTTTTTACGTGACTTTATCAATTGTGTATTAAACCATGTATTGTTCCAAAAGATTACATTTTCCAAGCATGGATATACTCCTCCCGTCCCAAGATAAGCGAGTCATATTCCTTTATGTGATATCTCACTATAAGTGAGTCATTTCTTTTTGGCAAAAAATAACTCCTCTTACTTTATTATCCACCTACTTTATTCTCACTTTACTATTCTATTTTACAATCTCTACTTTCATTAAATAGTACTCCCTCCGTTCCATATTACTCACACTTTTCATTTTATGCCGTAAATTTGGGATTGATTTTTTAGTGTAATTAAATTAGAATTTTAAGTGTAATGAGGCATCACTTAATAAAGAGCTTTTAACTTAATCAAATATATTAATTAAATGCATTAATTTTAAGTTAAACTATAAATAATGTAAGAAATTTGTGATGAGTCAATAGTTTGAGTAACATGAGACGGAAGGAGTATCAATTTTTTAAATTCGTATCCAAAAGAAGGGCTCCACTTATTTTGAGAAAAGGGGACTAAAATATATCAGCCATCAGATCTCAGTTCAGTTTCCTTTCAGCTGATTGCAGCAAATCCATCTCATCTCTCTCCAGCCGCTCCTCGCGCTCTCATCGATTGGAAAAATCGGTACGTACCTTTCCAGATCCAATTCCATATTCTCCACATTTCAATCGCGAAGATTATGTAATTTTCGTTGTTTCATTTCGTATTTTGATGTTTTTTGCGCATCACATCTGCTTGAATTTGTTCGTGTCATTGATACGGCTTAGCTGTTCGAGTAGTTGATCGTTTTGAATTCACTTGTTTGTGTCGGTGTTTCGATGCGTCTGAATTTTGGTTCTGAGTTGATTCAGTTTTGTACGTGGTGATCCAATTTTAATACTCTGAATTAATGGCAGTTAGCGGTTGATTTTATTTTTGATAAGCTCTTTGCATAAGCGAGGATGTACTGTGATGATCTAGATCAGACTGTGGTTGCTAGAGCCTCTAGTTGGCAAGCGATTAGATTCTAGGGCCCGTGTCAGACTTATGGAGTGGAAAGGAGCTTGCCTCAGCATCTTAGAAACAGAAATTTAGTTTCATTGTATTGAGTGACCTTGGTTGGTTATCAACCGATGGAAATATGAGATCAGTTTACTGATCGGGAAGAAATTAAAGGAGACTGCAGTTTAGTGGTGTTGGCTACTTGACTTTGATGTGTGGTATAGATTGAATGAAGTCTGCAGTTGATAAGTTGTAGGGGCGGCGTAGCTTGTATAGTATCATTTGTGTAGTGTGTATGAAGAGAGGTTGAATTGTGTATGAAAGTTAGAGTTTAGCATCCACAGCTTACTGCTACTGAATGTGCAGTTGCTTCAGTCAGCAGCTGATAACATTTTCTAATTTGGTTGGAAATATTGTGGATTTTTCAGGTTAAGTATGGGTGCTGAAAATAATGTTGATATGGAGGAGGGAACTCTGGAGATTGGAATGGGTATATTGTCTTGCAACTTACCTTATACACCCTTTGTTCACATGAATGTGTGCTGAGGGGAATGTGTGCTGGAGATTGAATGAAATCATGTGGCCATTCCTTCAGTTTCAGCTTTCCATCATTTTATTGGTTTCTTATTTTTTATTTATATATGTGACATAAGAATGTATGAAATGAAATCATCACTAAGACCACTATCTTTTGATACAAAACAATATGGGTGCTGAGGGGAATGTTTTAAAGGCTTTATGATTTCCTTGATCTCTTAGTCTAAAGAAACATTGCTGATAGAAACATTTAGTTTCCCAACTATCAAAGTATTGAACTATTTTCTTTATAAAAGAATTGGGGTTTCTTGCAAACCCACCCCTCTGAATCTTCTCAATGCACCCAAGTTATGTTCACCTGGGGAAGCTTGCCTTACAACTATTAGATTTAAGTTCATTGATATTTGATTCTGTTGGATCTGTTGTCGACATGTTTGCAGAATACAGAACTGTATCTGGAGTTGCTGGACCTCTTGTCATCCTCGACAAAGTGAAGGTAAATGTTGTGTTGCCTTGTCATATTTCTTCCTCATAAGGCATCAGTTTCATATGCATCTCTTTTAGGTCCAAAATTTTAGGTCATGGAACAGGATTTATTTATATGTCTTTCTAAAACCATGCCAGGGACCCAAGTACCAGGAAATTGTTAACATTCGTCTAGGAGATGGAACAACTCGACGCGGGCAAGTATTAGAGGTTGATGGAGAGAAGGCTGTTGTTCAGGTGATCATAGCCTCTAGTTTCGATAATTTAGGGTTTCGTTCTTTGATTAGATGACTAATAGTATATTTTTTATATCTATACTAGTTCTGTATATTTGAACTTTGTGCTTCATTATGGAAAAAAAAAATTCTCTTTTTGGCTTCTTCAAACTCTGTTAGTGTTATAAATTAATAACAAATGGTTAGTTCCTTCTAAAAGAACCATATTCGAATTTCTAGCATTTATAGTTCACAAACATCAATACTTACACTATAGTTGTTTACCTTTGAGGAGGCTCATCACATACTATTTTGTTTCTTGTTCATTAGGTTTTTGAAGGAACTTCTGGAATTGATAACAAATATACAACAGTCCAGTTTACCGGCGAGGTACAGTTATTCTCAATTTTATTTAAAACTTTTTCTCTCAGAAAGTCTTTTATTGTCTCCTTTCTTGAATTATTAGCATTCTGTCATTTTTCTGGATGAGGAGTGCAAAAATCCTAACTCCTTAAATTATCTATTTCTTTGACGTTAAACTCAGGTGGCATAAAAACTCTACTACATCTTATTTGCAGGTTCTAAAGACACCAGTCTCGTTGGACATGCTTGGCCGTATCTTTAATGGTTCTGGGAAACCCATTGACAATGGCCCTCCTATTCTTCCTGAGGCTTACTTGGATATATCTGGCAAGTGTGCATCAAATACTAGTTACCACTATGCATATATGCCAAGTGGCAATAGCTCATACGTTAATGTATTCTTTAACTTGTTTCTGCAGGGAGTTCAATCAATCCTAGTGAGAGAACTTATCCTGAAGAAATGATTCAGACTGGAATTTCCACTATTGATGTCATGAACTCAATTGCTCGTGGACAGAAAATTCCTCTTTTTTCTGCTGCTGGTCTTCCCCACAATGAAATTGCTGCTCAGATCTGTCGCCAGGCTGGTCTCGTCAAACGATTGGAGAAATCTGATAATCTTCTTGAGGTACTTTGGGGAAAATTACAACGTAATTCACTTTGTTAAAATTAAAAAAGCGCCAGGTGATTCATTTGTTACAGCATTGTTCTCATGATCTACTCTGTCATGCAGGGTGGCGAGGAGGACAATTTTGCCATTGTCTTTGCTGCTATGGGAGTGAACATGGAGACAGCTCAGTTCTTCAAACGTGATTTCGAGGAAAATGGATCCATGGAGAGAGTGACTCTTTTCCTGAACTTGGTGAGTAATGTGACCTCCTTATTTGGAATTGGTTAGTTTTTTTTTTGCAAAATCATTGATGGAGATTCTTCATATATTTTCCTAATACTACCGTTTCTGCAGGCCAACGATCCAACTATAGAGCGCATAATTACACCCCGTATTGCCCTGACAACTGCAGAATATTTAGCATATGAATGCGGAAAGCATGTTCTTGTCATATTGACAGATATGAGCTCCTATGCTGATGCTCTTCGTGAGGTAACTCCTGAAAAAAACAGCCACATTTTTCTGCATGATCAAGTCTCATATTCTATAGTTATAGTATAGTAGATATAAAACATTTTAACTAACAATAAATAGTTACAACAGTTCCGTCTGATAGATTAGGAGAAATCTTACCTATTTTTTTTTTATTTTGATTTTCGTAATCTAATTAAAAGAATCAAAATTCAAATATCTAATTACATTTTTTTATAGGACAAATTGCCTGTAAAGTCTTGGACTTTCAAAATAGTTTGGTTATTCCCGTGAACTTTAAAATATTGCATGAAAAGTCATGAACTTTATCGGAATGTGTAAATTTCCCATGCGACCCGACCCGATAGATTTCCGACCCAATTACTTATCCTATGTGGCGCGCCGGAGGCGAGACTTGGCAAAACTCCACTAATTCTGATTGTTTATCTTCTATCTTTGCAATCTCCGACCTTGGACTTATCACAAACATACAAGTAGCACAAATGAAAACATACAAATCGAATTCAACATACAAATCGACATAAACATACAAATCGGATTCCACAATCGAATTCAACATAAAAGTAGCATTAATTCCACAATTCGAATTGAACCCTAAATTTGTATTTGTCAAGTCACGCCTTCGGCGCGCCATGTAGGATAAGTTTGTGTTAGAAATCTGTCGGGTCGGGTCAGATGAGAAATTTACACAGTCCGGTAAAGTTCATAACTTTTCATGCAACATTTAAAGTTCACGGGAAAAACCAAACAATTGTAAAAGTTCAAGACTTTACAGGCAATTTGCTCTTTTTTATACATCTCATGAAAAAATGGGGTTTTTTTTTTCTAAATGATGATTGTCCTTAATTTTAACTGCTGATTTGAAGTTTAACATGTCTCTGTTATATTTAAACATTTCTAATTAGGTGGCTACCGTGCAACTGTTCTCATTTCTGTTATTTCTAGCTTGGACTTGATATTTATGTCAATTTTATATTTTTATAAAAATAATGAGCGTGACAGATTAAGTGATTAACTACCCCCTTTTAGGTGTCTGCTGCTCGAGAGGAAGTGCCTGGAAGACGTGGATATCCAGGTTACATGTACACTGATCTGGCAACCATCTATGAACGAGCTGGACGTATTGAAGGGCGCAAAGGATCCATCACCCAAATTCCTATTTTGACCATGCCCAATGATGGTAACACATATGCCAACATTTAACATTAGCTACCTGATGGTCTTCTTTATACATATACATGTGTGCGTATTTATTATCATCATTAGTGTATTTTCAGGTTAACCTAATCCTGATCTTTTGCTCATTGAAATTGTTCAGATATTACACATCCAACTCCAGATCTTACAGGTTATATTACTGAGGGGCAGATATACATTGACAGACAACTTTACAATAGGCAGGTAAACACAAGGAGTTGTCTTTCTCTGGTTGATCATATACAAGCAATTACACCACAATTTGCTCAAGTCTGAACTTTAGGGTTACTAGTTCAAATTTGTGGATATTCTTTTTGTTCATAAAGTTGGTTAACATAATCTAGTGAATTACTGTTTCATTTGTCACTTTCTAAATGATCAGACTCTTCTCAAAATGCTATACTCTGTTAACATGTGTAATCAGTGGGCTACTTACGTTACAAAGGAAAGCATTTCTTGGCTGAATAAATTTTCTCATTTATCAGATATACCCTCCAATCAATGTCCTGCCATCATTGTCTCGTCTAATGAAGGTTAGCTGATAAAATAAAATGCAGTTTATTTGGTTTTGTTATTGCTGGAGAAAGATAGTCCAGTTTTGATGTTTTAAAATGCTGCTCCATTACTTTTGCAGAGTGCTATTGGTGAGGGTATGACTCGTAGGGATCACTCCGACGTGTCTAACCAGGTTGGATTTCTATTTCATCATAAAAGTTGTTAAAATGATTTGCTCAAGCAATTTACCTTTTTCTTTTGTATCTGTCTAAAAATCTTAATTTTCATATGCTTAGCTCTATGCAAACTATGCCATCGGAAAGGATGTTCAAGCAATGAAAGCCGTGGTCGGAGAAGAAGCACTTTCCTCAGAAGATCTGGTCTGTCATTTCCACGTTTGTACATAAAACAATCACAGCAATACAAGTTAAAACAAATACACTTACCAAAATTGTGTGAACATGCAGCTATATCTTGAGTTCCTCGATAAATTCGAGAAGAAGTTTGTTGCTCAGGGGGCGTATGACACCCGCAATATCTTTCAGTCGCTCGATCTGGCATGGACACTCCTCCGGATCTTCCCCCGAGAACTGCTCCATCGTATCCCAGCAAAGACGCTTGACCAATACTACAGCAGGGATGCATCCAACTGAGAGGGAAGAGAGGAAAAATTGGAATCTTAGTTTCTGCAAACACTGATATATTGTTTGGTGTATATTATGTTGGGTGGTTTTATATCCTCCTCTAGCTCCTTCGGAATAAGCATTGACGACTGTCCACGGAAGCGAACTCTCTCCGGCAGACGAAAGACTTACATTCAGTGGTAAAGAGAAGCAGTTAGATCTGGTAATGAAGAGCATTTTCCTGCTTTTATATTTCAAATTCGAGAAACATTTTGTTGCTTAGACTATTTATTGCTTGCAATTTTTTCTCAAGGGGCTTCTCTTAAACTTTCAACTGCTACTGTATTATTATTATTCATAAAATTTCTTAAGCTTCCTTTATTTATCAACTTATTTAATGTGCCTATGTTTGTTTGACATTCATTAAAGCCATACGTTACGACCAACGATTTCACATATTTCCAAAAATTGTTTAACTCTTCTATCAAGCACCCAAGCGTGAGCATCCGCAATAGCGGACTAGCAGGAAGGGCGTGGGGACGTCCACTATTGCGTTAGGCTAACGCGATGGACGTCCCGAAGTAGGACGAGCTCTCATCCGCGACCTAGCACCGTTAGTCGATCGCTAGTCCGCTATTGCCCGGACACCGATCGCCTAGCCGATTTTTTAATTTTTATCTTAATTTTTTTTTTATTTATACTCTATATTTACAACTTATTGTACTTTATTTTTTTAATATTTGACAAACACCAGCAAATAAAATGAATTAATCGTATTTGTCAATTTATTTGTTTGGCTAGGGCGTCAGCTAGTCCTAGTGTTAGGCTGTGAGAAATCCTGACGATGTAGCAGACTGTGGCAAATCTTAATGACATGACAAGATTTGTTTTTGGTTAGTCCTAGTGTTAAGCTATGAGCTAGGGCGTTCTATTGTGGATGATCTGATAATGAGAGAACTCAATTAAGATAGGCTTCCAATTATATATAAGCGATGCAATCTATCATACAAAAACACACCCACCCTCAGTCCATTTATTTAATCGGGAAGGCCTGATCTGAGAGACTCTTGGATGAATTGGTTGAGTTTCGCTGCCATTTCCACTCTCTCCCACTTCTGTTTCCGCTTCGTCTCCACCTCCGAGTGGCTATGATCGAGCTGTGCTAGGCACCGGGCATAGAGCACAGGCTCCATCTCCACCAGCATCTCCTTCACATTCTGTGTCAGCTGACGCACGCTTTTGCTCCAATGCCCTCTCACATTCTTCTCCATTCCTTCCACTACCACGGATAGCACCTCTTCTACTGCTTCTGCTTGGATCACCATCTTCACAAACCGCTCGTTGTTCCACATGTACAACGCTCGTTCTGCAACCTGCAACGTGAGAGTTGGCCAAGGTAAATTTTCTGGACTGCCATTGATGGAATTTGCCAAAGACTCGAGGATAAAAATACTCAACTAAACTACCCTAAAGAAATACTTCCTCCATCCCACAATAGGAGTCACATTTAGTGTGAGCATGAATTTTAAGAAATGTAAATAATAATGGATTGGAAAAGTTAGAGGAATATGAGATCCACTTTTTTTATATTGGTTTTATAATAGAATGTGAGTGCATAAATTAATGGAATGTTGGACTTATTTATCATTTATGGTCAAAATGAAATGCGACTCTTATTGTGGTACGGACGAAAATTGAAAAATGTGGCTCTTATTGTGGGACGGAGGGAATACTAATACTATGATCCATGAGAATCTGTTTGATTCATGGAATTAGAATATTATGACATGTTTAAAGAATTCAATTCAAAATCCTTTGTTTGATAAAATGAATTTGATTCATGGAATTAGAATTTTATGAAATGTTTGGAGGATTCAATTCAAAATTCTTTGTTTGATAAAAGGAAGTAATTGATGAAATTGATTACGAAAGAATTTCTCATACATACACAAAACAGAGTCTAGATAATAATTGAAGATACCTGCGAGTTTTGACTGTTGAAGCACTTTGTTATCCGTTTGCACAAAGGCAAAGCAATAGCCTTATACTCCTCAGTCTCCATGTTCTCAACCAAATCTTCCAACTCTCCTATCAGCACAATTTCTTTGTGGCAATTGGTCGTCGGCCAATATCGTAGAATCCCCCTAACCACAGCCACCCCGAGCACCGGTTCCTTCTCCACAAACTGATGCACACAGTAAGCCAACTGCTTGTGATACGCCTGCATCCCTTTAGGCCGGTGCAACGGCATCAGAACCCTCATCAAGAAAAGCCTATGCTCCTCCTTCAACGGGACGCTAAATCCATTGATGATCGTCCCCCATATCTCAAGCAAATCCCCAATCCCCGCATGCTTCTCATTACCCTCGAACGTATAATGCAAGAAAACATCGTTCATTGCTTTCCTCATGAAAGATCTCGAGCCATGGAACTTAGAGTATATCTGGTGGCACAGTTTCTTCAAGCTCTCTCGCTCCCTCAGGTCATCGGACTTGAAGAGCGCCAGCAGGTTGAGGATGAAGGAGTCTTTGATATACTCTCCTAGCGTTTTAGGCTCCATGTTGATGACTAGGCAGAGGAGGATGTCGTAGACGGGCTGGAGGTGGGGCCAGGTGGCAGCCGGGGTGGCAATGAGGTCGTCGTCGTCTAGCAAGATGGAGGTGCTGGGAGGCGGGAGGCGCCGGAAGAGGTGGTCCTGTATCATAGAGAAGAGGGGCGAGAGGACTTCATCGGGCAGGCATGGACCGTTTCTCATTTGCTTTAGCAGAGAGAGAAGCTTGATGAGCTTATCGCGCTTCAGGCATTGCAACGAGGGCGATTCTGATGGATTGATGAATGTGGATGTGTAAGAGCAGTGTGAAATTAAAGAGAGAATCCCATAATGCTCTGAGCTTCTACGCCTGTACATGGAATCAAGTTCGAGAAGAGATTTCAGTGTGTTCGCCTTCATCTTCTTCGACTTTGGGCTATTCCGGTGAACGCCCATTCTATTCTTTTCTATCTCAACGCAGTGGCGGAGACGGAGAAGACAGCAGTTGATGCTTCACCTGAAAAATAACATAACACATAACAAATAGAGACAGCAGAATCGATATTACATATGTGCAAAAGTATTGGAGAATCCGAAAAATAGGTTTCTTTGACATAGACTAAGACATTGTGGGGCATCACAGACAAAAACACAAATGATATGTACAAAAAGGTGGATTGAAGCTCAAAATCATATTTTCACTTGGGATAAGATGAATTTACAAAGATTGGCAAATTCAATGCAGAAAGACGCGAACGAGAAGGTCTTGTAGTCGCAATGCCTGATGACAAAAACTATCTTATTGCACACATTCCTCTTTCTTCACTTCATGTATCACAAAAACTATCTTTAATAAAATTAGTGGCTTCATCGTCGTCTTTCGCTCTATATCAGTGGAACGGGACAGAATCTTCAAGGTTTGAGAATCGGAGCCATGGCTTCCTCCTGGTGTACTTGAAGCAAGGCTGTAGAATGAGCACTATAAGAGACGCGACGAGGCTAATTGACATTACTTTCCAAGAAGCCAAGAACAGAACAACCAATATGAGCAAAGTTGGAGGCACACTCATGATGATCGCTCCAAATGTCCCGAGTGGAACTTTATAAATGATCGATTCTTAGCTTGATAAAGGCTAGAAACTCCACGAGAAAGTTTTCAGCAGCAACAATCTCCTGAAAGCTGAGCCACGAGAGCAGCACCACACCCGATGCAGAGAATAAAGCCCCAATCCACATTGCTCAAATCAAGCACGAGCCACCGAGAAAGGCTCGAGTTTTGGAACCAAGAAAGGCATCAGAGAAAACACCCCTAGCAAGATTGCAGTCAAACCCCTGTAGTTCATGAATGTCAATGCAACAGTAATCCACATCAGCGAGAACCGGATATAGTGCATTATCAACTGAGCCACTTCATGCACCCCCATACCACATAACCTTCATTTTTCAGGAAACATTCAGCTGTCACCAATGCTTCTGGAACAAGAAACCCCACCAAGGGCCAGCTGCTTGAACACTGTCTTCAACAACAAATACCTCGACCCTCGTAGAAGATCAGAAAAATGAGAGGTACGATCGAAACCTACCCACTTAATACATTCCTAATAAAATAAAATATTAAATTATGTAAAATGATGTATATTTTGAGTCATGTGACACTTCGTACATGGGGGCAATTTTGATGCAAAATTGTGATGAACAACGAATGTGATTAATTACACCTTATCTTTTAAAGTCTGAGGATTATTTGTGTGCAAAATGCAAAGTTTAAGGACCATTTTGGTAGTAATTATAATTGATTCAATTAGTTCAAATAGGAATTGCATTAATATGTAACTAATGTAATATATGCATATTGGTTTAAATATTTTCACATAGTGACATGACTGTAAAATTGAAATATTGTATTCATTTTATTGAAAAATCATTTAGTGCATTTTCTTATATTTGTGATATATTTTATAGTATTTTTTTATATTATTACTCTATTTTGAAAGTACAAAATACTCTATAATTATTATAAGTATATAATTGTGATATGTAATAATTTTAATTCTCTATTATGAATCTTTTTTTATCAAAAGGAATATAGATAAATATATTTAAGTGTGAAGCTTCAAACGGATCATAGCCCTTGTGTCACACCCGATCCTCTATGACGTATGCACTTACTATAAATAAAATCAAAATTTAAAATAAATAACCACACGTCAAGTACATAAAGCACACATATTATATAATTTAAAAAACCACCATATATAAAGTACATATTTCAAAACATTCTGAATAGTAGTGGAACCCTTTCACTACTCTATATACTATACATTTAGTTACATGCAAAAATGATGAGGAGGAGAAGGTTGCCAAAACGCGTCAGCCGCCGAACCTGATAACACGTGCAGTTCTCACGACCCACGTCAACCAAAAACTTCACAAATATCTTATTCCTGAAAAATAATAGTGGTTTATGTGAGCCACAACTCAGTGTATATAAACCTTATCATTAATTCCACAACCCAACAATCAAACATATTCTTTAACTAATATAGATAACAATAATCAACATTTATTAAAAATACCTCCCTATAGATATGCATATGTCACTCTGTTCTATTTATTATTCTGTGACAAATCAAGGCTGATATCTGTCTGGGATTCCATTGTATTTGACCCGAAGGTCCCATTGCCTTTGTACATATATATATATATATATATATATATATATATATATATAGGGGCATGTTAGGGTGCCACCACCCCTTAAAATAACACCATACCACCATTTCTAGCCAATCATTTGTACACGTGGACGAATAATAAGCTGCCACGTGGCAAAAAAAAAAAAATTCTGGAAAAAGACGGGCAGCAATCTGCTGGCCTTTAAACAGCAATTTTTCTTGAACAGCAATATCCGACACACTATACAGCAATCTATAGATTGCTGTCTACCGTATTGAATATTGCTGTGTAGCGTTTATAATATTGCTGTATAAGCGTTGTCATGTTGTCATTTTAAGAGGAGTTGTTATTTTAACACAAACTTATATATATATATATATATATATATATATATATATAGTTGTGATCAATGTCGAACCAATTTTAAAGACCAAACTAGAGACCAAATTTGGGCCATTAGATCTAGTTTTTTTGATGAGATGTGCTGCTGTGAAAATTTTTTCTGCTTCATTACTAGCCCATTTTACTTCATTGTATAGGTTTATTACTTCATTCTGTACCTAATACCTTGAAACTACAATATGTTTTTACTTGCTTCCAGTAGGTTTTGAAATGATTCAACATATGTTTCATTCAAATTCATTGCCGTGGGTTTTTGCTTGATTGATATTTAAAAATGCAATTTATTCAAGTGAGTTTATTACTTCATTCAGGAACGTTATTACTTCATTGGATAAGATTTTTACTTCATTCCAGTAGGACTTCAAATGCTTCTACACATACTTCATTCAAATAATTTATTACATTATTCCATGTGATTATTAAACCAATATTAGCGCCATGGCGGTGGTGATAGATATTGTAGAGTGAAAGAACGGCACGCGACGGCGAAACCACATTTACGTACTGGAATGAAGTAAAAACCTACTGGAATGAAGTAAAAACCTACTAGAATGAAGTAATATATTCTGGAATGAAGTTAAATCTTCGTAACATGTTAGTATGACTTATTTACCTTCGGATGAATTAAAATAGGCTCGTGATGAAGGCGAAAATAATTTATAAATTTCTGTATCTTATCCATAAAAGACTAGATCTAAAAGCCCTAATTTGGTAGGATTCGGTGGTTCGGTCTTTAAGAGTGGATTTGTGGATAATGGGACTCTATATATATATATATGTATCATCCATTAGATTGATGGAATGGATGGACTAGATTAAAAGGAGAAATCTGATCCTGTCTTGCATTATTTGTCCGAATCTGTGCATTATGAGGGTATAAGAGTAAAACTATAATGGCTTGTACACGTTTCAAAACGGAAATTCCTATAATTAAGCGTGATTTTCATAAACCTTCTGTCTTCTCATTCACTCTCTCACTCCAGCCCATCAACCCACAATCAAAACTATCTCCACCATTTCAAAACCGCTGAAACCCTAGCCGCCTCTCCATTCGAAGAGAAACCAACTCCACAGTCGATTCTCGCCGCGGAATTCATCGTCGGTCGACGATTCACAGGCTTAAAGTTCTGATTTCAGTTGCGCGCACGCCGATTGAATTTCTATTTGCAACAAGGTGGGTTTCCAAAGTTCTGTTTTTGGGTAATAATCACTCCTAAACGTCGATTGTCGTCATTTACGAGACCACATAGTAATCGATTCACAACTTTTAGCATCGATTGAGTTCCTAGTTACAATAATACACAATTTTTTTGGTGGATTTTTTGTAAACAATGAAATGGTAATCATTCGAATTAGGGTTCTGGTCATTGTTGAAGTGTGTAGTCGATTTCTTAGTTACATTTGGTATATCTTCGATTATTCCGGGTGAAACCATACTGATGTCATAGATGTTGCTGAAAATCTCCGATTTTGTGTTCAATGTGTTGTTGATTCTGTCCATTATTGACGATTTGGGTTGATTATTGAGTTATATCTGTGTTTTTTATGATTTGGATGAAGAAATTTAACTGATTTCAGTGGTGTGCCTGACAGTACATCAATGACGAAAAGAGGCACACCCTTCAAAACCCAACCGACACAAACTACAGGTGATAAATCTTCTGCATTCTTCTTGAATTTGTTCAAATCTGATACCATTGGTTGAACTAGAGTTCTGCATTATTAGGATGTTCGTTGTTCATTATCGCACTCTGTGTTGTACATCATGAGTTTGTTTCAATCAGAAACGTTTAGTTTCCACTGAAATTGTGTATTTTTTGTTTTTTTTGTACATTATTGTACAATGGTGTTTAGGCATTGGTTGTTAAATTGTAATAGGCAGTGGTCTGTTTCATATTTGTTCTTTTTTGTGTTTACACATTGTTCATTATTTATACCGTTTTGTACATTACATTAGTTTAATTTGATACATTATTCATCCTGTTCTGTTGCAAACTACATTATTTATATCGTTTTGTACATTACATTACCACTTTTCATACATTATTGACAAGTTACAAGTATTCAATATTGTGTTCGCTGTAATACATACATTCTATATAAAGTTTGGTACATTATTAGTTAGTTACTACTCATTATATGAACTTCTATCTTTTGGTACATTATTGATATGTTGTCTTGCATTATGTGTTATTTATCATACATTACTGACATGTTATATTAACCATTACTGTTGTTGCTATTACACGTGCATTATTAGGGCTGGGGAAAAATACCGAAAAAATGATATATCGCTCGTATCGTATTGAAAAATATCGAAAAATTATCGAATTTTCGATATATCGTAATTTTCGATATGATACGATATCGTATCGTAAGTTTTCGATATGATAACGATATGAATTTCCTTATATCGCGATATATCGTTTTATATCGAAAATACGATATATATCGAAAATTTTCGATATATCGATATTTTCGATTATATCGATATTTTATTTTCGATATATATCGATATTTAACGATATATCAAATTTCGGTACGATATATCGAAATATCGATACGAGAACGATATGATATTTTGTTATATCGAATGTTCGATATATCGAAATTCGATATATCAAAAATTTCGATACGATAACGATATGAAATTCTTTCATATCGATATTTTCGATACGATACACGATACAACGTTTTCGATACGATATATCGTAGTTTAATTTGATACATTATTCATCTTGTTCTGTTGCATATTATTTATATCGTTTTGTACATTACATTACCACTTTTCATACATTATTGACAAGTTACAAGTATTCAATATTGTATTCGCTGTAATACATACATTTTATATAAAGTTTGGTACATTATTACTTAGTTACTACTCATGATATGAACTTCTATCTTTTGGTACATTATTGATATGTTGGCTTGCATTATGTGTTATTTATCGTACATTACTGACATGTTATATTAACCATTACTGTTGTTGCTATTACACGTGCATTATACATATATATTTGTACATTATTGATCTGTTACATCAATGATACATATAATTTACTTTTGCTAAACCAGGAGGTGTTGGAGGAACTTGGCAGCAATGACGATCTCAATTCACCCAACCAGGAGGTGTTGGAGGAACATGACCCAAGTAGGCTTGTTTGGAAATGCTCATGCCCATGGATCAACCTCATTCCTTGTGCGCTGCGGCGGCAGCGACAGCTCTATGGCGGTCTTGGTGAGAGAGGATTTTGCTGCACCTAGTCGAAACAAGAATGACAACAACATGTACTTCAGGGGGTGTCCAACTGATTTGAAAAAGATTTGTAGGGTATTTTGTCTAGATTTATGACGATGTAAAGCACTTGGGATGGTTTGAATTAAATTTCCTTTCAACATTATTCTCTTCAATCTATACATTATTCACTGATCCATGCACATTATTAGACACTATTGGTACATTATTTACCGTACCAAATCTTAAACGCATTAAAAAATAAAATTTAATTCATGCTGTGGTGCTATAACCTAGCCCCATGGGTTTCTAAGCCCAATGAGAATGATTCAAACTATCTGCCCTTTGTGATGGTTCCGTTTGTGAGTGTGTACTACAACCTAGCCCCATGGATTGCTAAACCCAAAGGGCATGAATTCAATTTCCTTTCAACATTATTCTCTTCAATCTGTACATTATTCATTGATCCGTGCACATTATTAGATACTATTGGTACATTATTTATCATACCAAATCTTAAACGCATTTAAAAATAAAATTTAATCCATGTTGTGGTGCTACAACCTAGCCCCATGAGTTGCTAGGGAATGATTCAAACTCTCTGCCCTTTGTGATGTTTTCGTTTGTGAGTGTGTACTACAACCTAGCCCCATGGATTGCTAAACCCAAAGGGCATGAATTCAATTTCCTTTTAACATTATTCTCTTCAAGCTGTACATTATTCATTGATCCGTGCACATTATTAGATACTATTGGTACATTATTTACCGTACCAAATCTTAAACGCATTAAAAAATAAAATTTAATTCTTGTTGTGGTGCTATAGCCTAGCCCCATAGGTTGCTAAACCCAAGAGGAATGATTCAAACTCTCTGCCTTTTGTGATGGTTCCGTTTGTGAGTGGGTACTACAACCTAGCCCAATGGATTGCTAAACCCAAAGGGCATGAATTCAATTTCCTTTTAACATTATTCTCTTCAATCTGTACATTATTCATTGATCCGTGCATATTATTAGATACTATTGGTACATTATTTATCATACCAAATCTTAAACGCATTTAAAAATAAAATTTAATCCATGTTGTGGTGCTACAACCTAGCCCCATGAGTTGCTAGGGAATGATTCAAACTCTCTGCCCTTTGTGATGTTTTCGTTTGTGAGTGTGTACTACAACCTAGCCCCATGGATTGCTAAACCCAAAGGGCATGAATTCAATTTCCTTTTAACATTATTCTCTTCAAGTTGTACATTATTCATTGATCCGTGCACATTATTAGATACTATTGGTACATTATTTACCGTACCAAATCTTAAACGCATTAAAAAATAAAATTTAATTCTTGTTGTGGTGCTATAGCCTAGCCCCATAGGTTGCTAAACCCAAGAGGAATGATTCAAACTCTCTGCCTTTTGTGATGGTTCCGTTTGTGAGTGGGTACTACAACCTAGCCCAATGGATTGCTAAACCCAAAGGGCATGAATTCAATTTCCTTTTAACATTATTCTATTCAATATGAACATTATTCACTGATCCGTGCACATTACTCACTGATCCCTGCACATTACTTGTCGAAATTTACAAGATGTAACTTACGAAAACTTTTGAGTTGTCCATGGATCATGTTATCTACATTACGCAAACACAAGGTCTACATTATAAACACGAACACATACTTTATAACTGTAAAATTCGTATGTATTCTGCCATAAAACATACATCGCGATAAAAACTAAACTAATTGATCAGTAACCTAATCACAAGGTGCTTATAAATACAATTATAAATCTGAATGAACATTCAATACATGGAGTCTGTAAAAAATAAGTTCAACTGGAATGAATCCTAGCGACTTACGTTTGAGCATTACGAAATAAAACCAAACTAAAAAACCTTCTTCCATAATTGAAAACACCAAAACCTATGAAGGAAATCAATAGTAACATCTCTCAAAATTGTGGCAGATGAATGGCATTTGAATTTTGTGATTTGCAGCAATGAAACCGTAAAGATGGAGGAGAGAAGAACTAAATATGAAAAATAAATTAGAAAATATAAATCAGATTATATATTTACCGAACTAGGAGGAGAGAATTAGGGAATGAAATTAACTGCTGTAAATCTGAGCTCCCTAAACTACCCTTTTCGATTTTTTAATCATTAAAATTGAAATCATGAGGCTTTATTTTCGGCCATAAGATTATAAAAATAGATGAACTAGATTGAAAAGGAAAAAGAACAAAAGACGGGAAAAGGATATGAATACATCCATATATATATATATATATATATATATATAGGATTGTGTTAAAATGACAACACCTCTTAAAGTAACACCATACCACCATTCCTAGCCAATCATTTGTACATGTGGACGAATAATAAGCTGCCATGTGGCAATCATAAAAATTGCTCAAGAGTAAATTTTCACGGACTGCAATATCCAATACACTAGACTGCAACTTTTCCCGACTGCAATATCCAAGCGTTTATACTATTGCAGTCTAGCATATATAATATTGCAGTCTAGCGTGGTGTTACATTGTCATTTTAAGAGTGTTGTCATTTTAACGCACCCCTATATATACATATATATTGTCATTGTATAATATAACCTGGAGGTCCCATTGCCATTGTATACATATATATGACCCGAAGGTCCATTGCCATTGTATATGACCCATAGGTCCACTGCCATTGATATCAGACCCAGGGCATGCCTGTCACAGATCCTCTTTAATCCAATGATTCAAATAATTCCAAAACCATGTGCAAACATATCAATTGCATCAATTACATATTTCTATCATATTCCACCATTGATATCAGATAACACATAATCATATCAGAGTCGCATCATATAGCCAATTATTCACTTTATATAAATACCTACCAAAGAAGCACATAACACACGTAAAATTAAAAAGTGTAATTTATACACACCTGATTACGACAAGTAATCTAACCGAGCACGTGTTCCTGCTTCCCGGTCTACAACACCCGACCCCAGTGGCGGAGCCAAAATTTTAACGATGGGGGCCCAAAGCACCATTAAAATTTGTAGAGTGTGTTCAGTGCTAACGACGCGGGAACAACTTGAACAAGAGCAACATAAAATCCTCGCGTGAGAAATGGATAATGGAAAAATTAATTAGTGAATAGATTTTTAGAGCATAGCACATATTTTACTACTAATATTTTATGATATATTTTTATATTAGATCAAAGAGGTATCATCTACTATTATAGATTTTTTTAATAATAATAGGCTTCACATTAAAATTGATTTTATTAATATCATATAGTAATATTTTACAATATTTATGAAATTAAAGCATTATTTTATAATCTTAAAGTGTAGAAATCTTTCTATTATGATTATAAATTAAATGATTTATGTACAAAATTAGAAGGGAAAAAAATCAATAAAAGTTAATGTGAGAAAATCCATATAACATAAATGAATATGAGAAAACTAACAAAAATTACCAATTTGAGAAAATAAGAAAAAAAAAGACACAAATAAATTAGGTGTATAACTTTATAATCAAATTTACTAATGTATAAATCAAATAAAACATAACTGAATATAAAATAGAAGAAATAGATTCCAAAATATCAAAAAAGCCCAAGTGGGGTTCGAACCTGTTACCCCATGAACAAAAAGGCAGAGTTCTACCCAACTGCACTAGCATTATATAATTTCAAGGCTACTTACATATATTATATATAATAAATAAGCAAATGGGTGAGGGCCCCAAGGGCCCCCCAGGCCCAACCGTGCCTCCGCCCCAGCCCGACCCTATACAATTAAATATATATTCATATATAACTTATAATAAAAAGTCTTATTCTCGAATTCTATATACAAAAATAAACTCTAATTTCTTTCTCTCAGTTTTTTCTAATCTAATAAGCTTTCTTTTATTTTTATTCCTTTTTTCTCCATTCTATGTCTATAAGTACACCAACATATAAGCACGATCCCTATAACCTTACTATTTATTCAAGTTCCAGTTAACATTCAAATATATCAGTCCATGTATATGTGCATAAATTAACCAACTTACTTTATATTAATAGATATTAACATAACACTCATCACTAAAAGCATCTCAAACAAGTGATAAATATTTTATTAGGTTGAGAAAAAGACATCTTAGATGAGAGGCGTTGAAACCACCTTATTATCATGGAAGTGGTGCCTACTAATTAACTAGTGTGATTAAAATGAATTGATTCTAGCTAAATAGGTCAAAGATTAAAATTCGTAAACAAATATTAGTTACAAATGATGAAATTCAATAGATACTTTCAAGTATTGAGTGGATAACTTAACCACAAAATCCTTCAAAACCCTATATTTACATTCTTATATAAATCTAAATAAAAAAATACAATTTATATATCAAGTAACTAGAAGTAAAGAAAATTATGAAAAACTAAGAAATGGGATGGGCGAAAATTTACTCAAATCATGGTCTACCTCTTCAAACTTTGATAGTCTTAAAGCTCTCGTTGTTTCTTCTTCTTTTTCTGTCACGACCGCACCTTGCTAGGGATAGCAAACGCGGTTTATCGCGACTAGGGGAGGATTAAAGAAAAGGGGAAAGAAAGGGGGAAACCTCGGCACAACTGAAATGAAAGAAATCAAATTGGAATGACTGAAAAATATATCGGAGTAGACTATACAAAAGAACAAAAGTTCAACTTTTACATTACAACGGAAGAGTCAAGAGAGAATGACACCGTGTATGGAGACACGATTCATCCGAGCATTATAATGCTGAAACACATTCGTCATCTTTGCTCAACACCGCCCTTCGTCATCACCGCTTAACCTGCACATTTTTAAAACATATGCATGGTTGAGTACTTGATGTACTCAATGAACACAATGCCGAAATATATTTTCATAAAAGCTAGTTTTGTCAAGTCATAACTGAGTGAACACGGGGTTTTACTGAAAATGCATGAGAACACTAAAAACATTTTCTCTTTAAAACTGTGACTGCGCAGTCAATTTTTCCTGGAACATATACCATATCTGCACTTCTTTCTGGTGCCGGGAATGTGGCCACATTCCACGGTCACAATGACCGGCCAACTCGAAGGATGGCTCCCGGTCCCTGGTGTACACTAGCCTGAGCAGGGAATCTCTCCCACACTCAGACCCGAATTCGATTCACAACATAACTGGTCTAGTAGGGACGCTCCCCTTTCTAGACGAACAGATAGGTAATGCTCAAAACAAAAATATGGCAAGACAAAACATTGAATTTAAATAACTGAAAGCATTTTTCACCACATAATAATGTAGGATAGAAAGCCCACAAAAATACTTTAGTTCGAAAGCCCACCTCATTCGTTTAATTTTTCCTTAACTTGAATTTCTTGCTTCGATCTTAACTTGCGGAGGTTACCTTTTTGAAAACATCACAGTATAATAATGCACTAATTAGACTCAAGGAAAGATCTACTTAAATTAGAATGCATGCCTCATAATTAATCCCTTTTATTATTTTTTTTTCTCTATTTTTTTTTATAAATTTCTAAAACTCGCATACCATTTAATGCTTCGTCTTTCACTATTCTCGACTTTGAATTGAACTTTATACTTTACTTCGAAAATTTACTCTCATGCAAAACTCTAAAAATAAAACAAAAGAGCAATTATTTAATCTTAGTTACACCATTAGAAGAAACCATTAGAAGAAACCATATGAAAACATATCAATTGAACCTTATTTAAAACATAGACTAAAATTCAATATTATATTTATCCCAAAAGATAATATTTTCGGAATTGACTAAACACTCTCCACCATTTCCAGCCCGTAAGATAATTAAATTTCGGATTTGAGCCTCCCTCCATTAACTGCAGCCATAATTAAAATAGTTGGACTAAGATTTATTTTCTTAACTCTTAGTATAGTAGAGAAACTAAAATGCAGCCCAATATTAATTAAATCAAACCCACGTATATATATTATTTCCTCCCCTTCCTCACCATTTATCCCTCACCTACGTTAAAATGAGAGAGAAGCTCTTTCCACTCACTACCTGTGCCGCCGCTGCCACATGCCGTCGGCCGTCGCCTCTGGCGGCGGTCCTCTTCTCTCCTTCGTCTTCCCCTCTTCTCTTCTCCGTCTCTTTCTCCCCCTCTAATCTCTCCCTCTCTCTGACCTATTCACGCCGCCGCCACTGTGCATGCACAGGCGGCGGCTTCAGCCTCCTCCGTGCCTCGTGTTGCTCGGCGCCACTCCAGCCCCGACCGCTGCCTCCTCACCGAACTCCCGGGAGGTAATGTTAATATTTAATTTTCTTTCTCTTTTATTCCATTTTCTAAGAACTTAAAATCTTAGATCTGAGGTTTTTTTTTTTGGAATTTAATTTGTGAAGGTTTGTGAAATTAGTGAAGAAGCGGGGTGTGGGGCTGTCACCGTTAGCAACGGCGTGCCGAGATTCAGTCGCCGGAATTCCGGCAGAATCCCATTTTGGAGATAAATTTCTTTAACTATCTAGTTCTAGCCATTGTAGGATTTTAATCTCTCCATTCCATGTGTTTTGTGAATTGTGAGTATTTTACTAGCTACTTAAAAGAAGACTTGATGGTAAAACTATTTGTTGAACTTGCTGTGTATTGTTAAATCCAAATTTGGGCAAATTCTAGCTTCAATTTATAAATATGCATGCTTGTACATATATGAAAGAAAGGAAGGGTTTGGGGTTTACCTTTATGACGGTGAAAAAGTGTTGTTGGGTCGTAGGGCTTGACTCTATAATTGTGCAAATTCGTACTCTTCTATTCTATGTTGTGTTGGTGTGGGTGAGAAGAGAATTTTAGGATATTTGATAGTGATGTGTGGCTGATTTTGGAAAGGTTTGAGGTATATATATAGGCTTCTCATCTTGGCAAGCGGCTCAGGTGATTAATGATTCATATCTTATTAGATCTTTACATGATCTTAGTCAAAGATTTGTTAGATTTGGGGATGATCTAAGCCGTTGGTGTAGATTTGATGTATCATTGAGTATCTAACTATATCCTCATAATACATTTATATCTAATGTCATTAATAAAGATTTATGTCCGTTCTTGGACTAGATTTCTAAGCCCATCTCACATTTCTAACTCTCTTCTTTTGTAGGAAATAGCATTTATTTAAGGAGCATGGGCTATCCTCGTTGATGTATCGGCTTTCCTTGGAGCTTGAGCACGACCGTTGAAAGGCTGCCCGAACTTGCACGCTTATCTCTAATTGTAAAAGATTAGGATTTGGTTGTGTCGTATACTTTTATCGGACTTCTCGTCATGTACTATTATTCGGACTTTTTAAATTAATCATGGTAAAACAACAACTTCTTCTGTATATTTCGTCTTGATTTCTTTATAACTCAAAAGATCGATATTAAAAATTCAAACGGGCAGTGTATAAATACTACATTGATCACTTATTTATAATATGTAGTTAAGATCATAATAATAATACTAAGGTTCAAAAATTGGGGATGTTACATTTTCCCCTCTCTTTTTTCTTCTTCTTTAATTTTTTTTAATTTAAAAAAAATCCTAATTCATATATATATATACTCCAACAACCTAGCCGACTTATAATTATCTATTAGTATATGACTTATAGTTTAAGAATATGACATGTTGCAAACAAACCAAAGCTTACTAATAATACTTGTATAATAATAAATTATACTAAAGTAAACTATTATCTAACTAGCATTTCCTTAGTTTTATAAGTATCCTTATCTTTTTACAATAACGTAAATCATATATACATATATATATATATTATGTGTAGGTGGGTAATAGCCATTAGATATTCAAATTAAAGGCCTAGATCATCTACTCCGAAATGTCAATATGATCAATAAAAAAAATCAATAAGGCCATAGGATTAATTCCAAAAATTAACAAAAGGGGTATTAATGTCAATTAACTACATGTTTAGTTATAACTAACTTTTAAAAGAAATCCCAAAACTTTAAATTCATATAACATATATCAAATTAAAGATAATTTTATAAGGATTCCAACGATATCCTACATGCATATGTTCCGACGTCAAAATTTGAAAAAAAATTCGAAAATATTTAATTTTTTCGTACAGCAGAAATGTCAACATACTATATAAAATATGTCAATATAATATATGTAGAATGTCAATATAAGCAATGGGTTAACATTCTTAAAGTATTGTGTTGACATTCTCAAAGCATTGTGTTCATATTTTCGAAACACTATATTGATATTTTCATCCAAAATCCTAATTTGGAGTTTCTTTTATCGTTTTTTATTTTATTAATAAAAATGAAAATTACACGTGGCAAATTGTAGACCACACGTTTTCTAAAATCCTATGGCCTTAAATTAGTTGTAGTTAACAATTAAATATGAGTTAGCAATTGATCACTCCCCATGCGTAGGTATATTTATGAGTAGGTAATCTAATCTAATCTAATCTACTTAAGTATTTAATTATATTTGTGTATTTATAGGCAAATGACCCTTAATTATACTTTCATTTGTTTACTTATGCGTATACCTATTAATATAATTTAGTACCTAGTCCAAATATATAATTGACGACATTTTCTTTTTCTTAATTAAAATAATATCTATAAAACTCTTTTAACATATATTCTTTATGCAAGTGACAAAATAATATGCAATAATGTAAAATGATGCATGTTTTGGATTAGGGATGTCACACCTTGGATCCTTGAATTGGATGGTTGTGATCAACTATATTATTAGACTATAATGTTACATTATTAGTCAGTGTACATTATTAGAATGAAAATCTGCATTATAAAATGACACGTGACATTAATTTAACCGTTAGATGACAAAATCGTGGGGCTAAGATTCGATTGAATGTTTGAACAAACAATTAGATTAATGCCACGTGTCATTTAATAATGTAGATTGTGTAGTCTAATAATGTAGCTCGACTAATAATGTAACACGCTTAGTCTAATAATGTAGATTGTGCAGTCTAACAATGTAGCCAAGTTAATAATGTAATGCTTTTAGTGTAATAATGTAGCTCGGATATTATGCCATCCAATCTAAGGACCCTGAGATTTGCTTTGATTTTTGACAAAATTTACCTTATGGACCATAGTGCACCCCTATATATATATATATAGGGATGCACTTCAAAAACAACTTATTTTAAGTTCACAACTTCTCACCAATCATGTCAATCTGAATTTGGAGATCAATACTTATTAATGTGCCGCATCAGCGTCTACATTTTAATTAATTTTTTTTTTATAAGGTATATAGGGGTGCACTTCAAAAACAACTTATTTTAAGTTCACAACTTCTCACCAATCATGTCAATCTGAATTTGGAGATCAATACTTATTAATGTGCCGCATCAGCGTCTACATTTTAATTAATTTTTTTTTTATAAGGGCATCCGCATCGCGGCTCGATACCGTCTCGGTCTTGTCTCGACGAGACGAGTTGGCATCGAGACGACGATGCAGCATGCATCTCGTCCCGAAGAGAAGAGCCAGCTCGTCGCGCGTCGCGCGCGAAAGAGACTGACCTCGAGCTGGCTCACCACGCACGCGGTGCCACGTGGCGTACGCTGGCGCGCGGCGTGACGCCCACTCGCCAGCACGCGAGTGGGCGTCGTAATAATGACGTCATAATTCATTTTTTTTTTAAAAAAATCGATGTTTCGAAATAAAAATTAAAAAACGATAATATGACCGTTCAACGGTCCAACTAAAAAAAAATTTATTGTTTTTATTTATTTTTTTTCTATAAATACTCTTCTCATTCTCCATTTTACACACAAACACACATCTATTCTTCTATCATCTCTCTTTCTTTCCTCTCCAATCACTTCTATAAATCATTCCTTTATTTTTTTCTTCTCCCAAATTTAATCCATTCATTGATCCATTTGAACAAATGCGTCGAATAATGGAAGAATGGCTAGAAGAAGATCGACGTAGGGAGGAGGAAGCCGCCGCGCCTCCTCAAAGGCGACCCCGGACTTACATCCATCGTAACCGGGAGGAAGCCGCCGCAAGGTTGGAACGTGATTACTTCAGTCGGAACCCGGTATGGGAATATATCTACTTCCGTCGCCGTTTCCGTATGTCACGCGCGCTATTTTTGCATATCGCGAATACATTGGCGGCACGTGAAGAGTACTTCAGAGAAGGGTTCGACGCTGTTGGCCGTCCTAGCCACACGACGCTCCAGAAATGTACTGCAGCGATCCGTCAGCTTGCTACTGGACAAACGGCGGATTCGTTCGAAGAATACCTGCACGTCGGAGAATCCACTGGGAGACATTTGGGCAAAATTTGACAACCGTTAGATGATCGTAACTAGAGAACTCCTTCTTCTGCTTCTTTGCCTCCAGTTTTTTGTAATTTGAATTTAAGTGTGCAATTTGTAATTTCTAGTTTTGTAAATTATGTCTTTTTTATTTTTTTAGGATTTTAAATTGAATTTTATTTTATTTAATTAAGTGTGTTTTTATTAATTGAATTTGTTGGAAATAAAAATAAAAAATGAAATTGAATGAATAGTTAAGGGATGAGATGGTTAAGAGATGGAGGGATGCAGGTGTTGTCTCTTAGTTAAGAGATGGGCTGAAAAGTACAGTGGGGCCCATGAATAGTGAAGAGATGAGACGGTTAAGAGACGGATAAGAGACAGGGATGCGGATAGCCTAATGCTCGAAGGGTGTTTTAGGGAGTCACTATTTTTTTAGTTATGGTAAATCCCTAAACAACCGAAATTTTAAGTGGGAAACATGGTAAGTTACATTCTTCCTTTTTTTAATATTGAATTAATACTCATTCCGTCCCAGTTTAAAGAGTCCCATTTAAAATTTACCATATATGGACAAAAAATTTAACATTATTGTTGATGAAATTTACTTTCATAAAAATAAAACAAAACAAAATCCTAAACATACAAAAAATCAAAAGGGTCCCACTTTCAACTACCGCACTTCAATTATTACACACTCCAACAATTTCTTAAAACCCGTGAATTGCACTTCTAAACTGGGACGGAGAGAGTAATACTTTGCAATGATTTCATTATTTTCTACGGTTGGAAATGATTAATCCAGTCTTTCATTATTGACTTAAAGATTTCAATCTTTCATTATCTTCTCCAACAAGTAACTCATTTACACGGATTATTTGACATATTTTTATTCATATACCTAGAAACCTTGTTCTCGGATTTATATATTGTTGTATACAAACCGTATATCTCGATTTCACTCTAAAGAAACGCGTAAATGGAATTAGACAATTTGTAAGTTTGTGAAGTTTTTTATTATGTTTCAATTCGACAATGGAATCTTGAGTTTGATTGTTTTTTATGGAGTAAAGGCTAAAATTGATCCTAAACATATGGTCATTTTACGTTTTTGGTCCTAAACATTATCTTTTGGATTGTTTGGTCCTGAACATATGGAAATTTGATCATTTTGGTCCTCCGTCAATATTTCCGTTAAAAACTAACGATCAACAGGTTTAATCCCGATTTTGACCAAATTAAACTTTTAATTATGATTTTTTACTCCCTAATTAATTTCCTAATTATTTTTATAAATATTCTAAACCCATTGGTGGTGGAGGGTTGTGGTCCAGCGCATCCGTGGGGCCCTCATGCTAGGCTTAGACGGAAATCTCGAGAGGAAGCGCGATCGCATGAGGCCTTGGGAGGTGTAGGGCGCCACCGACGGAGCGGTTGCGATGTGATTATAAGATGATTCAAAATGATGCTGCCGTTGGTGGTGGTACTGCTGTTGATGGTGGTGATAATGAGGTGTGAAGGGGAAAGAAAGAGGGTTTTGGTACACCGGAATTCCCCTAATCGGCCTCTGCAAATTTACTTCATCTCCCAGCTGCGGCCGGGCGAAGCCACCGTGGAGGAGGTGGTGGTGTTGGTGGTGGGGCGCGGCGAAGGTGTTGGTGGTGTCGAAAACCCTGGCTGGATTAGGGAGGTTGAGGTCGGTCCGCATTGAAGAGAGGGAGGCTCTTGACTCGAGAGCTCGCTTCCAAAACCCCAAATCCATTTCTTCTTCCCCTCCTCTTCTCCAGATCGATGAGGCCGTGTTGTTTAAAGGGCTGATCCACAGAGACAGGTTTGGCTGTGCCGGAAACAGTTCCATTCTCTTCTTCACTTTCCCCTCTTTAATTTCTCTTCGCCAAAATAATTCACTTGTGTGGATATGGATTGGAGGATTGTTTGTTGAGGAATTGAGAAGATTAGTTCTCTGCAGAGTTAATTTGAGATTGAGAGAATTATAGGGAATTAATTTATAAAAATAATTAGGGAATTAATTAGGTAGTAAAAAATCAGAACTAAAAGTTTAATTTGGTCAAAATCGGAATTAAACCCGCCGACCGTTAGTTTTTAACGGAAATGTTGACGGAGGACCAAAATGATCAAATTTCTATATGTTCAGGACCAAAAAATCCAAAAGATAATGTTTAGGACCAAAAACGTAAAATGACCATATGTTCAGGACCAATTTTAGCCTTTACTCTTTTTTAAATATGCCATTGTGGCTATAATTCTTCGCTGTAATTTTTTTTTAATATGCATCACTTTGTTTTTGAAATTTGTAATCTATACAAATTTGATGTGATGATCTATGCTTGTTCTAAAATGAACTTGTACCACCGTTTATTATTTGGTATGAATATTTATGTTTGCAATTAATTTTTCTGTAATATGTTTGTGCATCTTGTATACAATAATGCAATTTCTGGACTGAATAATGAAATATATCCCTTATATAATGCTAAATTGTACACTGCAATATATTTACATTGAGTGCACGTAAAATTGCATGAGTAAGCATAAAGTTGCATCCAACTAACCTATAGAGTACACTTTTCAAGAGCAACTTGCCTAAAATAACTTGTCCAAGTACATTATTTCTCACTAGACCATCATCTAGTTTCTTCCCTCGTCTCCGTCGCTTAATAACTGTAGGTCAAATAAGATTAATCAAACTCTTGAACATATTTGATACTACAAATTAAGTCCATTCTAAAACAAATTAAGCAAAATAAATAGTATAATTCTAAAAAAATATCAATAAGCAACAATTTTAACATATTAAGCACATTCATAGACAAATTAAGCACAATAGTAAGAACATAATCAAATAAAATTTCGGCGATAGCAAAATCTATGTGTTCCTAATGCACTTTTTATTAGCACTAAATAAACATGCAAGTATACAGAGTAAATCTAGTATAACTACCTTCTATTGAATATCTTTCACTATTTGGAAAACCAAAAGAAGTTTGGACTTTTGAAAATAAAAACAGATTGAAAGCAAGTAAACAACTAATTTCAAGTAAATCACAGATATAAAATATGAGAGATAAGCGAATTCCAGGGATGTGCGTTCACAGTTATGGTTATACAAATTCCTACTACAATACCCTAGCACAGTCTTTACTTCGTAGAACGAGTTACCTAAGTTTTTCCTATGTGGCACAAGCGTAGATTACTAACACTAGGGTTGTCAATCCTAGATTCGTAACTTCCAAAGGCTCCTAAGACCATTGAAAAGTCCTCACTAAAAATTGACAGTGCCGTTTTAAGGGAACTTGATTGTAGTGTTGATGCACATTTTAGTACTATAGATAACTGCAAGTATACAGAGTAGGAATAGTATAGCTAAAGGTTAGTACCATATATCGATCACGGGGAAAACAATCACTGACTGGCTACCCTCTACTCAAACTCAATTACTATTTGGAAAACCAAAAGATTTTGAGAATTTTGAAAATAGAAAACAATTGAATGCAATAAAAAACTAATTGCAAATAAATCACAGAGATAAAAGTATATAGATAAGGGAATTCCAGGGATGTGCGTTCATATTTATGGTTATATAAGTTCTAACTATAATACCCTAGCACAGTTATTACTTTGATAGAACGAGTCACCTAGCTTATGCTCATGCGATGCAAACGTTGATTACTAACATTAGGGTTGTCAATCCTAAATATGTAACTCCTAAAAGCTCCTAAGACCCTTAAAAAGTCTTCACTCTCAATTAACAGTGCCGTTTTAAAGGAAGCTAACTGTAGTGTCTACTAAATGGATCTAACTCGCCAACCTCCTCTCACGATTATGTAGCAAGTTATATTAAATCATCCATAATTGTGTCACTCTATTATGAAGCATCATTATTTACTTAGGGAAGAAACAAAGTAAAAATAAAACGGATAATAAATAGAAAAGTAATTGTATAACCAAAGTCATTACTAACACATCCCTAAAATCCTATGAATTTAGTTACACATGATGTAATAATCTAAAGACATAGATTCAAGGGAAAACAATTTAAACATAAAAATAAACCAAATAAAACCCAAAGGTTGAATCCTTGTAGCTTTAATGCTCTTGAATCCTTCTTCAACTCCTTGCACAATAAGGCACTCTAACTTTTAATCTCTAGAAAATATGTTGCAAAAAGAGGATTTAGATGAATGATTAGGGTTGGAGGAGCTATGAATTGGTGAATATTATGATTTAGGTTATGGGATATATATAGGCTTGAAAATAATTGAATAGTATTCAATAAAAATTATTTTTTCATTAATTTTTCATGTATCTAATTAATATTTGTTATATTTGTTTTCTTAATATTCGTAGAATGATTAGTTTATAATTTATTTTACATGAATTAATATTTATAATTTAAATTTCAATGCAAAATATCTAAAAAGTTTAACTATGTATGTACATTTTTAACTACCCAATCAAAATATGTGTTTCTCTTAACTCAACAAAGCGACAATTATGTCTCTCATAATAATTTTACTTGCATCGATTTTTTCCAAATATTCATATAGAAAAAAAAAGTTGGCTACACAAAATAAATTACGGTTCAAAGTCGAATTCTTCGAATATTATCTATGTTAGGATAGTTATGCGAAAAAAGGTAAAAATTACTCAAGCGATAGTGTATATTTCTTATTAAATTTTAATCACTGTAGTATAATATCAAATTGATTAAAAAAGTGGGCTACACTACCTCACACATTATTATAGTTCCAATTATTTGTTATTTACAAAGTGTTAGTGAAAGTGCAGGTTTTCGGTGTTGTGTTAAATTAAAGGTGCGCCCAACTGATCAGGATAAAAATCCCAACCTAGCTGAGTCGTTAGCACGACGACCGGAACCTGGTATCAAATAAATTCCTCAACCCACTTCTACTGGCTAGTATAGTGGAGGTAAGGGTCGAATCCCACAGAGATGGACACGATCGGATGATTGCGGTGATAATATGGGAGTTTTTGGTTAGCTACCACGCTTTTGGGTTGAGATTCTACCTAGACAGAAATTAAAGATGGTACTCTACTGACTAGTGGGCGTGAAAGTGACTGACATGTGGTAGTGTACGTGAAAGTAGGGGACAAGATATCTCAGAGGCATGTGGAAAGTAAACAGTTACTAAATGAGGAAATTTAGAGCAGCAGGGTATATTGGTAGCTGGGTGACAACTCTGACAGGTCTGGAGGGTACAAACTTAAAGTAAATGACAAAAGTAAAAAGTAACTAAAAAGCAAAAGTGGTCCAAAGTAAAAGTAGATTGTGATGTTTTCTTCCTCAACAAGTATCAACGGAAATTACATGAACTCAAACTCCATGGTTGAACACAGATTCTCAACTTCAAACACAAGATCCATCGATTTAAAAGCTTAAACTTAAATATTAACGGCTAAACTGCAGATTACTCCTACTGGCTAACATGCAAGGTGGTGATGATAACGCAACAGGAACATCATGCATGAAAACTTAAACTGAAACATGAACTTGAAATCTCGATCAACAACTCCAGATTAGCCTACTCAAACGAAAACATGCGTAAACACTTAGAAAAATAAAAGCAATAACTAGATCTAACTTTCCTAGACAGAATGAAGCAGATTCAAACCAAAGAGAGATGCGAAATAAAAACTTCATAATTAAAAACGTTCGGATCTTAACGAAATGCTTCAAAAGGCAATAGGATTTAAGTTTGCAATAGATCCAACGAAGAAAGCGAGTAAAATTAAACTAGGAAAGCGATTAAATATTGTTTATGCCACTCCGGGTGATAGAACTGCTACTGCTACGATGACAAACTGGCTGGAACGGTGGGATGATGACTCTCTGATGGACGTCTGGACTTTAGGTGACCATAGCTGTGGCGAGGAACGAGAAGAAAGTGGATAATGTTGAAGGAACAGATCTTGAGAGAATTCTAACTAAGTGTAGTGGTTGGACTTTCGAACTCGGTACTCCTTTTCTCTCTCCAAGTGGCTTCTTTTATAGGGAGGCTTGCCCTTGCTTTTAGGGTAGACTTCCTTCGTGAATTGACTTTTCTGCCCTTATTTATGATCATCCCAGCTATCCTTCTTCTCCATCTCGAGCCTTTTCTCTGGCATGCATCCTGGTCAGTATTGCACCCTTCTAGTGCTCTTTTCACCTGCGTCGTTCGAACCGTCTCCTACTGACTTGGACCCCTTTATCCTGCACACTTAAGCAACTATTTTGCGGATAATACAAGCAATTCACGACATACTGACCAGTAACCAAGGCTTAGAATACGACTTATCAAACTGCTCACACTTACCACATGCTTGTCCTCAAGCGTGAAGACAAACAAAAAGAAATAAGTCGAATTCGAGCCTGGTTACTCCCCCTGACCGACTCTACCTAAAATAAACACAAGACTCTAGACTTTGACGCAAAGAAAAAAAAAACACATATGACACACACATAATAAACACATAAAAAAAATCAAAACACATAGAACAGACTATATTTTCAACCATCCCTCCCCTTGAGATCAGGTGCAATCAGGCCTTAGACAGCCTTGAATTTTCGCTGCCCCCTTTTTCTCCCTAGTCAGTACATCTGGTTTTCAAGATAACCTTGGATTCACTCAGTCACTCATTCCTCACAGGGGATGTTAGGAAAGTTTTTCTCTCAATGCTGAACCACAAATGCTTTGGCTTCAGATCTCACGCGCAGCTCCTGAAGGTCTTCAAGGCTTGTAACAGGGCTATTGGTTTGTAGCGTTTGGGGTGGAGGTTCCTAAGGCTCTAAGGTTCAAAAACTAACTACTTTATTTGATGTTGGGGAACCGTGTGCATTTAGGCTTCTGGCTAGTGCTTCTCTTCTGCATGGACAATTTCTGTTATTGGCCTCCAACTGGTCAGTGGCTTCCTTGTGGCTTCGCCACCCTTATTCCTTCTTTCTCCTTTTTTTGTGGTCAAGTCTTTTCGACCATTTTCTTCGATCTTTTTCTGTGGCTTTGCCACCCTTATTCCTTCTTATTATTTTTTTTGGACATGGAATTTTTACGGGTCGATTTTCTCCTTTCTCCTTGACTTTCTTTTCTTCAGCTGGTTCTTCTTGTATGTCCTCCTGGCCAGTTGCCTTCTTGTCTTATGCCTTGCACACACACAGTCCCAGTGGCTAGTGGGTTATTTCGGGGTGTAGACCAGGTTAGAAAATGGGGTTCTAAAGGGTGGGGGCTTTTTTTTTTTTGGTGGGGAGAGGAGGGTTCCTACTACCTTCAGGGTTTTCTACACGCGGTCACGTTGCCCTAGACATCATGTGGCAGCCACTCTTCTTTTTTTATGTTTTTAGTGGAAAGTGGTTCTACTTTAGGCTTCTAACTCACCATTTAAGAGGGCTTTCGTGTCTGACCTAAAGGATGAGTTTTTTCCTTCATACTTGCATCATCTATACTGACTAGGTGCTACTGGGGGTGGGGTGGTTTTTGTTTTCCAGCATGCCTTATCTCCCTCAATTCCCCTCACCTTCAGTTTGAGGCAGTTGAGTTTTAAGCCCATTCATAAAGAAACACATAAATCCTAGACCTAAACAAATCCTAAAGACACTAACATGCAGCTGACTCGAATCACACATATATACATGTCATACTGGCCATTTGCCCCCCCCCCCTCCACAAGTGTCTGCCCCAGATACGAGCTGTGAAGTGAAAAATGTGAATGGCTAGTATGACAGACACACATTTATAACAAAACACATACTGTATCTAAAAACTTCTCACACTTAGACTATGCAATGGGCTAAGTGGGAGAGATTTAGATACATACTTAAACTCAACATACATAATACAATATGACAAAACATGACACATAAACATATAAACTCCTCACACTTAGACTACGCAGTAGGCTAAGTGTGAGTTAGCATGCATATGACAGAAACATATAAACATAAACACATGCGCCAAAGTAGCAAACCCTTTACTTCTCACACTTAGACTATTGAATAGGCTAAGTGTTGTGAATGGGGTTTGTACATATAAACTACACATATAATCCTACCTACTCAACAAAAGTAATAAAAAAAACAAAAATAAAAGAAAAACTAAAAATTAAAATGAAAACTAAGTGTTCGGCGGGGTGCCTTGTCGAACGTTCCTCCTGCTCCTCCTTGGGGCAGGGCTTTGTGCAGGTGATTCCTCGGGTTCCTCCTCCGCGGGTTCTGTCTGATTTCCTTATGATTCATCTGGTTCATTGGTTTCCTCCTTCTCTGGTTAAGTGGGTTCATCATCCCGGCCTCCGTGGCCACTCGGTCCAGCTCCGGTACTCCCCTTTCCTCTGGCTAGCTTCTTGAGCACTCTTCAGATTGCTTCTCTTCTACAGATTGTTTCTTTTCCACCTCTTCTACTGGCTGGTGGGCAACACCTCCTGATTCGTTTGCTACTCCAGAATGTTCACCCTCCCCTACTGCCTGAGATGCGAGGTCCAGACCCTCAGCCATCTCGTTCGCACTCGCTTCCCTCCTTTGTACGCTATTCAAATTGACTGCAATTCATCATCAGTCATCAGCCCTTGCTTCTTGGCCGTCTCGTTTAGGTCTATTCCCCCCTTCTCTTCCTCTTGGGGTGTTATCTTCGTCACCGGTGTTTCCTCTGACTTGCCGCCCTCCTTTGCGCTCCCCTCTGCCTCACCCTCCTTTACTTCTGTTTCTCTCTCTTCCGTCTCTCCCATGTAAGGATCTTGGTAGGAAGAAAGGGGAATTGAGTCGATGGGTTCGATTTGGGGATGTAATGGGGAAGTGGTTTCGGATTAAGAAGGTGCAGTTGCCGTTGGGGAGGATTTTTCAGAAGTGGGGGCCGAGGAAGTTGGGACGGTGGTAGGCGGGTTAACAATGGTCGGAATTTCTGGGGTAGGGGTTGGTATCGCCGGCGTTCCTCCGATTTGGCCAAATCCCGCCAAAGTTGCTGTCCGGTCCCTATTCGGATCTTGCTGCCTCAAATAGGCCGCCAGGCATCTAACGGGACCATCGCCAGAATTTGTGGAGGTGGCGCTGGTCGAGACTGCGGGTTCGGCGGCCGCGCCTCCATGGTCATCGGGTCCTTCGACTGCTTCTCCCCGGTGGCAGATGGTTGCTTGTGGGTCATCTTATTTTTTCCCATGGTTTGAGTAGGTTGGTTCTCGGTTTCTGGTGGTGGTTTACGGCGGTTATCGTTGGTAGTTGTTTTCCAGGTGAAAAAAATTGCAGGTGAGGGTTTCTAAAGGTGAAGGGAAATAGGCGGTGGGGTTTTTATAGAGGGGTGGCAGTTGAGGATTTTGACCAGTTATAGACGGTTTTGGTCGTGACTGTTCGGGTGGGAAGTGAAGAGGCGGTTGAGAGATTCTCGCAGCTGACTGGACGTCGCCTGTCACGTCTCTGCTCCACGCACCCTCCCAGTCACTGTCCTTGCCCTGCAAAGCTGCACCACATGCCAAAATTCAAACCTCTACTTAATATCTCCCTCTAAATTAACTAAAATAGAAATAAAGTGAAAAATGGACTCTTAAATACAATTCAGAGTTTCACCATATTGGTATCCTCGTGGTCAGTACGTACTCCAAATTAATATTTAAGGTCCGAAAATCTTTTTGGTATTTTTAATATTTTCCTACTTGCTTCTATTAAAATTATGTCACTAAGTATTTACAATATTTACATCATTACTGAGAGTATTTGAAATTCTACCTGGTCAACAAGCGTAACCCATATAGAGTTGGCCAGGTGGAATTCCAAATCCCTATGCTACTGATCATTAGGCGATATTAAAATTTAGTGGAATTTCTTCCACTACACACATCTCCGCATTTTCCCTATATATTTTCAGTCCATGCCCATTTACGATAAAAAGGTTCAGAGTTAGGGATACTCCCTAAAATCTCGACCGCTCCATTAGCATGCAGTGCGGTGATAATGTAAGATCCTGCCCATAAATTGACTTGAGTTTCCCAGGCATTAGCTTCAGCCTCGACTGGAAGAGTAGTACTTTCTGGCCAACTTGGAGATCCTTGGTCCTCAGATTCTTATTGTGCCACATCTTTGTTTTTTCCTTGTACCACATGGCTGAGTCGAATGACTCCAATCTGAGTTCTTCCAGCTCCTGTAGTTGCAGCTTCCTTTCCTCCTCACAGGCTCTAGCATCCATGTTAACTTGCTGAACTGCCCAGTACGCTCGGTGTTCAACTCCAACTGGTAAGTGACACATCTTTCCAAAAATAATGCAGTACGGGGACATTACTATAGGCGTCTTGTAGGCTGTTCGATATGCCCACAGAGCATCTTCCAACCTTGTGCTCCAGTCCTTCCTGGAAGGGTTGACTGTCTTCTCCAGGATGCTCTTTATCGCTCTGTTAGAGATCTCCGCTTGCCCATTGGCTTAAGGGTGGTAGGGACTAGATAGGCGGTGATGGACCCCATACTTTTTCATCAAGGCTTCAACTGTACGGTTGCAAAAATGAGTTCCTTGATCGGATATGATTGCCCTTGGTATCCCGAATCGGCTGAATATATGACTCTTGAGGAACTTAGCAACCTCCTTGGATTCTCAAGTGCTCGTGGCCTTGGCTTCGATCCACTTTGACACATAGTCGACTGCCACCAGAATATAGGAATTCCCGTAAGATGAAGGGAAAGGACCCATCAAATCCATGCCCCAAACATCGAACACTTCACAAACAATCACTGGAACTTGTGGCATTTCATCTCTCGCAGAGATCCCACCGGTCAGTTGGCAACGGTCACAGCCTTGCAAAACTCGTACACATCTCTGTTTAAAGTTGGCTAGTAGAATCCGCTGTCCAGTACCTTCCTTGCGGTCTTCCTAGGCCCGAAGTGTCCTCCACATGCCAATGAGTGGCAGTGTATCAGTACATCTCGTTGCTCCCAATCAGGAACACACCTACTTATCACTTGGTCGGCTCCTGCCTTCCACAAATATGGATCGTCCCAGAAATAATATTTGATCTTCATCCTTTGAGCCTTTGTAATGTTTGGCGCTCCTGGAAGCTCTCCCGTTACTAGGTAGTTGGCTAGGTCTGCAAACCAGGGCTCTTGCCCTACCTTCTCTTTACACTTGGTTGTTACATCCTGACCATTAAGCTTCATTACTTCTTCCCAATCAATCTTCCTTGCGGAAAAGATCACTTCACACAAGTGTTCCACTGGGAATCGATCTTGCACATCCTCGCTATTTCCATCTTTCACTATTCTGCTCAAATGGTCTGCTACCTTGTTCTCGACTACCTTCTTGTCTTCTACCTCCCAGTCAAATTCTTGCAATAGGAGTACCCATCGGATCAGTCGGGGTTTTGACTCCTTCTTTGCAATGAGATACTTGATGGCCGCATGGTCAGTATAGACGATGACCTTGGATCCTAACAAGTATTGCCTGAACTTCTCGAATGAATAAACAACAGCCAACATTTCTTTCTCGGTAGTGTCATAATTCCGTTGGGCTTGATTCAAAGTCTTTGACGCATAGAATATCATGTACCTCTACCCTTCAATCTTCTGACCCAGTACGACTCCCACTGCATAGTCACTAGCATCGCACATCACCTCAAAGGGATGATCCAAGTTAGGAGCCTGGATGATTGGTGCAGATATCAACTTCTCCTTGAGCAGGTTAAATGCAACGTTACAATGATCGTCGAAGATGAATTCCACCTCATGCTGAAGGAGTCTGGTAAGAGGTTGGGCGATCTTGGCGAAGTCTTTGATAAATCTTCGATAAAACGCAGCATGCCCCAGAAAACCTCTTATCCCCTTCTGATCAGTAGGGAAATCCACCTTGGCTTGATCCACCTGAATCCCTCTTTCTGACACCACGTGCCCTAAGACGATTCTTTCTGTAACCATAAAATAGCATTTTTTGAAATTCAAAACCAGACTCTTTGCTTGGCACCTCTCCAGAACGACGTCCAAATGTTGCAAGCATGAGGCGAAAGAGTTTCCGTAGACAGTGAAATCATCCATGAAGATATCTATGCTATCTTCTATCAAATCCGAGAATATGCTCATCATACATCGTTGGAACGTAGCCGGACCGTTGCATAAGCCGAATGGAATACGTCTGTACGCATATGTTCCAAACGGGCAGGTGAAAGTGGTCTTATCCTGGTCCTCGGGGTTCATGTAAATTTGGAAATAGCCGTTGTACCCGTCCAAAAAATAAAAGTACTTCTTCCCAGCCAGTCGCTCCAGCATTTGATCGATGATTGGCTGGGGGAAGTGGTCTTTCCTGGTTGCTGTATTCAACCTGCAGTAGTCTATACACATTCTCCATCCAGTAACCAGTCTGGTGGGAACTAGCTCAATCCTCTCATTCTTAACCACCTGGATTCCTGATTTCTTGGGGACCATATTGATCAGACTGACCCATTCGCTATCGGGCACCGAATATATAATTCCTAGCGAGAGCAACTTCAAGAGCTCCTTCAGTATCTCCTCTCGCATATTGGGGTTCACCTTTCTCTGCGAATCTCGATGTGCCTTGGCTCCTTCCTCCAACCTAATATGGTGCATGCAGACATCTGGACTTATCCCCACCAAATCCGTAAGGCTCCATCCAATTGCCTTCTTGTTTTTACTCAGCATAGCCAGTAGCCTCGCCTCTTGTTCTTCAGTCAGCCCGCTATTGATGATCACAGGGAATGAGTCTTCCTCCCCGAGGTAGGCGTACTTAAGGTTTGCTGGTAACTTCTTCAACTCGACTTGTGGGGGTAGTGTCTCTATAGGTAGAGGGTTTTTTTCAAAATCCCCCTCTTTCTCTATTTCACCATCTGAGATCTCCACCATACTGGCTGGTAGTAAAGCCCCTACGGCTCCCGCAATTTCTGACTTCTGACGGAATTCCTTAATTGTTCCTTCGATATCCTCCTCAGTTAACCCTCGGTTACTGATCAGATCACACCATGCAGCTGCTTCCACATCTAAAGCTTGGAGTTTCTCCTGCAGTAACTCAGTCTCAAGAAAATCTTGGACTATGGGGTCAATAATATCAACATAGCATATATTTTCAGAATCTATCGGATTTTTCATGGCTTCACTGATATCAAAAACAAATTTTTCACCATTAAAGTCAATGCATATTGTCCCCTCAGCCATATCTACGATTGTCTTGGCTGTTCTAAAAAATGGTCTCCCTAACAGTATCCTACTAGACTCCATAGCTTCAGGTTCTCTCATCTTAATCACATAGAAATCAGCAGGGTAAGTAAAATCATGCACCCTTACCAACACGTTTTCTAACACACCCTCAGGATTTATACATGACCTATCAGCCAGTTGGATCAACACCCTAGTGTTTGACAACTTTACCCCGTTCAACCGATTATAAATGGATAAAGGCATAACATTGATAGATGCTCCCAGATCACACATTGCATGCTCGATTTTTACATCTCCAATTGTTATGGGTAAAGTGAACATACCTGGGTCGGCTCTCTTGGGTGGTAGTTTCTCCTGCACAATAGTTGACGCTATCCCTTCCACCATGATTTTTCCATCCTCCTGGGCCTTCCCGGCTATGAATTCCTTGATGAACTTCCCCAGCGGGGGTAGTCTCACGGCTTTGAGGAATGGTATGGTAAAATCCAGCTTCCCAAAGATTGATAGGAAATCCACAGGGTTTTCCTTCTTCTTCTTTGTAACAAACCGATAGGGAAACGACTTCTCCCCTTTAGCTCCTTCAACAAGCTTTTTCAGAATTTCCTTGGGTGCCTCCTGGGTTCCACGCTCCGGCATGGGTACAGTTTCTTCAGGACACCCGTTCCCAGTTGGTGTTTCTTTCGTCTTTCCTTCCTCAGTAGGATCTTTGTCTAGGAAAAACGGTTCCTCCATCTGAGGCAGAGGCCTCTTAAGTTCTTCCACTGAGATGGTATCGCTCATCACCTTCATCCTACTGGGTTCCCCACTTGGTTTCTTGAGTTGTGGTCCATCATAAGCAGTTCCAGACCTCAACGTGATTTTACTCACGTTTTCCTTTTCAGGTACATGGACTGTAGATAGGAGTTTCCCTGAGTTCCCTTTCATTTCGCCCACCGAGTTTGCGAGCTGGGCTAATTGCCTGTTCATCATATCCATGTTTGCCCTGTGCTCCTTCTGGGCACTTTGCATCCCCTGCACTACTTCATTATTGGACTACAAATCATTTTTGATACTCTGCTGTGCAGCGTGCATTTTTCCCATCATGTCTTCCATAGACCTCCTTGACTTGTTGGGGTAGTGGGGCTGATTGGGCCCTTGGTGTTGGTTGTACTGGGGGGTTGGTTCTGCTGGTAGTTCTGGATATTTTGTTGGTTTTGGTTCGGTGGGTATTGGTTATACTGGGTAGGGGGGGTTATACTGGTCTTGGTTGTACTGGTTCTGGTTCTGGTTTTGGAATTGATTTTGGCCTTGAAACTGATTTTGGTTATGGTTATGGGACTGGTTTTGGTTCTGGTTTTGAGGGCCTTGGTTATACTGGTACTGGTAGTTTTGGTAGTTTTGCTGATGGGGTGGCACACAAACAGGGTTTGGGTTTTGGTTCTGAGGTTGCTGGTTCCTTCCTGCCCAGTTGGGTTGTTGGTCAGGATTCGTTGGGCCACGGTTGAAATTCTGGTTCTAGTGGGTGTTGGTTTGATTCTAACCTTGGTTTTGGTTCTGATTCTGATTCCCATCTCCCCATCGAAAATTTGGGTGGTCCCTCCACCCAAATTCCCATTTGAGTTGTAGAATCCGGCGGCGTTGGATTACTCCACACTAGGCTGGTCGGTTGGCTGACCATAGGATAGCTCTAGAGCTTGATTTCCACCAGTTGGAGAGGGCGGTGGTGTATTCTGCTTGATTGCGCTAAGCAAATCCTTCTTCATTTATTCCATTTTCAAATCCATCATCTCTTCCTGGTCAGTAGCCGAAGCACTTGCTACCCTCTCTCTATTGTACTCGTCCCTTGCGTGGTCGTACGTCTTTTTTGCATTCAACAGTTTTCGTAAGACTTCTTCGCCTCGCTGACCCTCAGATGACGAATTCGCCAGATCCTTCGTCTCTTTGTTGATTCCCTCATAGAAGGTGTGGTGCACCTCTATTTCCTTCATGCGATGGTTCGGGCATGACTCCAGAAGACTCATGTAATTCCCATTTACTTGCATCGATTTTTTCCAAATATTCATATAGAAAAAAAAAAGTTGGCTACACAAAATATATTACGGTTCAAAGTCAAATTCTTCGAATATTATCTCTGTTAGGATAGTTATGCGAAAAAAGGTAAAAATTACTCAAGCGATAGTGTATATTTCTTATTAAATTATAATCAATGTAGTATAATATCAAATTGATTAAAAAAGTGGGCTACACTACCACACACATTATTATAGTTCCAATTATTTGTATTTTACAAAGTGTTAGCAATAATCAGAAGCAATTGAATAAATGTGTATGCCTTATCCGAAGCTTGCTTCAATTTACTTGGTTCGCTTGCTCCACATTCCTCGCTGCAAGTCCTCACATCGGTTAGAGCTGTCGAACCTTTGGTTTGGAGTGTGCTGATGTTAGGCCTATCTAGCTTCGGTATCAAGGGCTTGGCCTCTTGCAAGTTGGCCACGGCATCATCAAAGTTCTCGATACAAGTGTCGATTTTATCTTTGTTTCCATGGTTGGATACTGACTTTGCCACGTTAATGGAGGCTTGTGTGGCGGACAAGGAATTGCCAAGCGCGATCCCAACCAAGCCTCAAGCATCAGCACCCTTGGATCGAGGGTCAGATCTCAGTGCTTGGTTGCATAGGGAGGGATTGTTGGATTTGGTGCACAAATCACCTAACAAATCAGCATGGCATTGGCTTAAAAAGGCTAGGGACAAAAAGATTATGCTAGAATAAGACATCTTTTTTAGCTCTCTTCTACTACTATTTTGTATGTGAGTTTCGATTTTTATGAATTATTTGATTTGAATGGGTCTATTTATAATCGAGAAATTGACACAATAAATGGTGTATTGTTTGAATTTACATAAATGCTAGTCATATATTGGATTTATGTTAATGGGATCCTTTACAGAATCAAATGAAATATTATTGCGCGTTACATTGAAATATATTGATAGGGAATAATGTATTGCATAAATGTAGAGACAGCAAAAATAAATTTATTAAGATTTGCAATGAATGATGGAAACAACTATGCACAACGATTCACAAATAAAGGAATGTTTTTTGTGAAATGAAAAATGGTGCGACGTTCGTTGTCATAAATCATACTCTTTCCAATTTAACAAATTTTCAATCTTTTACTCTTTATTTGCACAAAACTCCCTCCGTCTGCCATTAGGAATCTCATTTCTTTGTGGCACTGGTTTTAAGAATTGTTGTGAAATGTGGGTAGAAAAAAGTTAGTGGGATATGGGTCCCACTTATATATATAAGTTTTAAATGAAATGTGTGTGAAATGAGTTAGTGGAATATAGGTCCCACTTATATATATCAGTTTTAAATGAAATATGAGTGAAATAAATTAGTGGAATGTGGGAGCCTATTACCATTTATGGTAAAATTGAACCGAGACTCCTTTTCTCAAATTGACTAAAATGGATCAACGGGACTCCATTCACGGACGAAGGGAGTATATTATGATAAAATTAAATATTACTATAAGGTGATATGGGATTTTCATCTGATGTCAAGCCCAACAAAAGAAACTTGTCAAATAAAATATTTTGGTTAATAATGAAAAAAGTTACAAAAGAGATACAAATAAAATAATACAGGGAGCACTAGGGTGTGTCCTCATTAGAGTCACAACGTACTTCCAGCCCTGTGTTTGACGTGGCACGTCACAACATTACGAACACAACCATGCAATGTACATTTGTGGAAGTTGTAGATCAGTTTCTATAGATTGCATTATAATTATAGACAGATTACATTATTGTTATAGACAGATAGCATTATATATTGTTGAGTTTGCATTTTAAATATAATTTATGTACAAACTACATATAAATGGAATCTGTTGAAATTTATAATGTAAATTAAACAACCTATGCCTACAGTGCAAAACTTTAGAATCTATAATGCAATCTGCCTATAACTACCATGCAATCTGCTGAAATCCATCTACAGCTTCCACAAATATATATTGTATGGTAGTTGTTTACAATGTTGCATGTTACGTGTCACGTGGCAACACGCGGTTGGATGATACGATCACAGAAGCCGTGCATCAAACTCTGTACCTGCAGCTGGCTTCAATCAGTATTCTGCCAATCGATATGATGTCTAAAATCTCAGAAACTACTACAAATGTCTTCTTATTCGAAATAGCTTCGCATGGGTACCTTGCACGCCTCAATCGGAGTCCGGTGGATAGAGTTATGGCCATTTTATGGAAGACGTGCAATGCAGAAAAGTTCCACCCAGCCGGGTGTCATTTTCGGACCCCATTCTGCCCCAGCGGGTCACCCAAGCCTTAAATAGTATTTTACCTCATTTTTCATGGTTAGACTTTGATGAAAATAGATGATTGAGAGATTTGTTCCTATCTAATTCCTAATTTTAGGTTACTTGATCATCAATTGATTCAATCAGGTATGATCAAGTATAGGTATGCATCAAAGGGCTTGTAAATTCCTTTGAGTAGTTGTAATAACCACTTCTCTTATTACCTTTTTCCCTTATTTTTAAATGTCGAACTAGCGAATATTCGCTCTCTGGATTCGTGTTTTGAATGGAGCTCGTTATTCCTTTTGATGCTTATAGTTCGCAAAGAAAATAAAAGCTAAAGTAAGAATTTTAGCGAACACCACGACGTCAATAATATGTAAATCAAAGAGGAAAGACAAAAAGTCTTTTTCCAAATATAAAGAAATTCGAATAGCATTACATATACAATAAACTATTAACTAACTTCAAAAAAATTACATGGATCAAAGGCTTTAAATAAAGAAAACAAAGAAGAGAAAAGAGAAATTTTGATGCACTTCGGGCCTCTTCTCCAGGCCCAAACCATAGCCCATTTCGAGCAGCCCGTCGGGCCCAAGGCAGCAAGATGGCAGCCGAGACTTGCAGTTCCACTTGCAAGATAAAAAAAAACAATTATTATTGGTAGACAAGAAGAATTAAAGGAAACTACTATTAGGAACTTGAGGCAACTATCCTTTACCAATGAGAGACCAAGAACCTACCCAAAAAGGGCAAGTTAATGCCTGCAACACCCTCTCTTCAAAACAGCCCCTGCAACCTTCTTGTACACTTCAAAAGCAAACAAAAAAAAGCACATCAATGCAAGGTTTTGGAACCAAGCATAACACCAAGTTTCATTAATCAAAAGTAGTAGAGATCAAGAAAGTAAGAGATTTTTCTGCAGCATGAAAACAAAGAGGCTGGGCAGCCATTTAAATCCTCCTAGGTACACCCAAATTTTTCCTATAAAATCCTCTCCACACCACCTATGAACTCCCTTCCACATACTTCAAACTTCCCAGCAACATAGAAAGTTGAGAGTGAGTGAGCTAGGAGAAGTGTCTCTGCAGAGTCTTACAGACAACTCCCACACCCATAGGTAACAATTACTTCTTCCTTCCCACAAGTATTTTCATGCTCAACTCAAGCTCACACCCCTTTTCTTTCTACACTGCAACTAGGAGTTTCAAGGAGGGAGTAAGCTTTGAGAACTTTGGAAATCAGATTTTAAGCCACTGTCTTTTGCAAGAGGTAATACACCTCCACCTTTCTCCCAAATAACATATCATATCATCATGTAGAAATCAACCCCAAGCATGTTAAAGCACATATCTACAACCCCTCGGCGGTTAACTAACAAAAGATTTAGGATAAGCATAGAACAACAACACTTTTGCTCAACTCCTCTAAGGAATCAAATCTGTCACAGCAAGTTCAAAGAAGCCCCAATGCTCAATTTACGGATTGCCATAGACTTAGCTTATTTAAACTAAATAACTACACTAGGAAAGAATGGAATAAAGAACTTAGCTTTAGGAGTTTGGACGGAGACGAAAGGCGCCGGCACGAGTCGCCAATGGCACGGTGACGCCGACAACCGAGCACCGGCGGTTGACTGGAGCGACGGTGGCAGTCGGTGTAAGAGAGAGGTATTAGAAATGGGCCACTCACCCCTTAAAAGGCCTCATAAGGGGGAGGGTTATCCACACCTATATAGAAGAGATAGGATCATCACCAAGTCGATGTGGGACAGAATTTAGAGAATTTAACACGCCCCCTCACGTGTGGGCCGGAAAGGACATTGGTCTTCCATCACGTGGGTAGGCAATGCTAGAGATAAGAGAACCATCATCGATATGGGCCGGAAAGGACATCGGTCTTCCACTCGTGAGGTAGATAAGAGATAAAGAGATAAACCATCATCGACTTGGGCCCATTCTGATACCATATTAGAAATGGGCCACATCGATGATGGTTCTCTTATCTCTAGCATTGCCTACCCACGTGATGGAAGACCAATGTCCTTTCCGGCCCACACGTGAGGGGGCGTGTTAAATTCTCTAAATTCTGTCCCACATCGACTTGGTGATGATCCTATCTCTTCTATATAATTGTGGATAACCCTCCCCCTTATGAGGCCTTTTAAGGGGTGAGTGGCTCATTTCTAATAAGAGGCGATGCTTCCTCTCCTTCTCCGATTGCGCGACACCAGCGACGAAGAGACCAGAGGCGGCGGCTAGTCGCGGAACAGCGGCGGTGACCGACGGAGGGCTGCGCTGGGAGGCGGCGGCGGCGGCGCTGGCCCGTGAAGCGGACCAAGAGCGTCTTCCTCAGCCGTGCGGCGATGGCGTAACTTGCTGGCAAGAGCCGCCGGTGACTCCGTGACGCCGAGGAGCTGGAGCCGGCGGTGCTCCGGCGACCCAGTTGAGCGGCGATGTAGCCAAGACGAAGGAGGAGAAGAATTAGGGATTTCCATTTCTTCAATTTGGGGATTTCTGTTCTTTGAGAAATGTTTTGAAAGATTTAGAAATTGAGAATGAGAATTTGGAGAAGGAAAATTTGAGAAAGAGAAATGAGGAGACGATGGAGGCGCATATTCAATTTTAGGGATTTCAAATGGGCGGCCTTAAGAAAAATTCAAAGAAAAGATTTAACAAGGGATTTTCCAAGAATTCATACTTTATTAAATGCTTAAGTATTTGTTTTCAAGAAAAATAGAATTTTCCGGATCTTAGCTTAAGTGCTCGAATAATTAATTTTAAGAATTTATACGCTAACGATGAATAGACCTCGAGTTTATTTTATTGCCTGAATAAATGGCATAGGAGGTAACGCTCTCTAGTTAAGCGAATAGTTTTTTTTAAATAAATGAAGTCGCTTGATTTAATTAATGGTCAAGGATCCTAGAGCTTCCTCTAGAAAAATTAAGAAAAAGAATAAAATGAGCACGCACTTAGGATGCATTCATGTTTGAGTTCATTTGGCTTCTTAAGCCTAATTAAGTATTATTTCTATGTTACTAAAGGGGCCTCTTCGCGCTTCATCTAAAATCAAGCCAAGGAGTTTGTTCGGCTAAGAGATAGCCTTTGAGGTGGACATTCTTTCAAAACGTGATTTTAGTATGAAAATGTGAATCTTTACTCAAGTATGTTTGTCATGCTATGTTTTGTTTTATGATTACCTATCTGCTTGGCTATGCCAATTTAGTTAAATCGAATTCGGGTCCCAGTAGGGCCGCAAGCCCTACTCGGACTAGTGTACACATAAGGGGACCGTGAGCTAACATAGGAGTTGGTCGGTCCAGTGATCGTCGTGGAATGTGGCCACATTCCCGGTTCACACAAAGTTCAGATATGGTATTTAAGTTATGTGATTGCGCAGTCAAAATCTTTATGAAAGGAAAGTATTTAGTGAATCTGGCCTTTTTAAATAAAAACCCCGTGTTCACTCAACTGTAGCTTGACAAATAAAATAGAATTGTTTTTGGCAATGTGCCCACTCAGTATACCAAATACTCAGCCCTGCATGTTTATTTTCAAATATGCAGGTTGAATGTGGACGATGAGGCGAAGGTGTTGGGAACGATCATCCAAAAAGTAGTTAGGTAGCCCAAAGGTATGTATTCATACATACTACTTTGTCTTGGACTTTTCCGCTGCATTAGAATTTTGTTCTAGGAGTCTATGAACCTAGACCGCACTCTGACTTTATTTTGACCTTGTATCACTTTCGCCTATGAGACTAATGTCCTAAGCTTGACTTATCATTTATGTTTGTCCCATTTTATTATTTCTAAAGTGTTGTTTAGTCACGTTATAGACGTGCTCACTATCAATAGGGAATTGTGGTCGTGACAGTAGTGGAGCCATTAGTTGAATCTAGCATGTTGAAGATTGCTTAGAGTGTTTTCTACATCAATGGATTTAGCTAATATCAAATTCACTTTTCTTCATCTCTTGCCTCCTATCAAATCCTTTTGGGTCTAGTTTTTGAATGATAGTTCCACTCTATCCTTTATTGTTTTTGTGTTATTATGTTGCAATTGAAGATCAAACATCACCATGGATCCTTATTATTGGAAATACATTATGACTTTAAAATTAGTTCTTTTTTCAAAAAAGGAAATAATAAAAAATAATATGAAAAATTAAAGCATGGAAATCGCCTATTATCTAGGGGAGAGAACATGAGCGCAAATAACTAACTATATAACAAAAAGAAAATGATAGTGCAAAAATAAAAATAAAAAATAGGAGCACAAGTCCTTAACGTGTTTCCACTGGAAACCAATTCTTTATATAAATGAGTACTAAAAGTAGCAAGGTGTTGTTTTTTTATACAATTGTACTATAAGAAAATATCATTTGAGACATTCGACCTATAAGAAAATATCATATTCATTACTAGAAAAGATAAAGAAAATATTATATCCAAAATCTAGATATCCTAATTTTATGGAAGTCCAATTATGCCAAGCATGCCTTGGGGGCATTTTTAGTGCAAAATTGTGATGAATAGTGAAAAAAGTATTACAAATGTGATTACATGTTAGTCCAGAGACTACCTATGATATTATTAAAGTCCAGGGTCTATTGGCGTTCAAAACGCAAAGTTTAGAGACCAGTAGTTATTATTAATTTAAGAGTGAACTACAAAAATAGTCCATGGACTATGCGTTTATCTCGCCAGTGAACCGTGGACTTTAAAAATATCCCCAGAGAACCCTGGACTAAGCGTTTATCTCAAAAATGGTCCTTTTTCACTGTTTCGTGACGAAAAAATACCCTTTTAGGGGGTTTTAAGAGGTTTGGGCAATTTGGTCTTTTTACATTTTAAATCAGATATTATTTTTGTGATGTACTAAATACTATGATATTATCTCAAAATTATCATTCTTCTTTCCTTTTGTCATCCTTCACTTTGTTTCTTTATTTCAATATTAGATTTACTTTTATAAAATTAAATTTTAAATTTTAAATATCAATAATTTTTTTTAATTATTAAAATTACTATTAAATAATAAATTAATAGTTTCAACCAATATTAGATAGTTTCTAATATTTAATCAATAAGGTACGACGTCGCCTTAGTTTTAATCAATAATTAATAGTTTTAATCATAAATAGATCATATAACACGATTTATTCTGAAATAAATATGCATCTAATATATAGGAGAATTTGACTAAAAATACTATGAAGTTGACTAAAAATTTGATACTACTAGAAATTTGATATAGGAGATTTTTGTTGAAATTTTCTAGTTAATTTTGATTGTTTTCAAATTAATAAACGAAAATTATATTAGTCTTACATTAGATGCATATTTATTCGGAATAAATCGTGTTATATGATCTATTTATGATTAAAACTAAGGTGTCGTCATACCTTATTGATTAAATATTAGACGCTATCAAATATTGATTAAAACTATTAATCTGTTATTTAATAGTAATTTTAATAATTAAAAAAATTATTGATATTTAAGAATGGAAATTTAAAATTTAGTTTTATAAAATTAAATCTAATATTTAAATAAAGAAACAAAGTGAATGATGGCAAAATGAAAGAAGAATGATAATTTTGAAATAATATCAGATTTAGTACATAACTGAAATAATATCAGATTTAAAATGTAAAAAAGACCAAATTGCCCAAACCCCCCGAAACCCCCCAAAAGGTTATTTTCATCACGAAACAGTGAAAAGGGACCATTTTCGAGATAAACGCTTAGTTCAGGGTTGTCTGGGGATATTTTTAAAGTCCACGGTTCACTGGCGAGATAAACGCATAGTCTAGGTGCTGGGGATTGAAGCCCCTTGCACAGCGGAAGTCATGCATTCACAAATAAATCATACATATGGATCCATTTGATAGATTATGGGATCAATTTATCACATGTTAAACAATCAATTGCATGCTAGAACACACATAAACATGTTTTAAGGAATTAAACCCTAACTCATGATATTCTACGGATTAGGGTTACCGATCTGATTCTCCAAAGAATCGACGATTGCTTGCTCCTTCTCCACATGAAGATCTTCGTACTCGACCACAAATCTTCTAATCTGTAGCCCGAACTCAGATAATGACCTTTGGGTGGACAAAGCTTGTCAGAATCGAAAAGGGCTTGATTAGAAAGAAGACATAACTTCAGTTCTATGAAGAACTGAGAAAACCGTTCACTCCAGAGGGGGGAGAACAGAATTTATGTGTTAAAATCACTTTAAATTTCCTTTCTAATCTCCTTTTATATTGAGTTATGATGGGCCAGATTAGGGATCCATGGAGGTTGGACTTGGGCCAAACCTGTTGGACTTTTACTAATTAAATTGAGCCCCAATTTAATACAAGTCCAAACAGAATATTATTACCATCCACTATAGTATAATAATATTGACTGCCCGTCCAATCCCAAATTACGAGTAATCCGGGCTTTTACCTCTTTAATTTATTATTTCCTGTGTTAAAGATATAAATATCCATTAATCAATTTAAGTCTGCTATTTGACTTTAATTAATTAATATCTTTTTCCAAGAGTTGTCTAGTTCTATATCTTTATTTATTATTCTGGAATAAATTCCAACCGGCCGGGTTTCTTAATAATAAAACCTTTTTCGAACGCCTCTTGAGGATATTATCAAACTGGACTCACCCAGCACACGATTCATTGCAATAACAATACTAGCACCTCTAGACATTGATCACCACTACCCAAGATATCAGGATTCTTGGATTGCGAAAAATCCGCACCATTTGATAAATCAAAGTAGTGCATAATCAATATCGTATGCTCAATGTTATATCAACAATGATTAAGAAATAACAATCACCGAGACCTCGTCTTTCAGTAAATAGCAAGAAAGACTTATCTCAACAGTTAGATCCTTCAATGCTATACCACACCAGTGTCGTTTATTTCCTAAGGTAAGGAAATATGCGGACTGACACTGCAACCTTCACGATAGGTAGCCAAAGCCTATCTAGGTTGTGAAATTCTATTTCTCTTCTACAAAGAACCGACTGCGTCACCTTCTGTGAATGTCGTTCACGACCAGTCTACTATGTAGAAGAATTAGACTTATTTGCTTCTTATACATTTAAATGTTTGACAAACATCTTATAAATGCACAAGCAAACATCAATGCGATAAAATTACTACTTCTCGCCTTGGGTTAAAAGTGGATTGTAGAATTTATTTTATCCAAGCAATTCTATCCGTGCAACAAGCTCGAAATATGCTTTTTACTATACCAATCCTAACAATCTCCCACTTATACTCAAAATCATGCTTTCGAGTATACCCACTTCCAAAACTCTCCCACTTATACTCTAAGCATGTCTCGGACCATGATATATCGAACTACCATACTTTTCAACTCATGTGTAAAATATGTTGCCATATAGGCATTTTGTGAGTAATTCTGCCAGGTTGTTCTCTGATGATATCTTGGTAACCATAATGTCACGCTGCGCACTTTTTCCTTAATTAATTTCATACTTCCTCTCTATGTGATTGCTTAGCTTTATCAGATCGTGTTTCCCTCGAGTTAGACACATGTCTAGAGTAACCATAATAAAATATAATACTCATAGGCATACTCGGAATCACGGTCAAAGCTATTAGAAAGTTACTGAGATGAACAACTACCTTAGTAGTTTCCTATGAAACCACACTTGTAATTATCATGATAGAGCCTGTGATGTAATCACACTCCTTCAAGACTCAGTTTTCAACTCCTAACGTGAACACATAGTCAAAGGATAACTCGATCACCGATCAATAATAAAATCGAGTCGATGTAACCAAAAGGACATAACATAGATGTCTGGTAAACTAGAGCATACCGTTTAGCCTTCTTCAAGTACTATAGTATATTCTTTACCAATCCAATGTCCTTGGCCATGGTTAATATGATATCAAGCTTCCACGCCAACGGCAAAGCTAATATCTAACTTAATTCACATCATAGCATATATGAGACTTCCAATTACAGAACTTGTCTCATTCTTCTTGATCTCATTCAGTGACGAAAAACGGTTGACTAGAGACAAGATAATTCCATCCAAAGAAGTAAAAACTTTTCTTGGAATTTTCAATGCTAAAGTGTCTAAGTATGATGTAGATGTAGGATTCTTTAAGAAAACTTAACATTCTTTTTCTAGCAATCTAATGACTTAGATAATTAGAATGTAACTAGTTTATCTTAAATCCATCATCCTTAAACTGGGTAGACGACCAGTTTCCTATGCTAGATAACCCTTTGAGTTGTTTATCAACTTTTATAGATGTCATCATCGTAGAGTACCAAGAATACCATATATAGTGCACTTTCAACTTTCTTGTACTTGTAGCACATAACCATTAAGATGTTCCATGTCGATGATCTCCTCAAGACTTCTACTTAAAGAAAACTGTCTTGACAATCATAAGACATAAATCCTAATTTATGTAAGCTACAATAGACAATATGATACAGATCGTCTTAGGCATAATGACAATCGAGAATATAATTATTTCTGGGTATAACCCTTAGCCATTATTCTAGCCTTTCAAGATCCATGTTTACACTTGTAGATCCACTAGCTCTAACTGGCTAAAATAGTATATGGGTAGTATAGCAAGTCTTGCAAACATTCTTGTCTATCTTAGATTATTATTCAGAATCTATCATCTTATCAAGAACGATTATCTGAATGAGTCAATGTGTCCTTGTAGTTACAGGGATTAGATTCAAGTCGATCTAAAACTGAGTCTAAAGACTCTCTTAGACCCATGAACTTGTTATGTTCGCTAGGAACGCTCCCACTACGACATGACTCTTATAATCTTAGGTACAAATGTTGATTTTCTAAGTGCATAAGCATCTAATGGTATGACTTCTTGGTTAAGATGGAAAATAGATATTCTCATTATCTTGAGAATTATCATGCTTGTTAGGCTTGTAGTTCTTCTCATAATCTTCATCAAAGAATCTAGTATTGATGTAAACAAACACTTATCTTGCCGTGAAGATTATAGAACCCGTACCTTTTCTATCAATTGGGACAATCTTAAAACATACCTCAGTACACAACTCCAATTACTTGATACCTTTTCCAAAACATGTGTTGGAATAACTCCACACCTTGAGATGTGCTGGACTAGACTTACCTCTAGTCCACAACTCGTGTGTTGTAGAAGGTACTGATGTTATGGTAGTTTCTTTAAGATAAAACTCGTTATTTCCAACGAAAATCCCATCAATGATAAGGTATCATTGAGTGAAACTGTTCCCATATCGAACTTGTCTTAGAGAGACTTCGATATCTTCTTATATGACTATCCCATTCTTTAGAAGAATGCTTGGACTAGTCAACTAGGATTTAACTCCCACTACTGATCTTAACTCATTGCTCGTCTCCCATGGTGTAGACCATTGAGACTTGCTAGTCTTTCTATGTTGCATCTCTATAAGTATTCTGAATCCCTTGAACCACCAAAGGATCCTTACTTATAGTGCATCAACTAGACTTACTTGACTTTCGAGCTATTTAACAAGCAAGTTGTTAAAATCTCGATAGTCACTTGAGTTAGACAAAATCAGTTTGAACAATTACTAAGTACTTTCTTGGCCTTATGTCTAAGTGCCATAAATACTTTATCATTCATTGTATAAGAAGTTGAACTGTTGTTCGAAACTCAATCTTGTTACATTTATATTGTTTAGATACTATGATGTATAATTTGTTTTTCTATGGTACTATGATAGATATTCGAATCACATTTCTTAATAATGCACGCATTATAAAATGACATCGAACATCATTTAATCATAAACAAGTTTAGAAACTGAAACTGAATTCTTTCTAAACTAAACTGTACCAATAAAACAAAACTCTAACATCAAAACAAAACAATTAAGTGAGCATAAATAAATAGCTCCAATTGCAACAACTGCCCAACTAGATTGAGATCTCTCCTTTAGAAGTTACATTGTTATCTAAGTCATTGTCCTTCTTTAGAAGAGGTCAATCCGACTTGCAATGCATATTCACTTTGCATTTTCACCTAATTTATCTTGCCTTTCTTGCTTTCAGCAGGTATTGATGACAATTCAACTCTTCCCTCTTTCCATTGCTAGTCTTTTGTTCGATTGAACTAAGACATAGGAAAGATGCAGCTTTAACGAATTTGTCATCTATCATGTTATCTTCCTCTATTATTAATAAAGTGAATATCATGTAGAAGGTTTCCAACTTTTAAGTAACAACCTTCATACTATCACTTCCTATTACATTTGATGAAGAACAGAGTGTAGAAACTATTTGAGTAACTGAATCAGAAGATTCCTCAAAATATTATATCTCTCGTGGATATTCCAATAGAATCTGGACATCGTCCTTATTGGATATTCTTCTTTCATCAATATAAACCAAGACGTGTCTTACTACTTAAAAGAAAGTAGTTTGACCTTCTATCTCAAAGAACTTGTCAAGTACATGCATAAAATGCATTCTTGAATTTTCTTTATAGAAATTTGTCAAGGAAATAGAGGACATGAATTGGTGAATACAAAATTTAAGTTTTCAGCAATGAGAATCTTATCCATTTACATTTTCAGTCTACATAAATTTTGGCCTTCGAGTTAGATTTCTTTAAGGTTCGCAGACATTATTAAGAATTTGGCTGAGAAGAAATAAAACTATTTATCACATACTATGCTTGATACATAATCGCAAACAACCACAAAACAATTTATGTATCTCGTAACTGCCAAAACCAAAATAAGTACGCCTCTAGGGAGGTCATACAAATTCGGATTCCAACAATTTCCTGGTCACAATACCGACGAATAGTCCACAGACCACTAAGGTGGCATGCCCGCCAAATATTGCCTATGCTTTTACCATAAATATTTGCATCTAGGAATTTCATTTATGTTTTGATACTCCTTCTAGGGAAGGTCGTACGCCACTAACAAAATTCCATAGCTATCTTATAAATAAGTTTAAATAAATGAACTTGCAATTTCGTAGGATTATGGCTCCCACTAGGGTGGGTCGCGATAATATTAGAAACATGCTTCTAGTTTAAACAATTTACTATTAAGAAGTCTAATCTTATGACCTTGCTATTTCGTAGGATTATTGCTCCCACTAAGGTGGGTCGCGATAATATTAGAAATTGCTTCATATATAGACCAATTTATGGAAACCATATACAACGCACTGTTGTAATTATCGCTTAGTTATTTTGAACATGGCTTTTGCATAATTATCACATAAGCAGATAAGGCAGATTAATCCACTTATAATAGATAATCACCAAATAAATAGACAAATCCATTTACTTCATGGTAATTAATCACACTGGATAATTATTGAAATTATTTAATAAATCTAGGGAGATTTAATTAAATAATTAATTCCTTATCTTATTCCAAAATAAAAATTTCGGAAGATAAATTTATCTTGGATAATGGTTATCCAAATTAATTAGGATTTATCTAGATAGAATATAATCTATCTAAATCCTCTTAGGATTATTCTAGATTTTACATGGATAAAATCAAATCCTAAATTCTAGATAAGATTGAAGTAGGATTATCATTATCTAAATCATACCAGGATATTTCAGGATAAAAACAAATTTCTCCAAATCCATAAGATAAAGATAAAATCCAATCATTCTAAGATTTAAAAAAAAAAAAAAAAAAAAACTTAGATTATTTAGAATAAGAAACTAGAATATATCATATCTATTAGGATTTATTCTAGATAAAATTAATTTTATCAGAAATCCATTAGATAAGGATTATCTTGTATTATCTTTATCCAAATTTATCTAGGATATTTTCTAAATAGAAATAAATCTATTTATATCCATAAAATTAGGATAAACTAGAATTAATATTAATTAATTCAACTATGATTTAACTAGATAGAACTAAATCTATCTTAAATCCAAATGATAATACATTACTGGATTAATAGTTATCTGATTCTTCTAAGATATATTCTCGATAGATATAAATCTATCAATATCTATGAGATATAGACAAATTTAATTATCTAAATCTACTAGGATATTTTCTAAATAGAATTAATTCTATAAATATCCACAAGATTAAGATAAACATGGATTTTAATTATCCAAATCAACTAAGTTATATTCTAGATAGAATTAAATCTATCTATATCTACAAGATATGAATAAACATAATTAAAACTTATCTTAGTCTATCTAGGATTTATTCACATAGAATTAAATCTATATAAATCCATAAGACAATAAAATTAATTATTATCCAAATTTACTAGGATTTAATCTAGATATAATTAAATATATCTAAATCCATAAAATAAGGATAAAAAATCCAAATATAATTAATTACATTATCTAGTCTATCTAGGATTTATTCAATAGAATTAAATCTATATAAATCCATAAGACAATATAAAAATTAATTATTATTATCCTAATTTATCTAGGATTTATCTAGATAGAATTTACTCTATCTAAATCCATAAAATAAGGATAAATATCCCATTAATCCATAATTTAAATTTTGGATAATCTAAGATATATTCGAATCTTATTCTAAAATATATCTTGAAATTAACTCTAAAATTAGTTCCAAGGGTTAGGAAACCCTAACTAATTTCAAAGTTTTTCTCCAAATTAGTTCCTAAGATTAGGGAAACCCTAACTAATTTGGAAAGCTGCGCTGCCTCGAGCCCGGAAATGCCACCGACGAGCTGCCACTCGGACCGCAGCTGATGGGCTCCCACTCGAACAGTCGCCGCTGGAGTGCTAGACTTCGCTGATCGGAACGTTGCGACAGTAGCAACCTGTTCAGCTTCCCTTATCTGTTCAGCAGTCAAAACCGTCTCCGCGAACATCGCGGTGCAATTCTCCACTTCGCGAATTATTCCATATTCACGCGAAATAATTGCAACCAACAAACAAATTTTCGCGGTGGATACATGCGGTGATACATAACTGAATACATCATCAATTAATATGTATGGATCTAATCATTACGTCTAAGTAATGATCCCAATACATGATTGAAAAACCGTTATAAGGGCGATCTCATTATTATGCACCGCAATATGTAATTAACAGACGGCAATTCATGCATATCAATTCACAATTCGAAATTACGGCAACAACATAAAAAAAAAATTCAAATCCATGTAATCGTTACATGTACATAATGATTACAAATTGAATATTAAGCATACTCATTATAAAAAAATAATGAATTATTCAAACCAATTCACGAGATTGAATTGGTCAAGCGTCGTCGTCGCTAAAATGTGAATATCGTGATCTTAAAGTTCGAACTTTGTTTACACGTTAAAAAACACATAAACAACGAACATACAATAGAAATATGCCATCAAGCAATTCATATAACATGAAATTAATCCACATAATCAGAGCCAAAAATTGGCTCTGATACCAATTGCTGGGGATTGAAGCCCCTTGCATAGCGAAAGTCATGCATTCACAAATAAATCATACATATGGATCTATTTGACAAATTATGAGATCAATTTATCACATGTTAAACAATCAATTGCATGCTAGAACACACATAAATCATGTTTTAAGGAATTAAACCCTAATTCATGATATTCTACGGATTAGGGTTACCGATCTGATTCTCCAAAGAATCGACGATTGCTTGCTCCTTCTCCACATGAAGATCTTCGTACTCGACCACAAATCTTCTAATCTGTATCCCGAACTCAAATAATGACCTTTGGGTGGGCAAAGCTTGTAAGAATCGAAAAGGGCTTGATTAGAAAGAAGACAGAACTTCAGTTCTATGAAGAACTGAGAAAACCGTTCACTCCAAAGAGGGGAGAACGAAATTTATGTGTTAAAATCACTTTAAATCTCCTTTCTAATCTCCTTTTATATTGAGTTATGATGGGCCAGATTAGGGATCCATGGAGGTTGGACTTGGGCCAAACCTGTTGGACTTTTACTAATTAAATTGAGCCCCAATTTAATACAAGTCTAAACAGAATATTATTATCATCCACTATAGTATAATAATATTGACTGCCCGTCCAATCCCAAATTACGAGTAATCCAGGCTTTTACCTCTTTAATTTATTATTTCCTGTGTTAAAGATATAAATATCCATTAATCAATTTAAGTCTGCTATTTGACTTTAATTAATTAATATCTTTTTCCAAGATTTGTCTAGTTCAAAATCTTTATTTATTATTCTGGAATAAATTCCAACCGGCCGGGTTTCTTAATAAAAAAACCTTTTTCGAACACCTCTTGAGGATATTATCAAACTAGACTCACCCAGCACACGATTCATTGCAATAACAATACTAGCACCTCTAGACATTGATCACCACTACCCAAGATATGAGGATTCTTGGATTGCGAAAAATCCGCACCATTTGATAAATCAAAGTAGTGCATAATCAATATCGTATGCTCAATGTTATATCAACAATGATTAAGAAATAACAATCACCGAGACCTCGTCTTTCAGTAAATAGCAAGAAAGACTTATCTCAACAGTTAGATCCTTCAATGCTATGCCACACCAGTGTCGTGTATTTCGTAAAGTAAGGAAATATGTGGACTGACACTGCAACCTTTCACGATAGGTAGCCAAAGTCTATCTAGGTTGTGAAATTCTATTTCTCTTCTACAATGAACCGACTGCGTCACCTTCTGTGAACGTCGTCGTTCACGACCAGTCTACTATGTAGAAGAATTAGACTTATTTGCTTCTTATACATTTAAATGTTTGAGAAACATCTTATAAATGCACAAGCAAACATCAATGCGATAAAATTACTACTTCTCGCCTTGGGTTAAAAGTGGATTGTAGAATTTATTATATCCAAGCAATTCTATCCGTGCAACAAGCTCGAAATATGCATTTTAGTATACCAATCCTAACACTAGGGACTACTTTTGTAGATCACTCTTAATTTAATTAGTTAAAATAGGAATTACATTAATATGTAATGAATGTTTTATATGCATATGTAATTGGCATAAATATTTTAACACGGTGACGTAATTTTTATATAGTATTCATTTTAATGAAAAAATTATTTAGTGCATCTCTATATATTTGTGATGTGATCATATATTTTTTAGTATTAGTTTGTTTTATAATATTACTTTTTTTTTAAAGTATAAAATATTCTAAATCTATAAGTCTCTCTTGACATGTAATAAATGTAAATCTATAAGTCTCTCTTGCTATTTTTATAGCACTTAATGGATCTAACAGCAAGACGTATCTTTATGCTATCTACTGAAAGACTAGGTCTTGATAAATAACTATTTCTTAATCTACATACGTTAGCATTGAGCATACAGTATTGATTATGCACTACTTTGAATTATCAAATGGTGCGGGTTTTTCGCAACCCAATAATCCTGATATATTGGGTAGTGGTGATTAATATCTAGCGGTAATCGTAATATTCCAATATGAGCTTGTATTAAATTGTGGGTTCAATTTAATTAGTAAAAAACTAAGTGGGGGAGCTCATATCCAAAACCTTCCATAGATCCCTGTCTGGGGCCCAAAAGGAACTTAATATAAATAGGAGAATAAAGGAGACAGAATCACACTTTTCTACATGAAATTTTCGTCCCTCTCATAATTGAAGGAGACGATTTTTTTTATTCTCCTCTGTGAGAATTTCAGCTCCTCCTCCGTGAGGAATTTTCTGTCTTCTTTATTCGAGTCCTAATATTTTTGATAAAATCAGCCCACCCTGATATCGAGATACAGTTTGGGAACCAGAGAGAAGATCAATGGTCTAGTATTGAAGAACATCACGTGGAGAAGGCGCGAGCAATCGACGATTCTTTGGAGAATCAAAATCGGTCACCCTAAACCGTAAAAATCATGTTTTAGGATTTATATTTTCTAAGCATGAATTATTTGCGTTCTAGCATGCAATTATCTGTTTAATATGTGAATTGATTAATCGCATAATCGGTCAAATAGATCCGTATCTGATTTATTTGTTTTGTACAAGTCTTCCGCTGTGCAAGGGGCACCTAATTCCAGTAATTGGCATCAGAGCCAATTTTTGGCTCTGATTATGTGGATTAATTTCATGTTATGTGAATTGCTTGAATGCATGTTTTTATCTGTTGTTTCGGTTTTGTTAATTTTCAATTAAATTGACATATCGTTAGTATGAAGAAGTCGAATACTGCATGAACTTGTGATATGCCCAAATTCAATGAATTGGGAGATTTAATTCTCCAGAATCGATTCATAGCATCAATGTTGTGATTAGTTTCTGTCGGCGTGTGTTGTTGCAAACTAACTCCTTTTATTGTAATGATTACTTGATTTAATTACATAGACGGAGATTGAATATATACTTGTTTATTCATGTTGGTATGTAATTAATAATTAAATGGAGTTCGATTGTTTTCTGTTTCAATCGATTTGACATTTGCGGCGAGGGCACTCACCGGTACTAGAAGCGGGTGTGGAGTTGCAGCAGCAGTCCGTTGCGGCAGCAGCGGAGACCGGAGAGAAGGATGCCCAGGCCCTCGGGCTGGGGCTGTCTCGACTGGGTGCTGGCAGTAACGCAGCGACAGCTGCTCCAGAGGAGTGCGACAGCTGTGATGTTCCGGGCAGCAGCGACACCAGCGGCTGCAGACACGACGTCACACAAGCGACGACGACACAGCAGCGCTGCCGGCAGCAAAGTCGCGACGAAGCGGCTGCGGTTTCAGTGGGAGTATGGAGGCGCAAGATTAGGGTTTCCCTATGCGCGACGTTGCATTACCTTGTCCCGGGACTTCACTTTCCAAATTTTGATTAGGATTTCCAAACCCTTGGATTCAATTTTGGAAAGTATTCAAGATTATTTGGAAATAAGATTTAAATATATATTTTTATGGATTTTATATATTATATAAGATTTGATTTTGTATTAAATCATAGATTTATTATTAATTTTATCTTTATTTTGTGGATTTGTAGGGATTTAGTTCCTAGATGAATCCTAGTTAAATTTGGATATTGACAATCTAATTTTTATTTATATCCTATGGATTAATGTGGATTTATCCCTAGACAAATCCTAGTTGGATTTAAATAATGATAATATTATCTTATTCTTATCATATGAGTTTATATGAATTTATTCATAGATAAATTGTAGATGGATTTAGATAGTGATGATATAATATTTTATTCTTATCTTATAGATTTATATGGATTAATCCTAGATAAATCTTGGATAGATTTGAATAATTATAATATAATATTATCTTATTCTATGGATTTATATGGATTTATTCCAAGATAAATCCTAGATGAATTAGGATAAACATTTATATTAATTTATTTTTATCCTATGCATTTGAAATAGAGTTAATTCTATTAAGACAAATCCTAGATGGTAGAATAAGCATCAATCCAAGTTATCCTTATCTTTTGGATTTATATTCTAGATAGATTAGGATAACGATGATATATAAGAAATTCTTATTTAATTGGATTTGATCAATTTATTTATCTAAGAAATCCTAAGTAATGTTTGATATATTCTGGATGTCTATTCTAAATAGAATTAAGATTTCTATAAATCTTGGTTGATAGGATTTTATTTTTACCTTATGGATAATGATGGAATTGTTTCTATCTAGTAATATCCTAATACGATTTAAATAATGATAATCCTAGATCAGCGTTATCTTGAATTGTAGGATTTGATTTTATCGAAATAAAATCTAGAATAATCCTAAATGAGTTTAGATAGTTAATATTATCTTGATAAATCCTAAATGAATTGGATAAACATTATCCAAGATAAGAACTTAATTATTCAATTGATTTTCCCTTGACTAGATTAAATAATTTTCGATAATTATCCTGTGTGTTTAAATGCCATGAATTAAATGGATTTATCTGTTTATTTGGTGTTTATCTATTTTAAGTGGATTATCTGCTTTTATGATAATTATGCAAAAACCATATAAAAATATCTAAGTGATAATTACAACAAGTGCATTGTATATGGTCTCCATCGATTGGTTTGCAAATTTATGAAGCCATTTTCTAGTATTATCGTCACCCATGCTGTGGGGACAATAATCCTAAGAAATAGCAAGTTCATAAGGGCAGACTTCTCAAATATAAATAGTATGAACTAGAAAGTAGTTTCTAATATTATCGTCACTCCTGCTGTGGGGACAATATGTTAGGTTTGGTATACTGAAAAGCATGTTTCGAGCAAGTTTCGCGCGAATAGAATCTTGCTTGTATACGTAAAACTCTACAATCCACTTTTAACCCGATTCAGTATTATTCGAGCAGTCTCGCACGAATAGAATCACTATTATTATTACATTGTGTTTGCTTGTGCATTTATAAGATGTTTTACAAACATTTAAATGCATAAGAAGTAAACAAAGTCTAAGTCTTTTGCTTAGTAGACCGGTCATGGGCGTCGTCCACTTTAAGGTAACACAGTCAGATCTATGCAATTTTTTGCAAAAGAAGAAGAAGAATTTCACAACCTAGATAGGCTTTGGCTACCTATCGTGAAAGGTTGCAATGTCAGTCTGCATATTTCTAAGCCTTACTGAAATAAAATGACATTGGTGTGGTATAGCACTGAACGGATCTAATAGCAAGACGTGTCTTTATGCTATCTACTGAAAGACTAGGTCTTGATAAAATACTATTTCTTAATCTACATATGTTAGCATTGAGCATACGGTATTGATTATGCACTACTTTGACTTATCAAATGGTGCGGGTTTTTCGCAAATTCCTGATATATTGGGTAGTGGTGATTAATATCTAGCGGTGCTAGGATTGCCATTATGTTGAAACGTGCGCGAGGTGAGTCTCGTTTGATAATGTTCTCAAGAGGAGCTCGAACAAGGTTTTATTATTCAGAACATTGGTCAGTTGGAGTTTTATTACTCTATGAATAATAAATAAATGTTTCTTGCTAAGTCCACTCTTGGAATTAATAAGATATTAATTAATTAAGTCCATAGCAAACATTAATTAATTAATGGACATTTATATCTTAAGCGCGGGAAATAAATAATAAACAACGGAAACCCGGATTACTTGTAATTTCGGATTTGTATGGGGAGAATTCAATATTACTTCTGTAGTGGCTGCTCGTAATATTCCAATTTTAACTTATATTAAATTGTGGGTTCAATTTAATTAGTAAAAAGTAAATTGGATGAGCCCATATCCAAAACCTTCCATAGATCCCTGTCTCGGCCCAAAAGGAACTTAATATAAATAGGAGAATAAAGGAGACAGAATGATCACATTTTTTATTCTCAAATTTTTTGAAAATTTCGAACTCTCCAGCTGTGGAGGATTTCGAATTCATCACCTATTCCCAAAAGGATTTCTTCTGTCTTCTTTATTTAAGTCCTAGTATTCTAGTAAGATCAGCCCACACTGATATTGGAGTACAGTTCGGGAACCAGAGAGAAGATTTGTGGTCTAGTATTCGAAGATCATCATCGTGGAGAAGGCGCGAGCAATCGACGATTCTTTGGAGAATCAAATCGGTAACTCTAAACCGTAGAATTCATGTTTTAGGATTTACTTTCTTTGAGCATGAATTATTTGCGTTCTAGCATGCAATTATCTGTTTAACATGTGAATTGATTAATCGCATAATCGGTCAAATAGATCCTACGTCTGATTTATTTGTTTTATACAAGTTTTCCGCTGTGCAAGGGGCACCACACCCCATCAATTGGTATCAGAGCCAATTTTTGGCTCTGATTATGAGGATTTGAATTGCTTGAATGCATCTAGAAAATTACATAGCTACATGTTTATCATATTTACGTGAGTTTGATTAAACTGTATGTAATTTTATTTCATTACTGTTTCTTTTTAATTGAATTAAATGAAAGAAATTCTTTTAAGTAATGATAATCACGTGGAGTGTTGGATTTGATTATTAATCAAATTGGATTCATATTCTTTCACAACGTGAGTTTCACGCCATGAAATTGTTCGACGCTGAATCACGCTACAAACTCCAGGAACTTAGTGACTCTTTGGATTCACAATTGCTCATGGCCTTGGCTTCTATCCAGTTTAATACATAGTCGACTGCCACAAGGATGTAGTAATTCCCGTAAGATGAAGGAAAAGGACCCATGAAATCCATGCCCCAGATGTCGAACACTTTACAAACAATCACTGGGACTTGCGGCCTTTCATCCCTTGCGAAGATCCCACCGGTCAGTTGGCAACGGTCACAGCCTTTGCAGAACTCGTATGCATCCCTGTTTAGAGTCGGCCAGTAGAATCCGCTATCCAACACCTTTCTTGCAGTTTTTCTTGATCCGAAGTGTCCTCCACATGCCAAGGAGTGACAGTGTATTAGTACATCCCGTTGCTCCCAGTCAGGAACACATCTCCTTAAAACTTGGTCGGCTCCTGCCTTCCACAAGTATGGGTCGTCCCAAAAATAATACTTTGCTTCACTCTTGATCTTCATCCTCTGAGCCCTTGTCGCGTTTGACACCATTGGTAGCTCTCCCGTCACTAGGTAGTTGGCCAAGTCCGCAAACCAGGGTTCCTACCCTACTTTCTCCTTGCCCTTGGTTGTTACGTCCTGGCAGTAAGCTGTTAGGATTGGTATACTGAAAAGCACATTTCGAGCATGTTGCACGGATAGAATTGCTTGTATACAATAAATTCTACAATCCACTTTTAACCCAAGGCGAGAAGTAGTAATTTTATCGCATTGATGTTTGCTTGTGCATTTATAAGATGTCTCTCAAACATTTAAATGTATAAGAAGCAAATAAGTCTAATTCTTCTACATAGTAGACTGGTCGTGAACGACGACGTTCACAGAAGGTGACGCAGTCGGTTCATTGTAGAAGAGAAATAGAATTTCACAACCTAGATAGGCTTTGGCTACCTATCGTGAAAGGTTGCAGTGTCAGTCCGCATGTTTCCTTACCTTAGGAAATAAACGACACTGGTGTGGTATAGCACTGAAGGATCTAACTGTTGAGATAAGTCTTTCTTGCTATTTACTGAAAGACGAGGTCTCGGTGATTGTTATTTCTTAATCATTGTTGATATAACATTGAGCATACGATATTGATTATGCACTACTTTGATTTATCAAATGGTGCGGATTTTTCGCAATCCAAGAATCCTGATATCTTGGGTAGTGGTGATCAATGTCTAGAGGTGCTAGTATTGTTATTGCAATGAATCGTGTGCTGGGTGAGTCCAGTTTGATAATATCCTCAAGAGGTGCTCGAAAAAGGTTTTATTATTCAGAAACCCGGCCGGTTGGAATTAATTCCAGAATAATAAATAAAGATTTTGATCTAGAAAACTCTTGGAAAAAGATATTAATTAATTAAAGTCAAATAGCAGACTTAAATTAATTAATGGATATTTATATCTTAAACACGGGAAATAATAAATTAAAGAGGTAAAGCCCGGATTACTCGTAATTTGGGATTGGACGGGTAGTCAATATTATTATACTATAGTGGATGATAATAATATTCTGTTTGGGCTTGTATTAAATTGGGACTCAATTTAATTAGTAAAAGACCAACAGGTTTGGCCCAATTGTAACCTCCATGGATCCATAATCTGGCCCAACATAACTCTATTAAAAAGGAGACTAAATAGAAGACTAATGATTTGATTTTTAATCATTAAAATTCCCCCCTCTTCTAGGGAGTTGATAAGGCTAATTTCATGCATTGGTTATGTAGTGAAAAACATCACATTTCTGCTGGATCTAACAAGTTTTGTTAAGCCAGGTGTGTGTGTAGCGCTAGATCCAGGAGATGCTGGAGGAGGATATCTAGCGAGGAGCAGGAACGGAATCACGAGGAAAAGCTAGAGGAAGGAAGCCAAAAGCTGAGGGCAATCAAGTCAATCAATACCTCGCTGGGCCCCACCTCGAAGCTTATAAATAAAGGAGTGCGCAACAAGAATGGCAGATCGGTTACACTCCACACACAGTCACGCTCTTAGCACACACACTAGGGATATGGGAAATTTGGGGTGGTTTTCGTTTTCAGGAGTCTCGTATCAGTGCATCACCGTCCCTTGAGGGCGAAGAAACAATTGTTCTCTTAATTTCTGTTTACTACTCTGTTCCGTCTCGAACTTCACTTTTGGAAGTCGAGCTTGCTGTTTTTGTTGCTGGATTAGTTTAACCGTTCTGTTTACGTTTGATTTGCCTTGATGAAGTTGGATTTCGTGTTGATTATTATGACGCTTGCTATTTTGGTTTGTTTATTTGAGATGTTCTCTTGAATTTGTTGCTGAATATTTTAGGAGATTCGAGAATCGTGGTATTGAAGTTGTGTTCGGTTGGATTTTTGTTCGGATGCTTGGATCCGGAGTGGATTTAGCATCCGAAGTGTGGATCTGAACAGGGGAGGTGAAATTTGTGCATGAGATTATGGGGATTTTGTTCTGCTTGGTTTGCTTCGTCTAGTAGTGTGATTTCCGTCGTTGTTTCGTTTACCGTTAAAATTATGTTTCCAATCTACATCTGAGTTTGTTTTTCTCGATCTCTGCATTTATTTGTGTTCGTTGAAGAAGATGAAGTCATTTTCAGTTGATGCTTTAGTTAGTTAGGCTGCAGATTCGATTCTGTCCGTACTTACCTTTTTCAGAGTTTGGTCCCCACTTGATTTAATCTCCTTGGTCTAGAGATGTTCGTAGAAGTCCCAGATCTAGTAGTTGATTTGATTTAGTTCTTATACATAATTCATTTTTTGCCTAGATCTAGCAGTTAGCATAGCATACTTTATTTCCAAATTCACTTAGTTAAATTCCTCAACCCAAAATATGCGTGGCAGCAGCCAACCCAAAAATAGCTTCCAAATCTCTATGCATGTACTATACGAGTCCATCTCTGTGGGATCGATCCCTACTTCCCTGTGCTAGTTTAGTATCTGTGGTTGAGGGTTTTGAAGGTTTGCTTGCGTACCAACGACCAGACTTCCAGTCTTGTGAGTCTCTAGACCTTGTGATCTAGTTGATTTACTGGATCTAGGAAGTGTGTAATTAGAAATTGATAGGATACAGCAAGCAAGAAAATCAACTCTTCAAATGGCGCCGTTGCCGGGGATGGATGGCGTAGTTTGTTTATGTGTTTAGAGATTTGGTGTAAATAGTTTTAATCTTTTGAATTTCGCTTTTGGCAGTTTATGAGCAAGGGCTCAAGGTCAGGAATCTGGAGCAACCCATCTTGGTCAAGGAACGTGCAGTTGAAGTGGCAAGTTAAGGAATCAACATCCGCCATAACTACCAGATCGGGGTTGTCAACTGTAGATCCATTTCCGTTTGAATCAGGGAGTGAAGAAGAGTGGAATTCATCGGGGAAAGAGGATTCACGGTCGTCGTCAGAAACTGAGCATTCGGAAAGGGAGGAAGAGGAGTCTGTAATGGCAAACTTAGTGGACCTAGACCCAGAGATTGGTTCGCTAACTGCACATCTCGACGGAGAGCCAGCTCATGCCATAGTGTCAAATCAACGTCAGCGGTCTATTGAGATCAAGACGAATGTGCTGGGCGTTTTACCTACATTCTCTGGACGGAGGAATGAGTGTCCTTATGAGTTTTTGAACGAGTTTAGTAAGCTATGTAGCATCCAGAAAAGGCCTAACGAAACTACCGAGGAGGACTATCGCCTGCGAGCGATTCCATTTGCATTGAAAGGAGAGGCAAACACTTGGTTGCTGAGGCTTCCACCTGACTCGATCACCACATGGAGGGATTTCAAATTGGAGTTCCTGGACTATTTCTTTCCGTCCAATAAGACAAACGCTTTGAAAAAAGAAATTCAAGAGTGTAAGCAGGACTACGATGAATCTTTAAGCCAATATTGGTCTCGGTTTAAAGGCCTGCTTGACGCTTGCCCAAATCACAGGATGACGGAGGCTGAAACATTTTATCTATTCTACGAAGGAGCAAATCCTGAGTCCAAGGACTTAATGAATTCCTCGAGCGGGGGGAATTTCACCAAGAATAAGGCAAGCGAGGCACGCGAGATTCTGGGAAGATTAATCGACGCGAAGAAGGCGTATGACTACCCGCGTGCTATCATGAGGAGAAGCTCCGCGAACACAGTTAAGGAACGAGAAGGAGAAGAGGTTAGAGACAGAATAGATCGACTGGAGAAGGCACTGCTAAATGCCATTGAAAAGAAAAATACCCCTGGGTCGACTGATAAGGAAAAAAACCCAGGTCAAGAGGAACATCAGCTTCAATTTTACAATAATCCCTCACTCGATGGAGATTTCCAAGCTCAAGTGAATGCAATGGGGAATTGGAATCAAAGTAATCAAAATACCAACTGGAACCAGTGGAAGATTAAGGAGGCACCATGGAGGGACAATCCTTGTTTCAGATGGGCTGAAGGGAACCAACAACCACAGTCACAACACCCAGGTCCAGCGGAGAACCAGCAGACATGGCCCAGCCGGAATCAGGAAGGACCACAGCATAATTCTAACTGGGCAGGGAAGCAGCAAGAGGGGCTGAACAACTGGAATTTCCGTAACCAAGGGGATCAGCATAACTGGAACAACAGGAACCAGAGCAACCAAGGGAATTCTTATGTGCCACCGCATCAGAGGAACAATTCAGGAAACAATCAAAATTTCCAACAGAGTCACCCAGGTCCAGCAACCCAGTACAACAATAATCAAGGAGGTCAGGGAAATTTTCGCCAGAACCAGGTGGTTGGAACCAATCAAAATCAAGGATTTAATCCCAGTTCAATTCAAGGTTTCCGACCACAGCGGAATCTTGATGACATGGTGCATGATCTGGTAAATTCCCAACAACACATGCAGAATAACATGCAGGCTAACAATGACGTGGTGCACAAAATTCAAGATGCCCAGCAGGAGCAGAAGTCTGCCATGGACATGCTGGCAAAGCAGATGTCCCAGTTGGCCACGTCGCTGAACGAAATGCGGGGAAATGAAGGGAAATTGCCTGCCACTGTCAAACCACCAGACCGAGCAAATATTAGTCAAATTACCTTGAGATCGGGGAAAGGCTATGAAGGACCGAAGCAAGTGATAAACGAGGAGACACCCTCACAGATGAACGGAGAAAAGGGGAATCAGAAGTCTCGAGGAGATGATCCTGGACTCAGAGAAATTCCTATACAGGATGACCTCCAGGAGGGAGATTTAAGGGGATCGATGCCTCGACTAAGTGACCCATTTTTCCTTGATCCAGAACCTGAGTTGGAACTTAAAGAGGGAAGCAGGGAGACAGGTGCAGCCCCAGCAGGGAGTTCCACGAATGCAGTAAAGCGACCCAAACCATTCCCATATCGAGGAGAAGCCAAGAAAAAGAAAGATGATACTGAGGACCTTGTGGAAATATTTAGTAAGCTGGAGATTAACCTACCCTTTTTGCAGGCTCTGAAAATACCCACCTTCAGCAAGTTCATCAAGGAATTCATAGCAGGAAAAACCAAACCTGATGGGAAGATTGTTATAGGAGAAAATGTATCCGCCGTGATACAAAAGAGGAGGATGCCGTCAAAGTGTACAGATCCAGGTATGTTCACTCTTCCTATTTCTATAGGTGATATTAAAATTGAGCATGCCATGTGTGATCTAGGTGCTTCGATAAATGTCCTACCGCTGTCAATATATAAAAAATTGGTGGGAGTCAGTTTGGTTGATACTAAAGTAGTGATTCAGTTGGCCGATAGAACATGCATCTCTCCTGAGGGAGTATTGGAAAATGTTATAGTTAGAGTGCATGATTTCCTATACCCAGCTGATTTTCATGTGATAAAAATGAGGGGAAATGAATCTACTGAGTCTAGTGGGGTGTTACTGGGGAGACCCTTCCTTCGCACCGCGAAGACTGTTATTGATGTGTTTGATGGAACCATATGCCTGGACTATCATGGGGAGAAATACACCTTCAACATTGAAGAAGCTATGAAAAAACCGCTTGATGTTGAAAACTTGCATGTTGTAGATGTAATTAACCCCCTAGTCCAAGAATATCTTGAGACTGAACTAATGCAGGAACAGTTTGACAATTCGGAGCTGAGCCAGACTGTAGAAAAGGAGGTGACAGGATGGTGTGAAACTTTTTTCACACAGGACTTGACAGATGATCAGATCAATGAAGCGATCATGGCATTCTGCCACCAGCCACTATCATTCCAATCAGCCAGATCTGTTCAGGAGAAGAGCCCAGACGAGGGAGCGAATCTAGAGGAAATGGCGCCAAGAAGTAAGGCGGAGAACCCTTTACCTCAGGAAGCCATCACACCGAAGAAGGAGTTGAAAACTTTGCCTGAAAATTTAAAGTATGCATACCTGGAGGAAGGAGAAACTTGTCCAGTGATAATTAACAGCCGCTTGACTGAAGACCAAGAGAGTGCGCTGCTGGAAGTAATAAGGAGGAACAAGAAGGCCATAGGGTGGACACTTTCTGACCTAGTTGGAATTAGCCCTGATCTTTGCATGCACCACATCAGACTAGAGGAAGGGGCAAAGGCTCGGCGTGATCCACAAAGGAAACTGAATCCAAACATGAGGGAGGAAGTGCTCAAGGAAGTTCTGAAACTACTGTCCCTTGGAATCATATACTCTATTCCAGATAGCGAGTGGGTCAGTCCGGTTCACATGGTACCGAAGAAATCTGGAATACAAGTGGTGAAGAATGACAAGAACGAGTTGGTGCCTACTCGACTGGTCACTGGATGGAGGATGTGCATCGACTATAGGAAACTAAATGAAGCCACCAAAAAGGATCATTTTCCTTTACCATTCATTGACCAGATGCTAGAGAGGCTGGCTGGCAAACAGTATTTCTGTTTCCTCGACGGATATAGCGGTTATTTCCAGATTTTCGTGAACCCAGAGGACCAGGAAAAGACCACATTTACATGCCCTTTTGGAACTTATGCCTACCGAAGGATGCCATTTGGTCTATGTAATGCACCAGGGACATTCCAACGTTGTATGATGAGTATTTTTTCGGATCTACTAGAGGTGTGCATCGAGATATTCATGGATGATTTCACTGTATATGGAGGCTCATTTGACACTTGTTTAGCCAGCCTTGACCTAGTGCTGCAAAGATGTCAAGAGAAACATCTAGTTCTGAATTTTGAAAAATGTCACTTCATGGTAACTGAGGGGATTGTTTTAGGTCATGTGGTCTCTGAAAGAGGAATACAAGTGGACAAGGCAAAGGTGGAAGTGATTGCAAAGCTACCTTACCCTACAAATCAAAAGGAAGTTAGAGGATTCCTCGGTCACGCAGGGTTTTATCGAAGGTTTATCAAGGACTTTGCAAAAATTGCGCAACCACTCACTCATTTGCTGCACAACGATGTGGAGTTCGAGTTTGATGAGGGATGCAAGAGGGCATTTCAATTGCTCAAGGAGAGACTAGTGTCCGCACCAATTATCAGGGCACCGGACTGGAATCACCCTTTTGAGATAATGTGCGACGCGAGCGATTTCGCTGTGGGAGCCGTCCTAGGGCAGAAGATAGATGGGAAAAACTACGTAATTTTCTATGCGTCCAAGACACTAAATCAAGCTCAGAAGAATTACGATACTACGGAGAAGGAAATGTTGGCTGTCGTCTACTCGTTCGAAAAATTCCGCCCTTATCTTCTTGGGTCAAAGGAGTTTGATTGGGAAGTAAGAGACAAAAGAGGAACAGAGAATCGAGTGGCTGACCACTTGAGTAGAATTCATCAAGGAGATACGGACGAGGCTATTCCCGATGTTTTTCCCGAAGAGCATTTGTACTATATGGACGAACCACCTAGACCGATAAGCTGGGAATCTGTCTTAGTTTTAACCGGTCCAGGAGAATCTGATCGAGGAAAGCGCGTACGTAACGCAGAACCATGGTACGCAGACCTGGCAAATTACTTGGTCACGGGAGAGGTGCCAAGTTCAGAGGAAGCCTCCCGGGCCCAGAAGATGAAGCTTAAAAGCGAAGCCAAATATTACTTCTGGGATGATCCTTATCTTTGGAAGATGTGTGCAGATCAGATAATTCGACGTTGCATTCCTGAATGGGAACAAAGAGATGTACTCCATCATTGTCACTCCTTGGCGTGTGGAGGGCATTTCGGACCAAGGAGAACCGCAAGGAAAGTTCTAGACAGTGGATTCTACTGGCCTACATTGAACAAGGATGCCTTTGAATACTGTCAATGCTGCGAAAGGTGTCAACAGACAGGGGGAATCTCGAGACGAGATGAGATGCCCCAAGTGCCCATAGTGATCTGCGAAATTTTCGATGTTTGGGGGATGGATTTTATGGGCCCATTTCCGTCGTCGTACGGAAATGCTTACATATTGGTCGCTGTAGACTACGTTTCCAAATGGATAGAGGCGAAGGCTACGCCCACTTGTGAGTCTAAAGAGGTGGCCAAGTTTCTGAAGTCAAACATTTTCAGCAGATATGGAGTTCCTAGAGCGATTATCTCAGATCAAGGAACACACTTCTGCAACCGCACTATAGAAGCGCTCATGAGGAAATACGGCGTGCATCATAGATTGTCTACACCATATCACCCCCAATCGAATGGGCAAGCTGAAGTCTCTAATAGGGAGATAAAGAGTATTTTGGAAAAATCAGTTAACACCACAAGGAAGGATTGGAGTAAACGCCTTGACGATGCTTTGTGGGCGTATAGAACTGCTTACAAGACACCAATCGGGATGTCACCTTATAGGTTGGTGTTTGGGAAAATGTGTCACTTACCCGTGGAAGTGGAGCACAAGGCATACTGGGCCATTAAGGAAATGAATATGAAGTCTGTGGCATGTGAAGAAGAAAGGAAGCTGCAATTACAGGAGCTGGAGGAACTACGGCTAGAGGCATTCGATTCAGCAATGTGGTACAAGGAAAGAACGAAGCTCTGGCACGACAAGAACCTCCGGGTCAAGGAACTTCAGGTGGGGCAGAAAGTACTTCTATTTCAGTCCAGACTCAAGCTAATGCCAGGGAAGTTGAAGTCAAAGTGGGTAGGTCCATATACCATCGTTGGCCTCCGCGCACACGGAGCAGTGGAAATCCAGGGAAGTGCTCCTAACTCGGTCCCTTTTCTTGTTAATGGCCATAGATTGAAAGTCTATAGGGATAATTCTGAGCTATGCGTAGTGGAGGAAATACCACTACGTGCGCTCTCAGTTATCACTTAGCCAGACAAAGGAATATTCTCGATGAACTCCTGGGTCAAGGGAAATGTTATGTTTTTACACACTGATCCAGGGGATTCGAGAATATTCAAAGGTAATTGTACATAGTTTAATTGCTTTAGAAGACAAAGAAAATCCAAACAAAATAAAAATTCAAAAATTTCCAAAAATATTTTCGAAGACCCAAACTCAAAGGGGGTTTATGTCTCGTACTTTAACCTTGACCCAGGAGTCTGGGGTCTTCATATTTTTTTAGGTCGCGGTCAAGGGAATCAATTAGAGGAAGCTGAGGAGGCCATGCCAAGTGAAGAGGTGGAAGAGCTTAGGAAGGAGGTGCAGGAGATGAGGAAAGAAGTGCAAGACGTTAGGAAGGAAATGCAGCTGATGAGGAAGGAGATGATGAAGGAACTAGGTGGGGTACGAAAGGAACTCAATGGGAGTCGGGAGGAAGTGAAAGGTCTGAGCAGCAACGTAGCAGATTTGGCCACGAAATGTGCCAAGCAAAGTGAAAGAGTGGCGGAAGCTGTAGAGATATCTACGAGGATGTTGAAATGGCTGCATCAGACGCTTCCCTTGACCCAGTCGAAGTCGACTCCTGGGTCAAGTGGCGAGGCACAGAAGATCATCCACAGCAGTCCCTCGATCAAGCCATTCCAGCAGTTGACCACCCCGACTATTCCCGAGAAAGTTCCAAATCCACCGAGGACGAAAATGCTAATGAGGAAACCAGGACTCGATCAAGCTGCAGAAGGAAAGGAAGAGCTGGAGCAACCAGCGAAGAAGAAAGTGAAAACAAACCGCCCCAGTGTTCCACCACCGTCTGGCTCTCGCGGGAGCCAGCCCCAGAAATGAGCAATTTCCCCAGACCAAGTAAATTTTAGTTTTTGTGTTTCTTTTTCTGTGTTTTATTTCCATGCGTTGCTGTGTTTTATGCTATCTTCTCCCACTTAGCCCAATGCTTGGTCTAAGTGTGAGAAGTTCTATGTTTTCTGTTGGTTTATTCTTCTCCCACTTAGCCCGTTGCTCGGTCTAAGTGTGAGAAGTGAAATTGTTGTTTAATTCTGCATTGAATTCTCTGTTTTCCCCCCTTCACGACGATGGCTTGAGGACAAGCTTGAGTGAAGTGGGAGGGGGAGAGGAATCAATGCAGTGTTATTATGCTTTGAGGAGTTGTAGGTCTAGGATTGTATCGCATGAACTAGTGGATATAATACGGCAGATTCCCTTAGGGAGAGCAATTGAAAATAGGAGGTATTCCAACTTAGAAGCCTGATTCTTTAGTAAGCCGAACCAATCTGAATGAAGCGAGAACGATAGTAAATGCCTTTACTTGCTCAGTTGTGAAGCCCTACTCTAGAGGTGAGTTATAAGCCTGTGATAACACTTAGAGCTAACATATGTCAAAAGTCTGCCACTGAATGCTGAAGGAAAAGAGAAGAAAAAAAAAAAAAAATATAAATAAAAAAGGGGGAAAGGAGAAAATATATAATCATAAAATCTGGAGGTATAAGCTGGACGAAGTCCAGAGGAGGAAATAAAAAGAGAGAAAAAAATCAAGGAGGTATAAGCTGGACGAAGTCCAGGAAATCAAGGAGGTATAAGCTGGACGAAGTCCAGGAAAGAAAAAAAAAAAAAGAAAAAAAAAGAAAAAAAAAGGGGGATAGTGACGGAGGATAGAAGGAGGAATTCTCATAACCCGAGGTTTCAGTGGTTGGCAATAACTTAAGAGAGAATCGGTCCTAACATCCCTGGTGAGGAATGAGTGATCGAGTGAATCTAACAATTGGGGAAGTAAAAGGCTATCTTGACGAGCTGACAGATTGGCTAGGTAGAGGGGAGAAAAGGGCCTATTTGGAGGAGTGCAGCCTGTTGGATTGACCTTAATCTTGTGGGGACGGTTGTCTAAAAGTTGAAACCAGTTCATGCATATGTGTTTATATGTTTTCATCCTATGTGATTATGTACTCTTTGTTTTAGTGTCTAGCTTTGCCTCAGTTGTGTCTAGGTGTAGGAGTTTTGTCTAGAGTCTGTAGAGTCGGTCAAGGGGATAACCATGCTTGAAATTCGCCTTATTCTTCTTTTCTTCTTGTCTTTATACTTGAGGACAAGTATGGTTTAAGTGTGAGCAGTTTGATAAGGCTAATTTCATGCATTGGTTATGTAGTGAAAAACATCACATTTCTGCTGGATCTAACAAGTTTTGTTAAGCCAGGTGTGTGTGTAGCGCTAGATCCAGGAGATGCTGGAGGAGGATATCTAGCGAGGAGCAGGAACGGAATCACGAGGAAAAGCTAGAGGAAGGAAGCCAAAAGCTGAGGGCAATCAAGTCAATCAATACCTCGCTGGGCCCCACCTCGAAGCTTATAAATAAAGGAGTGCGCAACAAGAATGGCAGATCGGTTACACTCCACACACAGTCACGCTCTTAGCACACACACTAGGGATATGGGAAATTTGGGGTGGTTTTCGTTTTCAGGAGTCTCGTATCAGTGCATCACCGTCCCTTGAGGGCGAAGAAACAATTGTTCTCTTAATTTCTGTTTACTACTCTGTTCCGTCTCGAACTTCACTTTTGGAAGTCGAGCTTGCTGTTTTTGTTGCTGGATTAGTTTAACCGTTCTGTTTACGTTTGATTTGCCTTGATGAAGTTGGATTTCGTGTTGATTATTATGACGCTTGCTATTTTGGTTTGTTTATTTGAGATGTTCTCTTGAATTTGTTGCTGAATATTTTAGGAGATTCGAGAATCGTGGTATTGAAGTTGTGTTCGGTTGGATTTTTGTTCGGATGCTTGGATCCGGAGTGGATTTAGCATCCGAAGTGTGGATCTGAACAGGGGAGGTGAAATTTGTGCATGAGATTATGGGGATTTTGTTCTGCTTGGTTTGCTTCGTCTAGTAGTGTGATTTCCGTCGTTGTTTCGTTTACCGTTAAAATTATGTTTCCAATCTACATCTGAGTTTGTTTTTCTCGATCTCTGCATTTATTTGTGTTCGTTGAAGAAGATGAAGTCATTTTCAGTTGATGCTTTAGTTAGTTAGGCTGCAGATTCGATTCTGTCCGTACTTACCTTTTTCAGAGTTTGGTCCCCACTTGATTTAATCTCCTTGGTCTAGAGATGTTCGTAGAAGTCCCAGATCTAGTAGTTGATTTGATTTAGTTCTTATACATAATTCATTTTTTGCCTAGATCTAGCAGTTAGCATAGCATACTTTATTTCCAAATTCACTTAGTTAAATTCCTCAACCCAAAATATGCGTGGCAGCAGCCAACCCAAAAATAGCTTCCAAATCTCTATGCATGTACTATACGAGTCCATCTCTGTGGGATCGATCCCTACTTCCCTGTGCTAGTTTAGTATCTGTGGTTGAGGGTTTTGAAGGTTTGCTTGCGTACCAACGACCAGACTTCCAGTCTTGTGAGTCTCTAGACCTTGTGATCTAGTTGATTTACTGGATCTAGGAAGTGTGTAATTAGAAATTGATAGGATACAGCAAGCAAGAAAATCAACTCTTCAGGAGTGGACGAAAATTTTCAGTTTCACGGAACTGAAGTTCAGTCTTCTTTCTAGTCAAGTCCTTTTGATTCTGACAAGCTTTGCCCACCCAAAGGTCATAATCTGAGTTCGGGATACAGATTAGAAGGTTCGTGGTTGAGTACGAAGATCATCACGTGGAGAAGGCGCAAGCAATCACGATTCTTTGGAGAATCAGATCGGTAATTCTAAACCGTAGGAAATTCATGAATTAGGGTTCTTATTCCTTGTTCGTGAATTATATGTTTTCTTGTATGCAATTTTGATTGTTTAACATGTGGTTAATTGATCCCATAATCAGTCAAATAGATCTGGATGCATGATTTATTTGTTTATGCATGACTTCCGCTGTGCAAGGGGCACCAAACCCCAGCAATTGGTATCAGAGCCAATTTTTGGCTCTGATTATGTGGATTGATTTCATGTTATATGAATTGCTTGAATGTATAAGTTTCTTCGTTGTGTTGTTGTCTATATCGTTTTGATATTGATAAATGCGATGAACATGAAGAAGGTTTTGAGCGGCTCATGCCATTTTGTTCGGCTAGGGTTTTTGACCAATTCCCAAATAATAAGCGCCGTGTTAATTACGTTGGTTAATTATTTGTTTGCGTTTTTATGTGTGACAAGTATAACTTGGATTCCATTAATTCCAGTTAAGTTTTTAATCATTACGTGTATATATTATGTTTTGATTAACAAATATTCTTTGTTGGTAATCATTACATTGCCGTAAGATATGATTAATCGTTGTCCATATTCGTCATGGCTGTGCGAAAACTATCGACTGGATCGATCGTAATCCCAACACCGGCGTGGAGTTCGCTGCAAGGCAAATCATGACAGCAGCTTTGACTGCTTGATTTGATCATGCAAATACACCATTGTCGGAGCAGCAGCGGCGAAGGTGGCTTAGGTGAATTGGGTG